>NC_086330.1:135369082-135969082 GCF_032445375.1 Bacillus rossius redtenbacheri | reverse complement strand
TCAAAAAATTGGACATTTTGACCAAATTTGAAAATCAGAAAATAAAAAAAAAAACTAAATGAAAGATCATTAAAATCTGTTAATATTAACACACAGCGAATTTTTGTGTCGGCTTTAACACTTCTAATAATGTTCATGTAAGAATAACAAAAAAATAATGGGACATTTCCTTTAAAAATATGGCAGCTGAAGGTTCTGCAACGCGAGTGGGCGCACATGAACCTCGCCCGGCTGGCTGGCGGCAGCGGCTTCATGACACATAAGCTCACCCCTCCCTCCCCGAGGTAACATTCTTCAAGGCTAGCTCATCCCTCCCAGACACACAAACGATTTAGTGTCCTCCCTTATAACACCCCAACTTCGCTTCCTTTGAGAAACCTTCAGTGAGAAAATGCTCATTTCACCCTCCCTTCTCCCGTAAAATTGGGCTATTATGAATGGTGTATTAAAGCGGTGAGGGAGGGGTCAAAATATGTCACTTTTCACACCAAGTTCGAGTCCAGTCATCTCTGGCAAGGAATTTACAAGCTTTCAAACTTAAATATACAGTAGAATCCCGCTGATGCGACCCTTCACGGTTTCCGGAAAAAGGGACCTATAAACGGAATGGTCGCAATAGAGAAATCGGGCCAATTTTTACCCCCCCCCCCCCCCCCCCCCCCCCCCCAACCATTCCACAAATACATAAAAAATCTCCTTTGTTGGTATAGATTTTATTTTCAAATAGTCTATGGTGTAATAATGACAATTTTTTTTAAATTCATATTGTAATGTTTAACACATTAACATTTTGCTTCTTCATTCAATCTTTATAACTGCCAATTGCGTTACATTCATTGCATTACATCTGTTCCACACTTTTTCACGTGTCCCGTGCACTGCCAACTTTACCACACACTATCTCCCTCACACTCTGTCCAACCTTATTACTATACTGACGCCTTCTGCCTTCTGCCAAGGTGATGTTGAGGGTGTGGAGTTGCTTCTGGGCGCCAACTAGCAATAATAGCTACGTGCTAGTGCGTAGCCGAGACTCTTGACTCAGGGCGTGACGTCGCCACGTGGCCGGCAGGCAGTAAGGGTCGTTCCGTCAGAGTTACCCCCGGTTGTTTTAGCCACCAGGGACGCTATACTACGGGCGTTGTAACAAATACGCGGGGGCTCAATTCAAAGTGATTTATTGTCAAGCAGGCTATACAGGCGCTGCATCGTGCATGACCCGCTTACTGGGAGCCGCGCTTTACAGGACACGTTTCTGATGGGCTGAAAACTCACGCAATTCTGGTAGAGATAGCAAGGGCGGAGGTCGAGAGGCTCCGCGGGCGACTCGTGTCTCGTCTCCTTGGAGGGCGGTGATTAACTGGCGATGGCTGTGACGTCCGCACGACTCCCCAGCCTCGCTCCCGCGAAAACGTGTCGTGTGCAAAAGTAATCCCGGGCCATGCACGCCGCCTGATCGCGCTAAAGTCCAGAATTACAATTAATATTTAAGCATAGTCATTACTTAATTAATATTGTTTTTTAGAGTGCTGAATGTTAATTTCAAAGTCCAGGTAATCACGTCACCTAACAGTACCCCCATGGTCGACTTTCTCACGGGCGACAGTCGATTAGGCAGAGCAGCTTACATTCGAGGCGTTGCACCACCCTGCACACAGGTGCGTTCACGTCGCACACGCTCGGGGCGAGGCGGCGATGCGCCATAGCGGTCTGTGCGGATTCGAGGAGCACTAATGTTTGGCGTCGAATGCCCCCCTTTTCCTGAGGCCGCTATGGTCATCGACGCCCCGATCACACGCATTGCCTCGTTGCACTGAGGCCAACACTGTCTTGGGGGATTGGTCCTGGGGCTGCTGTGTTTTGGGCGAACGGGGGAAGCAGAGACATGACACTGAGGCGGGGTACGTCGGGGTGTGGTTTCCGGTCTACTGGTGGTCGTAGTGGACGCCAAATGAACTCCCTGAGGTGCCCCGGATTTTGGCGGACCCGGGTGGACTGTCGTGGTCTCTCGGCACTAATGTTCCCCCCTCCCACTCCGGGAGCTGTCTGGTCACCACCCTCCCCCTTGCCGGGAGGAGCAATGGGTACCTCTTGGCTGCTGCCCTCGCAGCATCCTCTCATCGGCGCCCTGCGCGCTCGGTGGGACTGCCTGACCGGGGCTGGTCGGGGGGGTAAAATACCTCGGGGCATGGCTGAGCGGTCATGGTAGTTGGCCCGCTGGGGCATTCGCCCCCTGGGTCCAACCGGTCAATTAGACACCCAAGTCTCCTTAGCTCGCTGCTCGCACTTCGGCTAAGATGGCAGGAAGTCGTGACAGGTGACATGGTCGGTGACGTGGGGAGTGTGACTGGTGATGCGAACGATGACATCGGTGATGGTGCATCAGCTATGATGGTGGGTTGGCACACGTCCTGCCTGTCGGCGGGTAAGGTGATGGGTGGTGGTGTGGCTTGTGTCGTGGCTGGTGGCGTAGGATGGGGAGCTGGTGATGGGGGTCATGATGTCGGTGATGTGGTGTCCATGGTGGTGGGTTGGTGGTAGGGTGATTGGCCGACTGGTGACGTGGCACGTGAGGCTGGTGCGCTTGGGGTGGGGGCCCTTGGGCACTCCCTACCCTCAGAGGGATCCTCGGCAGTGGAAACGAGGCGCAGGTCGTCCCTGTGGATTTTTGTGGCCCTACCATTTGGGAGTCTGATGAGGTATGTGGTGGGGCCTAGGCGTCGCAAGACCTCCCGGGGGGCTGCCCACTTGTGGCTCAGCCCCGCGCAGTTGTTCTTCCTGCGGGACGACAGGTGGTGACACCGGGCATAGACCATCTGCCCTGGCTCCAGTGGTGTTGGGAGAGTGGCTGACTGCGGGGTTCGGGTGGCCAGGAACTGGGCTTGGTGCCGTCGTGCCTCTTCCCTTAGGTCAATGGCTTGTGGGCGGGTGACTGCCCCTGCTGCCTTGGCGACCCGCAGCTCGCCTGGTAGGGCGAGGTTCTGACCGTGGAGCAGTTCCGCGGGGGAATGGCCGGTAACGGCATTGACTCGCCGGCGCAGGCAGTATAGCAACATGGGCAGGTGTACATCCCATTTCGAGTGATCATCCCCCAGGCGGAGGCACAACTGAACTTTGATGTCCTGGTTGCGTCGCTCCGTCAGGTTCGCCCTCGGGTGATACGTCGGGGTAGTGTGATGCTCAACTCCCCAGCGTCGACAGTCTGCCGCCCAACGTCTCCCTGTGAACTGGGTACCGTTGTCTGTTAGTAGCGTCTTTGGGTACCCATAGCGAGGGAACACCTCGCTGTCTAGGAGGGCCACTATCGTCCCTGCGCGTGCGTTGGACACGGCGAACACCTCTGACCATCGCGTGAACACGTCGGTGGTCACAACGAGGAAGCGCTTTCCCCGGGTCGTGCGGGGGTAGGGCCCCATGACGTCGAGGGCCACAGTATGGAAGGGCTCCTCCGGTCGTTGGGGACGCTGCTGTTCTACCCCGTCCGCACGATGCGCCTTGCGTTGCTGACACTGTTGGCAGCTGCGCACATGCACGCGGACATCCCGCGCTACCCCTGACCAGTGGAACAGCTTTCGGGGTGCATGTTGGGTCTGTTCAGCCCCTGGGTGGCCGGCCAGATCATGGTCGTGAAAAAATTGAAGGAACCCTTGCCTCGCCGCAGGGGGCACATGGTTCTGCCAGCTGTCCATATCACCTGGGACCCGATTCTGCAAAACCCCGTCCAGACTACGCTGATGGGGCTGAACCCCTTCCCCACACGCGGCCAGGTCGCGCTGCGTGTCGGGGTCGTCGACCTGGGCCTGCCTCACATGCTCCATTAGGGCGAGTAGGGTGGCTGGTGTGTCTGCCTGGGTGGTAAGGTTCGCCCGCTGGATGGCGTAGAGGGCCCCTGGTGCGGGTGCCGTGGTGCCGCTGGCTGGCGGGTGAGGTGGTGGCAGGAGTTCCTCCCAGCCCTGGGGGTCCTGGAAGACAGTAGTGGGGTCAGGGTGATGGGACAGCTCGTCTGCCAGCTGGTTCCCCGCCCAGGGACGTGTTCGACGCGGAATGCGAAGCCCTGGAGCATGAGCGCCCAGCAGGTAAATTTGGACTTCCGCCCCTGGGCGGAGTCCAGCCACCGCAGACACTTGCTATCAGTGCGCAGGGTGAACGGCCTCCCCTCGAGGTGGTGTCGATAGCGCCCTAGGGCCCACACCACCGCAAGGCACTCCTGCTCATTTGCATGATAGCGGCGTTCTGCAGGGCCGAACTTGGCGCTAGCATACTCGGCCACTCGCCGCTCCCCGTCTCCCCCTTCCTGGTAGAGCACTGCCCCAATGCCCTCTTGGCTGGCGTCCGTCTGGACGAAGATGGGTTCGTCTGGGTCCAGGCGCGATAGGGTGTGGCACTCTCTGAATCGCTGCTTCACCGCGGTCAGGGCCTGCTCGGCGGCGGTCGTCCACCGGAACTTTGACTTGGGCGATAGGAGGTCGGTCATGGGTGCGGTGATAGTGGCGAAATGGGGTATGAACGACCGCAACCAGTTGAGCAGCCCCATCAGTTTCTGGAGCTGCTTCCTGGTGCGGGGTGCCTGTTTGCTGTTGATGAGGTCGAGCTGGGCGGGAATGGGCCGGCATCCCTCGGCGCTAACAATATGCCCCAAGAATTCCAGCTCAGCGGCACCGATGTGACACTTGGGCGGCGAGCACGTGAGTCCGTGTGTGGCGAGCCGTTCGAGGACCAGCGCGAGATGGTGGGCATGGTCCTCCCACGTCCGTGACCAGATGATCACATCGTCCAGGTACGCGGTGGCAAACTCGCCGATGTACCCGTCCAGGACGCGGACCATCATGGTCTGGAAAGTCGCGGGGGCGTCCATCAGCCCAAACGGCAACGCACAGAACTGGAAGCGCCGCCCATCAGGGACCGTGAACGCTGTCTTGGGGCGGTCCTCGGTACGTACTGGGACTTGCCAGTACCCCGACTTGAGGTCGAGAGACGAAAATATGAGGGCGTCCCCCAGCCCGGTGAGTGCCTCAGTGATGTTAATGAGGGGTGGTGGTGCTGGGATGGTGATGTCGTTGACAGGCTTGAAGTTAATGCAAAAACTGAGAGATCCGTCCTTTTTGCTAGCCATGACGATCCGGCAGTTGTATGGGGATTTTGTTGGCTCGATGATGCCATCCTCTAACATCTCTGTGAATTGATCCCTGATAGCGCGCCGCTCACAAGGTCCAAACCCAAAGGGCTTCTCGAAAGGGGGCCGGTGTGGTATGGTTGGTATGCAATGTTCTGTGATAGTGGTGCGGCGCAGTAGGTCCGCGGCAGCAAACACCTGGGGCTGCTGCCCCAAGACCGCATCAAAAGTGGGCACATGTACGGGGGGTATACCATGGCGGAGTTCCACCAGGTGGAGGGGCTTGGCCCGCGGTGGCGGGGTCCTATAGTTGAGTACATATACCGTCCGTCGGCCCCTGGTCCCCACACGGACCCGCTTCCCCCGGACCTCGACTTTGGCGTCCTCCTGCTCCAACCAGGGCAGCCCCAAGATCAGGTCGTCGCGGAGGTCGTGCACCACTAGGACACTGGTGCTACTAAAAAAATCCCTTATGCCGACCCTTACCTAGGCACGCCCCGTCGTGAACGTGCTGGCCCTAGTGGTGGCCAGCTAGATGATGTCGACCTCCCGCACCAGGTCCGCCTCAGGGATGAGGTGGGCAGCGACGTAGGTATGTGTGGCCGCCATGTCCACCAGCGGGGTGATGGGCTGGCCGTTCAGCTCCACCGGGATGCGGATGAGCACAACAGCCTCGGGCCCCACTCGGCCCAGCCTGGGCCGACACCCCTGGGTGGCCCCTGCAGCAGCGTGCGGGGGCGGCGCCATCGCCAGGTGGGCGGCGTCGCTTGCCGGCGACATGGGGCAGGCTGCGAGATAAGGCGGGCCGCCCCCACCAACGCCAGGTGGGTGAGACGGCAGCTGGGTGGCTCCCGGAACTGCTTGCAGGAGCGGTGCCGATGCCAGGTAATCGGCGTCGCTCGCAGGCGACCTGGGGCAGGCCGCGAATGGGTGAGGCGAGCCACCCCCACCCGCGCCAGGTGGGTGAGACGGCAGCTGAAAGGCCACCGCAGCAGCGTGCGGGGGCGGCGCCGACGCCAGGTGGACGGCGTCACTCGCTGGCGACCTGGGGCAGGCTGTGAACGGGTGAGGCGAGCCGCCCCCACTCACACCAGGTGGGTGAGACGGCAGCTGGCTGACCCCGCAGCAGCGTGCGGGGGCGGCGCCGACGCCAGGTGGACGGATTCGCTCGCCGGCGACCTGGGGCAGGCCGTGAACTGGTGAGGCGAGCCGCCCCCACCCGCGCCAGGTGGGTGAGACGCCAGGTGGATGGCGTCGCTCGCCGGCGACCTGGCGCAGGCCGTGAACGGGTGGGGCGGGCCGCCCCCACCCGCGCCAGGTGGGTTAGACGGCAATTGAGTGACTCCTGCAGCTGCGTGTGGGGGCCGCGCCGATGCCAGGTGGACGGCCTCGCTCGCCGGCGACCTAGGGCAGGCCGCGAACGGGTGAGGCAGGCCGCCTCCACCCGCGCCAGGTGGGTGAGACGGCAGCTGAGTGGCCCCCGCAGCAGCTCATGTTCAGCATCCATGATAGCTCATCCCATTCCTCTGTCTCCTCAATGTCATTCTGTTGCCATATCGGGGAGTCCTGTTGGGAGCCACCCACGATCTCGATCGGAGGGCTCAGTGTACCGGCAGTTGGAGTTTCCTGATCGGGGGGGGGGGGGGGCAATATGTATCGGCTCAAGTCCCGTGTTAACATCAGATGGTGGGGCGGTGCCTTTTGGCAGAACCTGCTGGTTCGTTACCTGCTGGCCTTCTGATTGAGGCACCCTCGAGTTGGGCCCTTGTGACACGCCTTCCATTACCCCGGGTGCTACCAACCGCAGATCATCCCTGTGGACCTTGGCAGGCCGTCCCCGGGGGGGTACGGACCGCGTATGACGTGGGTCCGGATTTCCAGAGCACTTCCCTTGGCTCCGACCACTTGGGGGCCAGCCCCGCACAGAAATTGCGAGCTACCGATGACAGATGGTGCTGCCTCACGTACACCCACTGTCCAGGTTGTAGGGGCATTGGGGGTACTGGTCTGTGGTGTGTGCTCCGATAGGAATTGGTTTTGCTGTTGCCTGGAGTGTTCCCTCCCTTCCTCGATCTCTGGACGGATTAGAGTGTCCGTGATGGCCGCTGCCACCCGGCACTCCCGTGGTAGGGCGAGGTTCTGTCCATACAGCAGCTCGGCCGAGCTGTGGCCTGTGACAGCATTCGTACGGCGCCTAAGACAATACAGTAACTTGGGTATATATACATTCCACTTAGAATGGTCGTCCCCCAGGCGCAATCTTAACTGTGCTTTTACTTCTTGGTTCCGACGCTCGGTCGGATTGGCCTGGGGGTGATAGACAGGAGAGGTGTGGTGGTTTAGGCCCCACCGACGACAGTCAGCTCGCGAGTGCTTCCCACTGAATTGACACCCATTGTATGTCAGTAGTACCCTCGCGAAGCCATAGCGCGGGAAATTTTCCTGGTCTAGTAGAGCCGCTATGGCCCCAGCTCGCACATTGGACACTGGGAAGGCCTCAACCCACCTTGTGAAGATGTCTGTGATGACCACTAAAAATCTTTTGCCCCGAGTGGTCCGAGGATATG
This sequence comes from Bacillus rossius redtenbacheri, assembly GCF_032445375.1. NCBI lineage: Eukaryota > Metazoa > Arthropoda > Insecta > Phasmatodea > Bacillidae > Bacillus > Bacillus rossius. The sequence goes on along the minus strand of NC_086330.1, from coordinate 135,961,402 downwards.
GCCCCATGATGTCGAGTGCCAGCGTGTGGAACGGGTCACGGGGTCGACGGGGCGCTGTTGCCCCACTCCGTCCATCCGCCGCACCTTCCACTGTTGGCAGTGCTGACACTGTCGCACATAACCCCTAACGTCGCGGGTTATGCCTGGCCAATGAAATGTTTTGCGGATGTCCGTCTGCATCTGGTCTGCTCTGGGGTGGCCAGTTAAGTCATGGTCGTGGTGAAAACGTAGCATGCCAGCTCGTGCGCACCCGGGTATGTAGAGATGCCATGCCTCCATGTCGCCAGGCACCCGTGTCTGTAGCACTCCGTATACTACCCGGAGGTAGGGGTAGACTGTTCCCTCACCTGCCTGCACTTCGGTCTGAGTGGCCTCGTCCGCCTGCTGGGCGTGCTGCACGGCCGCCACTAGGGTAGTGAGGGTCTCGAACACCTGGATTCGGGGAATGTCCAGGGGTGTGGTCACGGCGCACAACACCACTGGTGCCTCCTTCCCGGCGGCGACAGGTGGAGTACCTGGTGGGGGTAGCAGCCCCTCCCAGCTGTGGTCGACCTGGAAAGTGGACCTAGAGTCGGGGTGATGTGACAGCTCGTCAGCGAGCTGGTTGTCCTGCCCCTTCACATGCTCGACCACGAAGTCGAAACTCTGGAGCATGAGTGCCCACCGCGTGAACTTCGACTTGCGGCCTTGGGCGGAATCCAACCAGCTTAGACACTAACTGTCTGTCCTCAACGTGAAACGCCGGCCCTCCAGGTGGTGTCGGTACCGCCGCATCGCCCAAATGATGGCCATGCACTCCTGTTCGTTCACATGGTACCGCCGCTCGGGCTGGCCGAACTTGGCGCTCGCGTACTCCACTACCCGGCGTTCCAACATTTTCCCCTACCTGGTATAGGACGGCCCCCATCCCCTCTTGGCTTGCATCTGTCTGCAAGTATAGCGGGGAGTCGGGCCGCAAGCGGGCGAGTCGGTGGCACTCCCGGAACTCGTGCTTGACGGTGGCCAGTGCATGATCTGCCTCCTCTGTCCACCGAAACCGGGTCTTCGGTGACAATAGGTCGGTCATAGGGGCAACTATGCTGGCAAAGTGGGGTACAAAGGATCTTAGCCAGTTCAAGAGACCTAGGAGTTTTTGTAGCTGCTTACAGGTGCTGGGTGCAGGTTTGGATTCAATGAGGTTCAGGTGTTTGGGCAGCGGTCGACAGCCTTCGGCATCCACGAGGTGCCCCAGGTACTCAATCTCTCGCGCACCCACGTGGCATTTGTGGGGGGCGCACGTGAGTCCATGTCTGGCCAGCCCCTCCAGGACCAGGCCTAGGTGGCGTGCGTGGTCCTCCCACGACCGCGACCAGATGATCATGTCATCTAGGTACGCTGCAGCAAACTCGCCGGCGTAGCCATCCAAGATGCGGACCATCATGGCCTGGAAGGTCGCAGGGGCGTCCATCAGCCCGAACTGCATGGCGCAGAACAGGAAACGCCTCCCATCAGGCGCAGTAAAAGCTGTTTTGTGCCGGTCCTCCGGGCGTACCGGCACCTGTCAATATCCTGATTTTAGGTCGAGCGAGGTAAAGATGCATGCGTCGCCCAGCCCTGCCAAGGCATCTGTGATGTTGATGAGGGGAGGGGGGCAGGTAATCGGCGTCGCTCGCAGGCGACCTGGGGCAGGTTCCGAACGGGTGAGGAGAGCCGCCCCCACCCGCGCCAGGTGGGTGAGACGGCAGCTGAAAGGCCACCGCAGCAGCGTGCGGGGGCGGCGCCGACGCCAGGTGGACGGCGTCGCTCGTTGGCGACCTGGGGCAGGCCGTGGACGGGTGAGGCGAGCCGCCCCCACTCGCACCAGGTGGGTGAGACGGCAGCTGACTGGCCCCCGCAGCTGCGTGCGGGGGCCGCGCCGATGCCAGGTGGACGGCCTCGCTCGCCGGCGACCTAGGGCAGGCCGTGAACGGGTAGGCAGGCTGCCCCCACCCGCGCCAGGTGGGTGAGACGGCAGCTGAGTGGCCCCTGCAGCAGCGTGCGGGAGCGGCGCCGACGCCAGGTAGACGGCGTCGCTCGCCGGCGACCTAGGGCAGGCCACGACCGGGTGAGGCGGGCCACCCCCACCCACGCCAGGTGGGTGAGACGGCAGCTGAGTGGCCCTTGCAGCAGTGTGCGGGGGCGACGCCGACGCCAGGTGGACGGCGTCGCTCGCCGGCGACCTGGGGCAGGCCGTGAACGGGTGAGGCGGGCCACCCCCACCCGCGCCAGGTGGGTGAGACGGCAGCTGAGTGGCCCCCGCAGCAGCGTGCGGGGGCGGCACCGACGCCAGGTGGACGGCGTCGCTCGCCGGTGACCTGGGGCAGGCCGTGAATGGGTGAGGCGAGCCGCCCCCACCTGCGCCAGGTGGGTGAGATGGCAGCTGAGTGGCTCCCGCAGCAGCGTGTGGGGGCAGCGCCGACGCCAGGTGGACGGCGTCGCTCGCCGGCGACCTGGGGCGGGCCGCGAACTTCGCGAACAGGTGAGGCAGGCTCCCTCTAGCTGTGATAGGTGGGCGGGGGTGGCGGCTGGGTGGTTCCGCGGCGCCTGGGTGCGTCTCTCGGCAGAGCTGGGCTGTTAATCGGGGGGTGGTGGCCAGCTGTGTCACCGCCCACTAGACGGAGTTTCCCGGGAGCTTCACCTCGCTCCCTTGCGTTCGCCAGACTTCCTCGCGGGTCGGGCACACCGTGTGCCAGTGGTACTGCTCTGTCGCGTAGTAGCGGCAGCGGGGTGGCCGGCTGTCCTGGGCGCCCTGTGTTCCCCCGCGGTGGTCGTCGCGATGCGTCTGTATTGCGCCACGGTGAGGAAGGCCCGGTAGGGTCATCCCCTCCCCCATCGGGGATGGGTCGGTGGGCCGGTAGTTGCCCCTCGGCGGCGGCGAGCCCGTGTATGGCACTACGGCACGTTCGTCCTCTGCGCGCGCTGGCCCCTTGGTGGACGGGGCTGACCGGGGCGTCGCGACGCCCTTGGCACTGTGAGCTGATTGGAGGTCATGCTCTACGGCTCGTGCTCGTGCGAGAAAAACATCCAGCCCGCGAGTCACCGCTTCGCGCAAGAATGGGCGAAGTTCGGGGGAAACTAGCTCCACTATGAAGGGCAGTATGTCGCTAGTTTGACCCCCCCGGTGTTACGCGGCGTTATTGTCTGAGCTTGTTATAAACAAACGTCTCCACCGCCTCCCTGTCCCCTTGGCAACGGCTGAACATCTCACTCCGACATGTGTTCAGGTCTCGTGTGTCATTGAAGCGCGCCTCCAGCTGGCGGGCGAAGTCCTCCCAGTCTGCGTCGTAGCTGCCCGCCTGGGCCCACCACTCGCGCGCCTCCCCGCGCAGCTGCGCGCTCACGCGTTCTGCCCGCTCTTCCCGCGGTATCAGGTGCCGCACGAGCCTCGCCTCGCAGGCTCGCAAAAACTTGCCCGGATCCTCGTGGTTGAGGCCCGTGAACTCCGGAAGGATAATAGGCCCGGTGAGGGGGCAGGACGTGGTAGCTAGCTGACCCCCTGGGTGCCCTCGTGCGCGTCGCACGCACCCCCCACACAGAAAAAGTCCGTCCCGGAAATTTACGAATTCCATCGCGTCTGCGCATGCGCGGTGTTTAATTGTTCCGCACGGCTGGCATCTCGCTATCTCGCCTCGGTAACCGGGACAGTGGACAGCGGCGCACTGGGGACCAGCTTGGGTTCTGGGTTTCCCCTCCATCTTGACGCGTACCGTTTCGCAGGTGCAGTACAGGTGGGGGTACTCACCGCTGCTGTGGCTGGCAGTGTGCGGCTTGCCGCACCCGGCGCAATAGCTCTCCATGGTGATGGCTATGTCCGGCCTCTTGTCCATGTGCGATCCGCGGCTGTCCGACCCGAGCGTCGGGATGAAGCGTCGGTGGCGGGCGCGGGCAGATCCGGGGGTGCGCCCCCTTGCGCTTACGACCGAGCGGTCTTGCCCGCACGCACGCGCCTCGCGGTTGTTTACGCGGCCGCGGCTGGTGACGTACTCTGGCATCTCTGTGATCTTCGGGCGCGCTCGTTTGTCCTCGGCGCGCGATCGGTCGGGGCAGTCCACTCTCTCGCGAGGGGTTTGGCGGGAGGGTGTGAGCGAATGATCTGCACGTGGGGGGGGGGGGTTTGGAACCGTGGAATGCGGGAGGGAGTGAGCGAACGATCTTTAGGCGGGAGGGGGGTGGTGTGGCCTGATTACCCCTGTGCGTCCCGTTCCGCGGCGCCTGCACGTCTGCGCGCCTTTTCTCTCCCGTTTGTGCTGTCCCTACGCGTAACTCTGCTGGATTTTCTGCGATTCTGATGGCGTTTGCGGCGTTGTTATGTTGCCACACTAGGTGGGCGCCATTTGACGCCTTCTGCCTTCTGCCAAGGTGATGTTGAGGGTGTGGAGTTGCTTCTGGGCACCAACTAGCAATAATAGCTATGTGCTAGTGCGTAGCCGAGACTCTTGACTCAGGGCATGACGTCGCCACGTTGCCGGCAGGCAGTAAGGGTCGTTCCGTCAGAGTTACCCCCGGCTGTTTTAGCCACCAGGGACGCTATACTACGGGCGTTGTAACAAATATGCAGGGGCTCAATTCAAAGTGATTTATTGTCAAGCAGGCTATACATGCGCTGTGTCGTGCATGACCTGCTTACTGGGAGCCGCGCTCTACAGGACACGTTTCTGATGGGCTGAAAACTCACGCAATTCCGGTAGAGATAGCAAGGGCGGAGGTCGAGAGGCTCCGCGGGCGACTCGCGTCTCGTCTCCTTGGAGGGCGGTGATTAACTGGCGATGGCTGTGACGTCCGCACGACTCCCCAGCCTCGCTCCCGCGAAAACGTGTCGTGTGCAAAAGTAATCCCGGACCATGCACGTCGCCTGATCGCGCTAAAGTCCAGAATTACAATTAATATTTAAGCATAGTCATTACTTAATTAATATTGTTTTTTAGAGTGCTGAATGTTAATTTCAAAGTCCAGGTAATCACGTCACCTAACAGTACCCCCGTGGTCGACTTTCGCACGGGCGACAGTCGATTAGGCAGAGCAGCTTACATTCGAGGCGTTGCACCACCCTGCACCCAGGTGCGTTCACGTCGCACACGCTCGGGGTGAGGCGGCGATGCGCCATAGCGGTCTGTGCGGATTCGAGGAGCACTAATGTTTGGCGTCAATACATATACCACACTCTCCTGCCTTAATTCACAATACTTATTTAAATTTAAAGAAAATTATGTTTTTACAACTTAGCATTAAACAATTCAAAGGTATTACAATGTTTCACTATTTCGTACATTCTTATTCTTTTTTCTGCAACATTCATACTCTCATAACAATTACAAATCCAGTATTTGTCTAGGTTTTAATTGTCTGCCTTATCTCCTTACTGTTTTATCCATATTGGCATTATCCACTGCTTCATTTCTCATTACTACAAAACCTTTAAAATCATCGGTCTCATTCCCACTGACTTCTGCCTCCTCCTGACTACCCATCGGTGAATGAACACATTCATTCCCATAACAATCACCTACCCCTTCACTGCTATGTACATTGCTGTCAATAGGAATGTCGATTATAGATGATTTTCTTTTTACAGAAGGATTGTTCAGACGTTTTACCATTTGATTAACATGCTGATTGAACACCCTGTTATCACTAGTTTGTACCTCTAACAACACAATACCTAACTTTCTAACAACAATTGGTGGGAAGCCAAGTTACCGCTCTGCTGGTATAGTACTTGATGTACACTGGACTACCCACAGTAAAGTTACATTTCCTATTTCCCAAACTATCTTTGGCCTGCTCCTGCTGTTGCTTCTCAAAGATGTTATTATTGCCAGGAGTTAGTAAGTCCAATCTTGTACGTAGCTTACGGCCTAACTGAAGTTCTGCTGGAGAGCATGCAGTCGTTACATGGGGAGTGATTCGATACATTAACAAGAACGACTGAACTGCTCTCACTGTGTCTGCACCTTGTAGTATTTGTTTTTTAAAACAAGCCTTGAATGTCTTCACACAATTTTCTGCAGCCCCATTAGATTGAGGCATATATACAGCTGTAGTTATATGCCTTACCCCATTATTCTGAAGAAATGTTGCAAATTCGTCTGACATAAAACTAGGTCCATTATCTGTCACAATCAACCCTGGTAAACCCCATGTACAAAAATATTGCCGGAATGCGATAATTGTCTTGGTTGATGTAATTTTACTCATCACACACATCCACCCACTTTGAATAAGCATCCATTATCACCAAAAACATTTTACCATGAATGGGGCCACAAAAATCGGCATGTAATCTTCTATTTTCTCCAGATGGCCAAGGCCATTTACTCAATTCTGCCTTTGGAGGATTTGTCTGGAAATGGATACAAGCATCACAGGCCTTCACTTGTTTTTCAATGTCTTGGTCTAAGGATGGCCACCAAAAAAATGATCTTGCCAAGCTTTTCATTTTAACTATGCCCATATGGCCAGTATGCAAGTCTGTTAATAATACCCCATAAAGTTTCCTCGGAATCACCAACTTATGGCCCCACATTAAACAACCTCTGTCTACACTCAATTCATGTCGCTTATTCTGAAATGGTTTAAAAACTTCTGGCAGTTTGGTTTCCGGCCAACCTTTTAGAACAAATTGCATTACTCTATTGACAATGATATCCTTCTTGGATTCATTCGCAACCTCTTGAATAGTTACCGCAGGTACCTCATTTGCAACAAAATTAATATAGGAAGACCCGTCTGCTTCAATTTGAGTTTGATACACATTACTAAGTGGTAATCTAGATAACCCATCAGCCCGATTCTCTTTAGAAGTTACCAGTTTTATTGTATATGTAAATCCCGATAAAAATACTCCCCATATTTGCAGTCTACTAGCTGCCATTGCTGGAATTCCTTTTTTAGGACCAAATATCGATACTAGTGGTTTGTTGTCAGTTACCAACACTAACTCTCTTCCATATAAGTACTGATAATATTTTTTTACTCCAAAAATAATTGCTTAAGCCTCCTTTTACACTTGGGAATAATTTAATTCTGCCTTCGTTAATGATCTCGAAGCATAAGCTATGGGTCTTTCATTTCCATCTTTACCCACCTGGCTAATTTCAGCACCTAAACCATAACTGCTTGCATCACAAGTTAAAATAATTCTCCGCTCTGGATCATACTGTGCCAGCACTGTGTTAGATGATAAAATCTCCTTAATTTCCTGAAATGAACATTCGCATGCCTCTGACCACACCCACTTGGCATCCTTTTTTAAAAGGTCATACAAGGGCCTCAGTTTTTTAGACATATTTGGTACAAATTTAGAGTAATAATTTACTGAACCCAGAAAGGCTTGCAACTGATCTAAATTTCTAGGCATTGGTGCATTTACTGACACCGGTCCGGCTGCCTCCCTGTCAAAGCTATCAAGTTTTTGCGGAATGGAACTCGGGGTTTGGGTTCGGCCAAGTGGCAGGAGGCAAGGACGTGTCCGTAGAGGTGATCCTTGGGCTGTTTAGGCCACTCAAGATGCCTTACACTACAAATGATACACTCCGCTACGTGAAGTGTGGTTTTTATTACACATAAACCTCTACATGGTGCTATCCATTCCCTGGCCGCGACTGTTCGGGGTTAGAGAGCTCTGCGCATGTACGGCTGTTCGGCGATGACCCCGCTTATAATGGAGTGAGGGGGAGTTTTGAGAGAACAGGACGTGGCGGACGTTGCTGCTAAGATCTGCGCGGTGATGCACGGCCAGTGGTGTTGTAACTCACGATCTAGATGAGGTTGCGGAATTGGCGCGAAGGTGGCCTCTCAACGTTGCGCGAAGACGACCAGCCTCTCTGAACTCCAGGTGGATACTGCCTCGCTCGTGTAGCACAGTGCTACAGCAGGCCTGCCAATTGCGCGCCAGAAGCGCAGCGCGCGGGAAACAGACGCGGCCAAGTTTAGGACCTATTCGCACGTTGAACAATTGCATTACCAAATAAAAACATTTGATGAAATATACCTTACATAGTTTACGTCTGTGAGAGAAAACATGTGCCCTTAAATGCTATAGTCCGGCGGAAGCACATTGCCACACCCGGCGGAGTGCTTCCGCCGAGGTGGCCGGTAGTGGTGCTAGCTGCGGGTCGTTCGGTGCACTCACACTTGTTGCACCGTGTTGCACGCACGGGCGTGTTCGTGGCACACGGCTTTGAGAGGCATCGCGGCCTGTGCGACTAAGAGGCGCACTATCGGCTGGCGTCATTACAAAAGCCTCCACCTTATCCTGATCCATGTGAAAACCATTTTCATCCAACACATAACCAAGGAATTTCACATTTTTTTTTAGGAATTCACATTTGTTTAACTGTAAGGTTAAACCACAATCTCTCAGTCGCTCCAATACCCTTTCAGTTCGTTTTATTACCATCTCAGTTGTTTCGCCACTGATTAATATATCATCTATGAAAACAACAGTACCTTGTATATCTTGCAACAATTTCTCCATTTCCCTTTGAAACCAACTAGGTCCAGATGCCACACCATATACCAATCGTTGATATTCAAAAATACCCTTGTGTGTTGAAATATTTAGTAACAGTTTACTCTGTTGACTCAATTTAATCTGATTATAAGCTCTTGACAAGTCCAGCTTTACAAATTTTTTGGCTCCATCTAAAGTGCTCAATAGATCATCTACTTTAGGAACAGGATACCTGTGTACTTTCAAATACTGGTTAACTGTGATCTTAAAGTTCCCTGCTATTCTTACAGTTTCATCATCTTTCACAATTGGAATAATAGGCGTACCCCAATCTGAGTGATCTACTTGTTTTAGTACCCCAATTTCTACCAAACGATCAATTTCGTTTTCAACCTTGTCTTTCAAAGGATAGGGTATTGAACATGGCTGATAGTATATTTGCTTGGCATCTTCTTTTAATTCTAAGTTTAGCTCACTTCTGTTATACAAGCCTAACTTATCTGTAAACACTTCTGGATAATTAGCTGTCAGGTTCATAACTAAGTTGTCAGCTTGTATGTTATGTATTGCAACCCAAAGTCTTTCATCCACATTCTACCAAACAGGGGTTTTGGCCCCCCATTTTTTATTACATGCAATAACATTTTTCTTGTTTTTCCAATTAATTTAACATTAACCTCAATTATCCCAACACATTCAATTACATCCCCTGAAAAGCTTCTAAAGTTCCTTTCAGCTTTTTGCATTTCTACACCCTCAAATTTATTAAAATACATGTCTGCGCTTATTGCTGAAACATTTGAGCCACTGTCTAATTCAAACTTAATTAGTTTACCCTCAACTTGTACTTCTATTTCAAATTCATCTGCACTCACATAATTAATGTCACTTTCAACATGACTATTCTGCATATTTAGTAAGTAGTCAAAGTTGTCCTTCCTACTTGTAGTACTACTTACCTCTACAGTTTGTTGGGGTGTTACCTTATCACTCAGTCTTCTGTATTCCACATTTCTGTCTTCACTAGCAGCACCTTTGCAGTTTTTATCATTTTGTGCAGCTTCTATCTTGTGTATCTCCCCTTCACGAGATCTCACTGCTTGCTGATTCCTACACACTGCTTGCAAATTACCCTGTTTGCCACAAGCCCGACAGTTATATCTTCTGTACTTACACTGATACGCCTTATGATTTGATCTGCCACACACGGAACACGATACTGGCACTTTTTCTGTTGTCACTTGCTGTTTAGGTGCCATATTTCTGGAATTCCTTTGAACGCGTGTATAATGAATGTTTATTCCTTCTGTGGAATCTCTTTCATTCTTCATTTCCTCTACTTCACGCACTGATGTTTCAAATGCTATAGCCAGTTCAATAGCTTTTTCATAAGTCAATTTTGGTTCACTAAGTAATTGTTTTTGAAGTCCAGACTCGCGCAATCCTTATACTAATTGGTCTTGAATATTCTCTTCTAGGTTTGGGAATTTGCAGTTAAGCGATATTCGCTTTAGACTAGCCACATATTCTGCAACTGATTCATCTGGTAGTTGTTTTCTCTCCTTAAATTTGTATCGCTCTGTTACTTCAGATGTCTTTCGCTTCAGGTGGTTCGTCAAGAACTTCATAATTTCTGGTAATTTTAATTCTGGCAGCCTCTTGGGTGTACACAGATCCCTTAGCAAGGCATATGCTTCATTATCCAACAAAGTCAATAATATTGGCACACGTTTTTCCTCAACAACTTCATTTGCTATAAAATACTGTTCAAGTCTCTCACACCATATTTCCCAGTCGTCTTCTCCCAGCTTAAATTGTGTAAAGTTTCCAGCTGAGAGATACCTCATTGCTTCAGACATTTTGGTCTCTGTAGTTTTCTTTCTTAAGAATCAGGATTTGGCACTAAGGACCCATCGGATACACACTGGATTCAATGACTACTCGTCGCCACATTATAATGTTTAACACATTAATATTTTGCTTCTTCATTCAATCTTTATTACTGCTAATTGCGTTACATTCATTGCGTTACATCTGTTCCACACTTTTTCACGTGTCCCGTGCATTGCCAACTTCACCACACACTATCTCCCTCACACTCTGTCCAACCTTAATACTATACATATACCACACATATTACAGTATTTAAATAACACGATGTCTCCCGAAAAAAACGATACCCTAGAAAGCAATATTGGAGCTCCTTTGCCGAGAAAAAAAATTTTCAACACAGTGCAGTGTGTCCATTTTCGCCATCTTTGTATAGAAAAAACAGACGATTTAGTGTTGAAATGATAACTTTTTATTAAAGGTTTATTATGTCTCTTGCGGGCTGTATTAGTGTGGCGTTTGAAAGGTTGCATCCTGTGACACAATAGCAATATGTACGTGACAGGTGGTCTGGCGGTGCTCATCGCTCTGGTCCGTCCAGCTGACGTGCAGGAATGCGAGAAGTAGGGTAAGCGCATGGGTGTGCGTGTGTGTGAGAGAGAGAAAGAGAGAAAGAAAGAGAGAGTGGAAAAAAGGGGAGGGGGGAACTGAAGGTGAAGAGAGAGCGAGCCCTCTCAGCAAGTGTGTTTGTGGGAGGGGGAGACAGAGATAAAAGAGAGCGAGCCCTGCAGCAAGCGGAAGTAGTGAAGGTCGACATTTACCGTCACTCTCTCGCTAGCTAACGATGCTGCTGGTCGCCAGCCTTCTTTATCTTATCTCTCACGCACACTTGAAGCACCTAATACTTCGGCATGGGACAGGGACGGCAATAGACGCGCGCGCAGATGCTATCAGGGATGCTCGCAGTTTACCGGTATTGGCTAGCGTGGACAGTCTAGAGGGGTGGTATCTATTTTTAGCCGTCTTTTGTATTCCTGCCTGCTTACAGTACAGCGCTCGCCAAGATAAATGTGAACACACAGTGCCCAACAAAGTGTAACAGACTTGTTTTTCAGCCGATTTTACTCAAATTTTCGACTTTCTCTGCTCAAATTTTTCATGGTTCCTCAAAAATCGGATGTATAAATGGAATGGAAAGGAATATACCGAATAAAATCAAGCTGCTGTCACCAAACAAAGCATAAAATGGCCCAATGCATGGTCGCTTCGTTATTGCTCGCGCGAGAGGTGAGACGTGGAATGTTAGAAGAAAGATAAATGCGGGGGAGACAGACGGTAGCCAGTGTGTTTCCTGCGTGGGGAATAAGTGGCGTAGCTTTTTTTTTATGCTGGGTGAAGCGACCTTTTTCTATCAACCCACCGGAAAAGATAATTGCTGGAGCTTTCAAAATAAACATCGCTGCGGCAGTTAAAACAAGTCGGCACTCGGCAAGAGAAACGCAGTAACACGCTACTCACCACAAGAAACTTATTTTCTGTCCGATTTTCTTCGGATTTTCGGCAATTTTTTCACGGTTCCTCGAAATCGGGTTGTAATAGAGTGGTGGTCGCAATAAATGGGGTCGCAACAAAAAGGTTTACTGTATATGAATTTTTTTTCAACATTATACTAATGTTTTACATTAATTTAACACCTGCCAGACTACTTGACACATTGTGATACAGTAAAAAATTACACCGTTTCATGTTTATTTGTTTAACATATCCTTATTTTCACATCTCAGGAATTTATTTTTACATTATTTAACCCTTAAATTGACAGTGTATCCTGTAAGATACACCTCAAATGAAAAAAATCATGTTTCTACAAGATGGCCTTATTCGTCTTCCTTTATGCACTGTTGTATGCCTTTATGTGTGTAGTGTGGTTTGTGATTAGTGCTGCCATCTAGCGAGTGTTACCGTAACTTGAAGAGCCTGCAGTGTCAACATGGCCGCTAGGAGCTTTGTTGTTAGTGAAAATAAGGTAAGAAATCAAGCTGTTTTGTTATGAAAAAAAAAATTGTTGCATGTTTATTTGCACAAAAATGGTTTTTGTAATGATTATGCGTTCGTTATCTGGTATTATGAATTAGAATAATTGTGCCACTAGTTTTTTACGACTGTAAAATTTTTATGTATCTCAAAAGATACACCGCCAATACCCCCATAAGAATAGATTTCTGGCATGTGTATACTCTAAGATACAATGCCAAGTACTCACAAATTTGATTTTTCTTACATATGTATCTTATTAGACACAATGCCAATTTCTCACAAATATGATTTCTCTGACTTTTCAGTTGTAAAACATGGAAATAAAGCATAAATATGAAGTAAACTAGAATGTAACCTTGAATTAATAAATATTCAGTAGTTTATACGCATCTATTACTGTACATAATTCTTGTTTTTCAGAATCAATTTCAATCAAGAGCAGCAAAACTTGTCGCACTAGCCCTACTTCCTGCTGAGGGTAATATATCTGAGGGATCTGATGTATCAGATACTGAAAAGGATGAAACCCAACTAGAACAACCTCCCAATCATCACTCCGCAGAATTTAGTGAAGATGATGTGACACCCAGCTTGCAGGAGGAATTAGAAGATGCTTTCATTTCTGTCAATACTGACCATCTACCATCAGCAGTTCAAGACCAAGCTGAGGAAGTACAGGCCAGCGGAAAACACAAGGGAGCAAGGAAGTCACAGCCAAAACGCATTTACAGGTAAGACATTGGTTAAATAAAGTAGCTTTACAAGACATTTTCCGTTTGACTGTCCCGGGTGTATTGAAAACTGTAAAATTGTCAAAAAGCTTGCAGACTCTAAAATAAGTGTAAAAAATATTGCACTCTGAGCACATTTTTCAAGTGCAAGTTGCAAATAGAACATAACCAATAGTACTCTGCAAGTGTAGAGAAGATCTGGAACACAATACGTCAATACTCGATCAGTACGCACTTAGTACAGTCGATGGAATATGCCATAAATTTAGAGCCTGCAGTGTACTTGCTTACTGTATTATGTGCGTTTTTGTTGCAGTTGGACCAGTGGTGACTTCTGTCATGCAGTTGGTACAAAAGAAAGTGTCCCAGTGAACAACTTCACAATTCCAGTAAATGTTCAGACACCAGTGCACTATTTTTTGTCTTTCTTCAGTGATGATTTGATCACTACTATAGTAGAAAACACCAATTTATATTCTACACAAGTCACCGGCAAAAGTGTCAACACAACTCACAATGAAATTAAAGATTTCTTAGCAATATTGCTAAGAATGGGTATTGTGGACATGCCTGCATACACAGACTACTGGTCTGAAGCTATGAGCTATGAACATGTATCAAGTGTGATGCCCCTGAAACGATTTCAGGCTCTAAGAAGATACCTGCATTTCGCAAACAATGAAGAAATGAACGACGATAGTTTCTATAAAGTGCGGCCTGTCTTGGAAATTGTTCGTCAGAACTGTATCAGACTGGAAAGTGAGAAAAGGCACTCCATAGACGAAATGATGATACCCTACAAGGGTACCAAAGCTGGCTCCCGACGACAGTACGTGAAAAACAAGCCCAAGAAATGGGGTTACAAGATGTTTGTTCGGTCAGGTGTTTCAGGTATTTGTATATGATTTTTTGATGTATGGTGGGGAGGATACATTCCGTGGGTATTCATTTACCACAGAGGAAGAACAACTTGGAATGAGTGGGAAAGTGGTTGTAGCATTGTGCAAATCCATTCTAAATCCACAGTGTCAAATAGTTTACTTTGATAACTTTTTCTGCTCACTTGAACTGATTCTGTGGCTCAGAGATGAGTATGGCATATTTAGTTTGGGTACTTTGCGGGCAAACCGTTTACGGGGATGCCCACTGAAAGCTGATAAACAGCTTGCTAAATCTGGCCGCGGTTCGTATGATCAGAAAGTAGAAGATGACAAGAAAATTGCTATTATCAAATGGTACGACAACAGGGCAGTAGTCTTGGCAAGTTCATATGTGGCATCTGAGCCTGTAACCACAATCAAGCGGTATAGCAAAGCAGAGAAGAAGAGAGTAGATGTATGTTGTCCTGAAATTGTAAAACACTATAACACACACATGGGCGGCGTAGACTTATCGGATATGCTAGTAGCTCTGTACAGGACTGGGATGAAAACACGTCGATGGTACATGGGAATCTTCTCCCAAATTTTAGACATCTGTGTAAATAATGCGTGGTTACTATATCGAAGAGAATGCACACTGAAGAACACTCCTTCAGATCTCACCCTGAAACAGTTTTGACTACGAGTAGCTGATGGATTACAACTTCATGGGAAACTTAGGCGAGGACGACCAAGCAGTCAAGAGTTAGGAGAACAGCAGCCTAAAAAAATCCGTAAACCTGTTACTACACGACCAGGAGAAGACATCAGATATGACATGGTTGGTCACTTTCCAGTGTTCACAAGTAAAGGGAGGTGCAAACTTTGTGTGAAAGGCCAGACAAGTGTTATTTGTCATAAGTGCAATCAGAGACTTTGTTTTGTCGAACATCCTAACTGCTTTCTGGAATTTCATTTTAAAAAGTGACTTTTTTTTTGTCTGTATAAAACTTTACAACATTTGTGCTTTGGATGGATGACATTTTTCAGACTATTAAATTATGAATAGTTTTCAGGACAAGAAGTGATATGGTTTCACTGCAGGTACATTACTTAGTACTTGAATGGATGTGATATTTTTGAGAATAGCACAAACATTAGTTTCAGGTTAATAAATCTGACATGTGTAAAATATAACAACATATTTTATTTGTACAACATGAATGGTTCATAGAATAAGGTGATTTGAAAAATCTGGATAAGACATTATTGTGTCAAAAAAAAGTTGTAGCTGCATAAAAATAGTAATAGTATTTTGTTTATTGTTTTGTTTATGAATTTTTCTACATCAGGTAACATATAAACTTCAGTAATAAATTAAGTCCTGCAAGTTGTTACCTGGTATGTATGCTGATAATTTTTCCAGCAAGTTGGCATTGTTTCTTTGTGGATAGAGCCCTTCAAAAACTTAAATTGTTAGCAAAATGGCAATGTATCTTGACAGATACAACTAAATTCCAATTATTCCTGAAGCACAATATTTTTTCTATTATTTTTTAACATCACCTGATGATAGTGTTCGTCCATTACAGTAGTAAAAAAAAAATTTTCATAACATTTTTTTCCTTGCCAATTTAAGGGTAAGGAGCATCAGATTATGCAATAGAAGCAAGAAATAACGTGATTGTCATGATACATGATAATACATTTGCATTAATTACGTGAACCACCCTTAATAATTTTGTAGTTTAAACTAGTTGTTCTCAAAATACTAACTCCATGGTCCACCTGGATCTTGCTCTGTATTGCTAAGTACCTTCAATGTAAATATCTTATTAAAAAGAAAAGATAAATAATGAAATGTAGAATGTAACATTAAATAATAAACTTAGGAAAAATATTACCAATATTACGAAAATTTTACGTCAGTAGGTACTTGCTGCCTAGTTTGAACAGTTCTGTAGATTACTACACTGCTTATTGGTTGAGAAACAGTGGTTTATTACAAACATTTTTCTTCACGGTTGTCGCGTACCCGTCTCCGTAGAATACGTGGAGACGTGGCGGACGTCTCTCGGCCGTTTTCTTGTATTACCCAGCGCCAGCTCTCTTGCGTAGAGCAGCCTCCTGCGAGGAGGCAGGGGTGGACCGTCCGGCCTGTGTAGCTGCCGAGGGACGTCTCGCGCGCTGGAAAAATGTGCGGTGCAGGCTAGTTGTGTTAGTCCACATGTTTTGCCCCGCGGACACGCCAGATACAAAACAACACTCACACACACGGTAAAGAAAATGATAAAAGAGATTATAACATACTATAGTAAAGAAAACAAAAGCGATAATAGCGGCGAGTTTATGGAGCGTATCGCGGCCGCATCTAGCCTCGAAGGTGGCTCGCACGGGACTGGAGACCAGGACGCCGGCGAACTGCTCTCGCACGCACGGAGCGGAAGTGACGTCATTCCCAAAGCCGCTGCATGCTGCGGACAGGGCTGTTATCCGGGCTTTAACCCCGAGGCACGGAGGTAGGACGTCAAGGTTAATGGATAGAAATTGACTAAGTGGCTACACACGAAGGCATTCCATCAGGTTTTTGTTTTGGTGAATCAAACAATTAATATGTAACCAATAACTATTCAGTCATCACATACCTGATGTTAAGTTAGTTGTATTTGCACAACTCTCATCCATTTCTCTAACAGGAGACTTCATTTTCCTTTTTTTAGGACTTTTTCGCTGAAAGGGTTAACATCTGATGCTGGAAGTTTCAGTGTCGGAATAGTACCTCTAAGAAAACTGTGAATGCAACAAAAAAAGACAATTAAGTTTTTTTTACATGCAAGGTGTAATATATCATATCAAATTATCACAAATTTTGAAAATAATTATTTTGTAAAATACAAAAACCTCAAATTGAATTTCAAAGAAATAATATCTGTCAGGAATGTAAGCATTGTTTTTTCTAGCAAGAACATAGTATTTTGGTGTGTGTGAATAGGCCTACAGAAAAAATTGTATGTTTACAATCTCTTTTTTTACAAAAGTATTTTAAATTTCAAGTCTTAAAACTAACTGAATTAAGCTTACAGTACGCAGGATTAAAATGTGTCGTCTTTGTTGCTTGTTGTGGTGTTGCCTCCTCTCTTCTCACCGAGCCCTCTTGACAGAGAGCCAGCAGGGGTGGAGGAGGAGGTCGAACTGCTGGTCTGGCCCCACGTTGGGCGCCAAACTTGTAGTGGCTCTCTTCTTCTCACCGATGTCTCTCTTGGGTGAGAGCCAGGTATCGGGTGGAGAAGGTCCAAGCTGCTGGTCTGGCGGCAGGATTCACACTCGGCTGGTATGCTGGCGAATAGCTAGTGGGGTGAGGGATGGAGCTAGGCTATACATTGAAGAATACTGTCGGTATTTTCACGGAACTTTTATTGACCTGAATTGTAGAAACAGTTCAATTTGTTGCCTGCATCGGCTTTTACAACATACACTGAATTGAAACACACGGTACACCCTATCGTCCAGAAAGGGGAGGGGGAAGGGAGACAAATTCCCTAGGCCGAGATAGGTCCTCGGCTGGCCTAACCGCGAAGGAGGGGTGCGAGCAGCAGAAAAACGGATAGCCAGTAGTTCTGCTGCTCCCCCTATGATCGTCCTATGGTCAGTGGGCGGAATCCAGCCACACTGGCCGTCGGGCCGATCAACTGACTCTCAGGTGGATGACCTCGCCTTTATATAGGGAGAAATGCGCGGGAACGAAGAAAAAGAAGGGAGGGGCGAACTAACTCCTCTTTGGAAGGGATGAGATGCGTGCGCATGAATCTCGCTGAAATTTCCCTGCCCTGGTGGTGGAAGTATAAACTAGATATTAATAATTAAAAAGAAAAGATAAACGTGGCATAAATAATTATATGTACTTACATATATATTCAATCCTATGTATTAAAAAGTATTTAAACTTGCTTTCACACTTAATTAGTTAAATTTATACTATTATAAAATATAAATACAGTTGGTAGATCGCCAGTCACAAGATGGCGTCACAATGTACATGTTTAGCTGTGGCAAGAGAAAAAATATACATTGTTTACATAACTCGTCCATATTTACTATTATATTCTGAAGTGCATTAATATGTGTGGTTATAGCGACGTAAAAAATAAAGGGCGAAGATGGTTGGTTGCTTTAATGGATTATTCTACTGTTCGTTGCTTTGTTTATAAACTACGACGTCGCACAGATTCGTCGCCGCATATTACGTGAGTAGGCCTATTGCCGAAATACAATTTTCCCTGAATTGCTTCTGAACTTATAAAAACTCGTTTTGGGTTTAATTATGACGTAAAGTAACGTGATATTTAATATAGGAAGGGCGGGCACGCGTCAAATGTATGGGTAGTTAATTAGGTTAGTACAGCCAGTAGCGGTCCTGGACTTTGCCGGGCCCTAGGCTTTAATATTTTGGCGAGTGGCCTTACCGGAGAGCATGGTGGGTATGGAATAGTACCCAGAGAACAGTGTGTCCCTTCCCTAGAATATCTGAAAAATAAACTTTTTTAAACAATTTGAAGCCTATCTTGAATGTAATTTTTCACAGCTTTTATTTTATAATTTATCTGAAGAAATTGAGAAATTTGTATTAAAATAAATAAAGCAGCGAAACTGTGCAACAGCTGTGACTACTTCTATGTACTTTTCACCACCCTTCCCCCAGATATAAAAGAAAATTTAAGATTTAATGAGCCTTGTTGACACTGGCAGATCCAGGATATTTTTCTGGGAGGGTGGGGAGTGGGCACAAGAATGTTTCGGGTGGGGGGGTGGGCACAAGAATGTTTCTTGAGGGGGGGGGGGCGGCACAAGGGTCGGAATGAACGTAATTTTAGCAGGACTGTATTAAACTCCTTGCAAATTTTTAAGGTTCTAGGGGGGGGGGAGGCACGTAACACCCCTCCCTAAATCCGCCTATTCTTTTTGATGCAGCATCTGTAATAGCTGTAACAATGGTGACTGCTGCATGAAAGCACAGATATTTTAAACTGGAAGACATGAAGAGTGATTTATCCCAAACTATTATAAATTTAAAATCTCACTATTAAGGGTAAACTCAGGGACGTGTCTAGAATGCAAGGAACGTAGTTTCTTGATGTTTTTTATGTCGTCAGGAGTCTCCCTATCCGAAAGTTACCCAATTTACAGGATTTGTGTTTTACCCAGCCTAACCTAACCAACCATTCAGATAAACTTAAGTATATACTGTAAATGTAACAAACCTAACCAAATGTTCAAAGACTTAAAAATTAACATATATTTCCTACCCTTGTGATGGCAGGTTAGGGCTACGAAAATCCTCTTTCTTGAAATGGTCAGAGCAAATGCGTCTGGATTTAAAATGACGAGGTCCATTATTTTTGAGCACAACATCCAAGTCACTTCGCTTGCATTTCAACACCCACTGTTTGCACCTTGAGAAATATTAAGAAGATTATTCAGTAACTAATCCTACTGACGCCGACCGCCAATGCTTCTCTATGTCGCACAGACCGCCATGCCTCATCAACGTCGTGTCCACCGAACGCGCTCGGGCACGCACCGGAGTGTAGAAAGTGCAACGGGGCGAACACCATGTAACAAGTGCCACGTCGGCGGAAGAATCCGGCCGGGTGTGGCATGTCCCTCCGCCGAACTACAACAAATGTTTATGTATTTTTTATACAGGAACTTATTAGACTTTATTTTCATTATTTAACACTTTATTTTCTCCACATTATGTTTCACCCTGGGCCTTGTCCCGAACCTGGCCGGTTCAGTTTCTAGCGAAAATCACACGTTTTCTGCAGGAGAGCTGGCGGGTAGGGGGGTCGCGCGCGGAGCTCAGAGAGGCCGGCAGCCTCTGCGCGACATGGGACCAGCATTTCTTATTTTCACTGATATGTAGTTTTCAATAGTTGTATTATTCCGTAAACCTTTTACTTTCAGTTCCGTGGTCGGCCTCAACTTACCGAGTGGCATGTAAACTAATTATTCAGTGCTCCAAGACGAGCGTTCGATGTGATACGTAAGTACTATGTGCGAATTGCGAGATGGTACGTCGGCGCTTCATGCGATATCCTAGCCAATCAGCTAATTAGTTTCACCCCGCACGGGGCAGCCAGTAGGCAACACGTAACAAACAATCTTACTAACGCATCAATTTCTGGGACAGTCCTAAGATTCATGTAGCATCACCGGAGTTACGGGCCTACGCGTTCTTAGCCTAGTGTACTACATAATTACAGTTGTGAAGTGTAATCTTGCTCAGGATTCTAGTGTGTTATGTTAGGGTTTGTTTTTGTAATCACAGCATTGTGTCCAAAGTGAATGACCTTACCGGGTAGTAAAATCATGAGCCGCCACTAAGTGAGTGGTCGCAGGTGTGACGATTCGATTCGGGACAACTGTTACGGCCAGGACGGGCAGCACTATGTATAGGGCTGTGCCGGAAAAAATTAATAAGAATACAGCCGGTATTTTCATGTTCTTTTCAGGCGTCCCGAGTGGCCTAAACAGCTCGTCGAGGGGGGGGGGGGGCTACTGTGTCGAACCACTGCCTCTAGTCACAAGGCTGAACCTACCCTGAGATTCATAACAATACTTCAGTCACTTAAATTCACATATAGGTAGCGGGGTTCGCGTCATTATAGTATAACAATATTTGGTATACCTATCAATAAGTGAAAATTTTTAAACAATACAAAGGTTATCATGGTTTTGAAGTAGAGGAGTGTGGTACTTACAGTGTTTCGTCCTTCGGAAATATAAAAAACGACTTCGAACATTTAGCAACATCGTAATTGTTGCAACCAAACATTGGAAATATTCTTCCAGCCATAATAAATTACAACTACTGAAGAAAACTTAAAAAAAAAGTGAAATAAAAATCGCTAAAATAACATTGTCCCAAATGCGCTGTAGGACCAGGCCATACCATTAGAATGCGCTGCACAACGTGTCTCCCGTTTTTATTTGCGACTTTCCTTTATTGTTCTTCGACAATTTTTGACTGTATGTAATAAGCTGTGCAAAATACTGAGGTGCAAGAAGATTGTTTACTTTTTTGCCAATGTCATTGTTTGTTTGAAGAGTATATAGTTCGAGGTATTAAAATAACGTAATTAAATGTGTGCTTTCTACTGAATAAAGATTTGCACGGGTACATTTTGCGTAGTAGTTAATTTATATATTTGCTGAAATATGCCATTAAGCATCAATTAATTGTTCGTGTAACATAAGAAATGTAGGAAAAATTTGGAACCAATTACTGCCAGTTATTATTTCAAAACCGCATAAAATCAATACATACTAACCGATCATTTGTTAAGTATTGAACAATTGAAGTGATTGAAATAAAATATTTTAAAGTAAGGCAACTAGATGTGCTGTGTTTTAATGCAGTTAAATGTGCTGAGTAACTCTCAAAGATAGTAAAGACTTTTTCCTTCCATCCTCTGCTGTTGTTTTACTGAGCTGAACTTAGCTCTATCCGCCGGCTCTATCCGGCCGCCCGGGACAGAAACCTTGGGACAACAGCCTAATCATTCCACGCAAATACGGCAATTTCCAACCAAGTTTTAATATTTTTACAAGAGAATGAACAGTTATAACGTTAGAGCAGTTATAAGGTGACCTACATAAATGTGTTTACTATAATAAAAAAATTGGTTGTCTGTAAAGTCTGTTTACGGACGATAGTTTGTGACGTCATAACAAAACTTTGAAGAAATGGTTGAATACTTTAATGAATAAAACTGAATTATTATTATTGAATTATCACTATTTTGTATGGATACAAAGAAGGAGTGAAATGAAATCTACAATTTAATTGATAAATTTACTTTTATTTGCACTCATTATTTTAAATATGTTTATTACTTTAACGAAGAGATTATTTTAACTATAACTTTTATACATGTTTGCTATTTAACTTCTTCCAATCTGTGTTATTCTGTTAAGGATAGGACGATGATAGGAAAATTAGGAACGAATGGGAGTGCTCCAAGAATGATGTGAAGGAATATGGCTTATCCAACACCAAAATGCAGTCAAAAATATTAAATTTGCGCCACGGACTCTGCATCAATGCTAGGAGGAACGAGTTAGCAAAGAGCAATGAAAATGTTACATTGAAATGCATGAAAACAGAACTACTCCACGGACTCGGTTGCAATGCTAGGAGGTTCAGGTTACCAAAAACCAATATAAAATGAGTGAAATGGGACAATGTGCGTAACGGGACACTTTTTTGTACGTGCAGCCGGCGTTCGATTTATTAGACGTCACGTCAAAAAATAAATTTACGGTGTAAACCATCGTACAGGTTGTCCCAGGTCCTAAAGTGTTGTTTTCATTGCGTATTTCACAAATGAAGTTGATCCAGAAATCACCAAGAGAGATGCAGATCAAAATGATATATAGGAGCGTTCGTACGGGTGTCCTTCATAAATAAACAATTAATTTTAAAGGAATGCACTGCATCCGCTGCACCAGAGTCTCTTAGGGCCTCCAAAGTGTGGTTTTTAAGGTATCTATCAAAAGAATAGGTTGTCTGTAAAGTTGGTTTACGGACTATAGTTTGACGTGACGTCATAACAAAACATTGATGAAATGATTGCATACTTTTATGAATAAAATTGAATCATTTTTATTGAATTATCAATATTTTGTATGGATACCAAGAAGGAGTGAAATGAAATCTACAATTGAAGTTAATAATTTAGTTTTATTTGCACTTTTTAATTCAAATATGTTTATTACTTTAACGAAGAGATTATTTTAACTTTAACTTTTATACATGTTTGCTATTTAACTTCAAGATCGTCAATAATGTTTTACGCTTTTTCACAATTACACATTTAATGACGAAGTTTTTTTCGTCGTGAAATTAAACGTAGAATTTAATAAAAATGCTCTTGCAGTTAATAAAATAAGTATTAGTAAGTTTAACAAAGAATTTCGGCTTTAATCTCCAACCCAGATGCTCGTGGTGCGCTGGGGCCGAGATTAAAATTCGTCGAGAATATTTTACGTTTTTATGACTTCCAGTGCTCAAAATGATATGCAATTGTGGCGCCGGGCACGAAATGTTATTTATAATTCATTAATAATAACGCCCCTTGCGATAAACAAAGGAAAATATGTATTAACGAGTGCCTGGTTGCCGCGGAACCGGATAAATAGCGCGATTCGTTCGGTTCGCGTCCGTCACCGTAGATAGAAGCACTGTAGGGGAATAATTATATTTCGTTTTTATAATACGATTTTACAACAAATACGCATCCCAAATACATCAAACTTATTTATAATATGTTACAATATTTTTTAAAAACATTGTGCATAAGATCCCGGGTGTAATTTGAATTATTATGTGTAAATGTAAAACACCATTGTTCGTACCAAAACGTATTTGAAAATTCAACATTACTTTTAAATAACCGTACCGATTGTGCTGAAAATCGCTGGACGATCGTTAAGTTACATAATATTAGTAATTCAAATGACAAAAACATGATTGAAAATTCAAATCGATGGTTGTTCCAATCGAGTGTAAGAGAGATGCGGCGCAAGCGTACAATGAGCGTAACGGGACACATCGTAGTGGGATAATGTGCGTTACGGGATACTTTTTCATGCGTGCAGCCGGCATTCATCGATTTATTAGACGTCACGTCAAAACCTTTATTTTTTTTCTCGTCACTTTGGCCTACATGTAATGCTGAGGCTGGTACATAAGGCCTTTCCTCTATGATCCTTCTAACAAAAAAATATTAACTTTCAGAGGTAACCCCGTACGAGATGTTCCAGGGCCTCTTAGGGCCTCCAAAGTGTGGTCATTAACAAATTTATCACAAATATTAATTTTTTACACCAACTTAGAGGAAAGGCCCTATGTACCAGTCGTAGCGTTACATGTAGGCCAAAGTGTTGAAAAGGAATAAAGTTTTTTGATAAATACCTTAAAAACCACACTTTGGAGGCCCTAAGAGGCCCTGGTGCAACGGATATGGTGGAATTCCTTCCAAATTTATTTTTTATTTATAAAGTACACCTGTAGGAACGTCCCTATAAACCAGCTCTATCACTACCAGCGGCCAAAGTTGGTTTAAAAATTAATGTTTGTGATAAATTCGTTAAAGACCACACTTTGGAGGCCCTAAGAAGCCCTAAAGCATATCATACGGGGGTTACCTCTGAAAATTAATACTTTTTTGTTAGAAGGATCATAGTGGAAAGTCTCTATGTACCAGCCGTAGCGTTACATGTAGGCCAATGTGTCAAGAAAAAAATAAAGTTTTTTATTAAATACCTTAAAAACCACACTTTGGAGGCCCTAAGAGGCACTGGCGAAACGAATACGGTGGAATTCCTTCAAAATTAATTTTTTTATTTATAAAGGACACCTGTAGGAATGCCCCTATATACCAGCTCTATCACTACCAGCGGCTAAAGTTGGTTTTTAAAAAATTAATGTTTGTGATAAATTCGTTAAAGACCACACTAAGGAGGACCTAAGAAGCCCTGGAGCATCTCGTATGGGTGTTACCTCTGAAAGTGAAAATTTTTTTGTTAGAAGGATCATAGAGAAAAGGCCCTATGTACTAGCCGTAGCGTTGCATGTAGGCCAAAGTGTCGAAAAAAAATAAAGTTTTGTGTTAAATTCCTTAAAAACCACACTTTGGAGGCCCTAATGGGCCCTGGTGCAACAGATACGATGGAATTCCTTCAATTTTTTTTATTTATTTATAAAGGACACCTTTAGGAACGCCCATATATATTTTGGTAACTGCTCTAACGTTATGACTGCTCATTCTCTTGTAAAAATATTAAAACTTGGTTGGAAATTGCCGTATTTACGTAGAATGACTTAGACTGTTGTTGTTCCAAGCTCTCTGTCCCGGCCGGCCGGATAGAGCCGGCGGATAGAGCTAAGTTCAGCTCAGTGTTGTTTTCTACAAGATATAAGACGGTTGGTCTTGGGACTTATTGAAGATTTCAAAGTTCATAGTAGGCTATTGATGGGTGGTGGCATAGTTCACATGGCAACAGAAAGTGTTTTGCTAGCTAAAGAATTATTTATGTATGTACAGTATTCATACTTTGTAGTGTTTAACTTAATGCTAGTTTTATCTAATTAGAGCTGTAATTTAACTGCAATGAATATTTAACATTAACAACACCACTTGTCCAGCAGACATTTTTTGCAAATTGATCCAGCTAAATGGATTAGGATTGTCAGTCATGTTTCTTATCTGTACTCTATTTATTCGTGTGAAACATTCATTATTTTATTTAGCTATTTGTGTACCTTAAGTGATGCATTTAATTTTTAAAGAATCAGGGTCAATCCATGTGAAATCAACCAGTGCTCTAAACCTTACCATTTCAGATTTTGTTAATTTTTGGTACACTTGTTGTATCCATGGAACAGTTGAAAAATACAAAATTTTAATTTTTTTGGGCTAACAGTTTTTTAGTAATAGCCATTCAAAAAAGTAAAAAATCATTTTTTTTTGCAATATTTGGAAACAGTAAAAATTTTATTACTTCAAAACTATTAGGTCTAGAGAGCTCAAACTTGTTTCATTCTCTTCAGTATTTGATGGGCTTTAACCTGATATATAACAAGGCTGTCATCCTTCAGCTTCCATTTTTTTTTCAAAACAATTAAAAAAATATTTTTGAAAAACTCAAAAACACCCCTTTTAATTTTTTTTCCAAAAATATATGTTTTTGTATACTATTTGGCTACTTCTATACAAAGTTTCATAATGGACCAACAATGGACTCATGTAAAAAAAAAATATTGTCTTAATAGTGCTTAAGCCAAATTTGCTGATAAATGTCACCAAAGAGTGAGCATTTAATATTAGGTCTTTTAAATGCAAATAGAATCTAAGTTTTATTACTCAATAATCAGAATGTATACATTTTGTACTGAAGCCATCAAAATGTTTTATTAATATACAAATTGTAAGTTTTAATGTGTTTGTAAGAATAGCTCTCTCTCTATATATATATATATATTACCCCCCCCCCCCCCCCCCCCCCCCCGCAAATGTTGCTTTCACTGTGAAAAAGATTCCCAACATAACCTGTACATTTCTGTGGCTCTCTTGTTTATCCCAGTCAGTTGTTGTAGGACTATGAACTTTATGGTTGTCTACATATTTGTAATGTGTTGAATGTAAATTATTTGAGTGCATTGCATACTTTTTTCAAAGTGTCAAGACTGTTATTTATTTAGAGTGAACTATTATTAGCATTTTTTATAAAGCTAAATATTTCTTTTCAATTCCTAAAAATGGCAAACAAACATCAAAAAAATAACTGGTGTATTTATAATGTTAAATGTTGTAACCCATATAAGGTACAAAACCATCTGAAATTGGATAAAAAATATCTCAGAAATGTGACAGATAGTATGTGTTCTTTAAATACAGACATTAAAATGGGTATTAAAATATGTAATAACAAATGTAGGAAAAAAGTGTATAGTGAACTTAAAATATCAGAACAGATGGATGGTAATGTAGCTGGTAAGAGTAGTGATGGGTAGTGGAAAGTTTCCTGTCGGAAATTTCCTGCCGAAAACTTTTAAAAATGGAAAATTTACAGACCTCATGGAAACTTTGAAAAAAAGTGGAAACATTGGGAAACATTGAATTTTTTTTTAGCTGTAACAGTTGAGTGCTGTTGAGTAGTATGCAAAATTTCAACCGATATGGAACACATTGAAGAAGGTATAGTTTTAACAGAGTTAGCTCAGTACCGAAGTAGAGAAGGTATGTGGGCCAAAGAATTTCTTTGGATGGCGCTTGAAAAAGGTAAAATTGAACCCTGTACTTGGTGGAAAGGTCTGTGTGGTCATACACAGCTGTCAAAAGTAGCAAACAGAATCTTAGGTATGCCAGTAACCTCTGCTGCTACAGAGAGGTCTTTCAGTACACATGGTAGTATACATACAAAACTAAGAAACCGCTTGACCACTGAAAGAGCAGGTAAAATATCATTCATTGCCCACAACTGGAAATTGTGTCACCACATCCTGGAGGACATTGAAAAATTGGAAAGGAAAGATTCTATTACTGTCATTGTGGAAGACAAATGTGAGAAAGTATATCAGAAGAAAAAACTACCACAGTGTGTTTTAAAAGAAGACAGTGCATCTTGTTCTAACAATGAAACAGAAGAGGAAGAAAACAGTGATTTCAGTTATGAGGACAATGATGATTTCATTGGTTTATAAGACCCAATATGACTTAAATAAGGACATGTTTGTTTCCAATTCAGTTAAAACTGTAACATGTATGATTTCTTATTATGAATGCAACTAATTGTTGATCAATATTTTTTTTAGTGTTCTATTTGTTACAACTTATTTGTCTTTATTTCCAATCAGTTGATAAATTGTAATAATATAGTGTTAATATTTTCAAATCTATGTAGTCAAATATTTTAACTGTGATTGACCAGGTAATTGTATTTCAGAAGGAATCATTTCTGTTAAATCTGCAGTTAATTATTCTTTACCTTAATTTTTCTTCCACTACATTAGCTTTTTGTAATGTTGAAAGCAGCTGATTAAATAATTTTCAGATTTAAAAACTGATTAGGCCTACTTGCAATGAATTTGTGAACTGTATTTGTAAAAAGAATAATTCCACCTAAATGTTGAAATTAATTTAGAACAGCACCCACAGTAAATTCTACATCGCTAACGAAAGATATTTTAATGTCCTCTTAATACTGCAACTGTGAATATTGTATTTTACAATATGAAAATTTCATACAGTAGAGACAGTCACGTGTCTAATTCTCTGAAAAGGTTATTTATAAACCAACATCAAAGTTTCCTAAAATTTCCTATGTTTTTCGGTTTTTGGAAAGTTTCCATGAAAATTTCCAGGAAAATTTCAGATAGATAAAATTTTGGACATTTACCCATCCCTAGGTAAGAGTCAAAAGGATGACATTGATGATGAATCATTTACTGACTTCAGGAGCATCAATACATTACTTAAATAAATCACTGGAACTTATTGGTGAATCTCCCATAAAAAAGAAAAAATAGTGACAAGCTTGGAAAACAAATTCATTTCTTCTAAGAAAGAAAGTTAAGAAGGAAACAAAGAAGAAAAATGTGTGTCTGAAATAATTGAACAATTGAAAATTTTTTTTTCCCAAACAACTAAGCGACGTGAAAAAATGACTATATTATCTGTGTTACTCGAAAGTTGGACATGTAAAAAAATTGAAGAAGAGTTTGGATTCATTAATTATATGGCTCGCGCTGTAAAAAAATTAGTATGTGAAAAGGGAGTTCTTTCAACTCCGAACCCAAAGCCTGGCAAAACATTAAGTGAAGATATTGCACAGCTTGTTAAAGATTTTTAT
Organism: Bacillus rossius redtenbacheri; assembly: GCF_032445375.1. Classification (NCBI taxonomy): domain Eukaryota; kingdom Metazoa; phylum Arthropoda; class Insecta; order Phasmatodea; family Bacillidae; genus Bacillus; species Bacillus rossius. Next base: position 135,933,059 of record NC_086330.1, on the reverse strand, counting down.
CAAGAGGATGACATAAGTAGAATTATGCCTGTTAAAAATGATTGTGTTAAATAAGGAACAAAGGATTGAAAATTCAAGTGCAAAAGCGTTTAGTATTAGCTAACTTAAATGAAATTTATCAAGCTTTTAAAGAAAATCATCAAACTCAACGAATTCGATTCTCAAAATTTTGTGATTTAAAACCTAAAAATTGTATTTTAGCTGGTAAAAGTGGAACTCACACAGTATGTGTGTGTACTGTGCATCAAAATGTCAAATTGATGATAGCTGGTTCAGGGATAAACAATTTTTATTTAGATGGATTACCTCATAAAACATATCACACTTTTCTAGCTAAAATTATGTGTAACCCTCCAGCCCCTCATTGTTACATGAATGAATGCAACAAGTGTCCAGGGACAGCATACCTGAAAGAAGCATTGGCTGAGATATTTAAAAAAGAGGTAATTGATGAGGTAACATACAAGCAATGGGTGACAGTAGACAGATGTATGATGGAAACAGTTGTGAAAGAAATTGATTATTTCATAGAAGATTTTATAGAAAGTCTCTTAAAACTGAAAACCCATTCATTTATTGCATTACAACAGAAAGATTGCTACTTAGAATGTAAGGAAAATCTGGCGGAAGGTGAGGTTATCGTTAACTGTGACTTTGCAGAAAATTATTCATTTGTATTGCAGGATGAAGTACAATCATATCACTGGACGAGCAGCCAAGCCACACTGCACCCATTTATTGTATATTATAAGTGGCAAGAAAAACTACGACATGCGGAGTATGTGTTCATTTCAGAGTGTTTGCAACACAATACAATAGCATTCTAAGCTTTTCAAAGAAAAATTATACAAATACTGAAAGATACACTACCATTTTAACTAAGAAAAATCACTTACTTTTCTGATGGCAGTGCTGCGCAGTAGCTATAAAAATAGAAAGAATTTTTTTAACTTGTGCCTACAAAAGAATGATTTTCAAGTAGAAGCAGAATGGAAGTTCTTCGCTACATCACACGGCAAGAGTGCCTACAATGGATTAGGTGGCACAGTTAAAAGACTAGCTTTCAAAGCTAGTTTACAAAACCATACAATGACCAAATACTTACACGAAAGCAGTTTTTAATCTATTGTTAACATTGTTACTTAATCAAACACAATCTTACAGCAAGATTAGTAAAGAAAATCATTTGCTAATATTTTTAATGAAGATGAAAACTGGCTTGTCATATTCTGCTATGAGGGTGATGTTCGGAGTTCACCGTACAACTATATCACGTATTTTCACCACTACTCTAATGTTGCTAGCATCTACAATGGCTAATTATGTGTTTTAGCCTACCAGGGAAAGTATAATGGAATCAATGCCTGCAATTTTCAAAAGAAAGTACCCTAATTGCCGAGTAATAATTGATTGTACGGAAATTAAAGTAGAACAGCCACCTATTGTTGATCAAAGAATTTTTCTTTATTCTAATTACAAGGGTACTTACACAATAAAATTCCTGGTAGGCATTTCACCTAGTGGAATGTTGACCTTCAAATCAAAATGCTATGGTGGCAGATTGAGTGACACATTCATTACAAATGATCGTGGATTATTGATTCTATTAGAAGTTGGCGATGAGGTCATGGCCGACAAAGGTTTACCAGGAATAAAAACAAGCCTCTCCGACAATGGAGTCGTTGTTGTAACTCCGCCATACCTTCATGATGGAAAATTAACAGCTGAAGAAGTGGAAACTACTTACAGTATTGCCAGTGTTAGAATTCATGTTGAGAGGTGCATTCAACGAATTAAAATCTTTCACATTTTAGACAAACTATCAATTGAACTGCTCCCCTTTATTGACGATATTGTTCATATGTGTTGTGTTTTAGTCAATTTGCAGTCTCCTATCATTAAAAATAATACATAAAGACAGATTTTTACTATGTAAACATACTGAATGAGTACTTTAATGTATTAAATACAAAGTTAATAAATTTAAGTTCGTCAAGACATGGAAAGTCTACACGAAAACAGATAAACAGAGGAAATGCAATCTGCTATGAATAACATTTGTTATTATAATGTTATTATATTTGTTTGATTACTAGACATTTACTGAAACAAGTTGAGGTAAATAGTGATTAAAATAGAATGTTTCTATTTTATCAATACTGTTCTCAATGTACGTCAAGTTCTTTTCTAATGTTATGCAGATATGTTGTTTTCTACTGTAAATATACAAGTCACATGTATCAACACCTGTTACATACATTAATATCTGACACTGAGTATAATAAATATTATTTTTCTTTAATGTAATGTTTCCCTTTTCGCCTAGAAGTAAATATTTCCAAGAAACATTTCCTGCCTCATCAATTATGCACCTATCTTTACATGAAATTGGACATTTTACTTCTAATACTTTTTTTGCCTTGCCTCCTTTAACTACGATGCCATCTGGGCTTCCACAAAGCTATGGTTTCAGTTTATGAATTATCAGTCCACAACGTAACACTTTCGTATCATATGTTCTTTGATAATGGCCTATGGCTTCAGATTCCATGTCTTTTCTGTATTTCACATTTCTAGCGGCTACACCAACTAGAATTTTGTTAGACTCTACCAAAAAAGTATTTGCTAACGAGTCAAAACTTTCTCTTCTTACTTTTATGCGATGAGCCTTGTTGCTCGCCTAGAAGCGAAGTTTTCTTTCAGTGAACCATTCTGAATATTCTGCCTGCTTCCATGTTGCTACAGAAATATTGAGTGCCTTCTCATTACTAACACTCACATAGTTTTCGTAGAATGACTGTTCGCCCTCATTCAATGGTCTAAACGCTAACTTTGTTGTCAAACTATTACACTGATTTTGTAGGATTTCTTTAGTTATGTTTTTACACTCATCCAGCACTACTGAGCTTTCCACTGATTCTAATAAATAATTAATTACACTTTTACAGTCACGTTCCTCTTCTGTTCTGTTTTCTGCTTGTAACATTTGATACAGAGGACAAGCGATATTAACAAGACTATCCAATTCTAAAGGAGAAGCGGCTACAGAATATTTTAGTTCTCTTTTTTTAGGAAATATTTCACTTATTCACTTTCCCTTTGAATACTTTTCTTTCGCAGCCCTAGTGGAACATGGTTTTCCCCATGTTTGTGGAATGTCAGTCTTCGAAGTAATTTGTTCATTATTAACATAGTAAATAACTGCAGCAATGTGTTTACAGTGGCATCCAAGTCCTGCCTGGCATGGGCAGTTTCTGTTTATAATATTTCTTCCGCCATCAACCTACGAAAACAAATGAACGGTTAAATAAACATTAACATTTAAACAATAGGCACTGAAGTATAAACGTAAGGAAATAAAATACTTACTTCAAGAGTGACAAGGTACGGTGGAAGATTAACAGACGTTTGCCGAATCACTTCTGCTTTTAATAGAGAAACGTCACCTCTCTTTATTTCCTTTACATTATTCACATGGCCACTGATACAAATATTTTTCCCTTTCGTTAATTTATTCTCACTGAGGTTACTATTTTTAATCGGTAGGAAACCAAATGTAGTTTCTATATCACACATAATTACAAACTGATTGTCAGCGCGCTGCGTGTCTCGGAGAGAGGCAGGCAGGTCGCGCGCGGCAGTCCCTCAAGTTGTTTCGAAAAGAAACACTACACAGCGCCACCAGTACGATTTTCAGACCCGTGCATGGTGCCTATAGACTTTGAATACTGCACAGCTGATGATTACGATGCAGCTGAAAAGAAACTTTTTCCGAGATTCAACAATTCAAAAGCAATTGAAGGTACTCACAAACTGCATACGTTTATACCGATTTATGAAAATTGTCTTCTCACAAAGTCATTCTCATCAAGTGCACAAAGTGTGACAGAAATTGTAACAAAAGTTGATTACTTAACACCTACAGATTTACAGAAAATTGACTCAGGATATGTTACAGTAGTCTACGACAAATCATGGTGGCTTGCTTGTATTCTTAAAAAAAAATGGTGAAAATGAATTTACAGTTAGCTTTTTACATCCTAAAGGGCCATCTCCTTCATTTTTTTACCCCAAACCAAATGACATACTAACAGTACCCAGTAATTCTATTCTAGGAGTAGTGAATCCTGTGACAGCAGCCGGAAGAGTGTACACGTTAAGTAAAACTGAAATTAGGGTGTCATCACATGCTTTAGAACATTTTTTATTAAGAAATCAAGATTGAGTAAAAGTGTAAAACAAAATTAAATAAACTTGCTATATTACTTTACTAATACAATTTGTGACATTTACTTTCTAGTAATTATGACAACTTAACAATTATTTGCAAAATAATTCAAATACTCTTTCATCCTGAAAATTGGTAACTAAACAGCATATATATATATATTTTAGATATACATATTAAAAGCTTTTATGCTTTTTTCTTCAGTTAATGAATTTATTTTTAAGAAATATTGTAGTGGCTGATATTACAAACACATTAAAAATTTTAAATATTAAATCAATAAGCAACATTTTTCCTTATTAGTTCAATAAGTATACATTCAATTTACTTCATATTTAAAAAAATTAATATTAAATTCTCACTCTTGGGCAACATTTATCAGTAAATTTTGGCTTAAGCACTATTAAGACAATATTTTTTTTAGACGAGTCCATTGTTGGTCCATTATGAAACTTGGTATAGAGGTAGCTTATTAGTATACAAAAAACATATATGTTTCGAGAAAAAAAAATTAAATGGGTGTTTTTGAAATTTTTAAAAATATTTTTTTAATTGTTTTGAAAAAAAATGGAAGTTGAAGGATGACAGCCTTATTATATATCAGGTTAAAGCCCATTAAATATTGAAGAGAATAAAACAAGTTTGAGCTCTCTAGACCTAATAGTTTTGAAGTTATATATTTTTTACTGTATCCAAATATTGCAAAAAAAAAATTGTTTTTTTTTGAATGGCTATTATTCAAAAACTATTAGTCCAAAAAATTTAAAATTTTGTATTTATCAACTGTCCTTTGGCTACAACATGTGTACCAAAAATCATTCAAATCTAAAGGGGTAACGTCCCAATTAATTTTTTTATTGGTTGATTTCACATGGAATGACCCATCATGCTTATTTTGTGGGTCTTCAGTATCCATGATTACAAAGTCATCACACTATGTGGTTCGGAACCCACTTTAACGTCGGGGACCCTTTTGCATTAAGCCTTTTGTGCATTACCATAGGATGTAAAATTAATTGCTCAGAATCAGGGGGCAACAACTAATTTTTCAAGGGGGGGGGGGGGGGGCAATATACCTTTTTATAAAGAATCATCGATCCCCCCTATTGAAGCGGGGGGTTTCCCCGGGAAAATTTGTATTTCAAGGTGGAAAATGGTGCTATTTAAGCAGTTTTATTATCTAAAAATTGATTACACAGCTAGTGGAAATAACATATCCGATTTGTACAGCACTTTCTTTGCCCCCGTTTGCCCCCACTTCAAGAGCCAGTGACTGATTTAAGCATTGAGATTTATTCATTCTGTTTCCAAGTTATGGCTTACTGTGTAAAGTTTTAGGGCTATTTAGATTGTATTTCAAGTATCATTAATGGTGCTTGATTATCTTTCAAAAGCATGTTATTGGAATCTAATAAACCTGTTAGTGGGTAGCATTATGAAAACCAGGGAGATTAAGGTGCCAAATATTGAAACAAGAAAATATAAGTGGAAGACCACTTTAAATTCCTAAACTAATTTAATATCCTTCGTAAGATAGAATACTTAAGAATGGGAAAGAATTTTTAAAGTAAGTAGCCTATACTAATCATTTTAATTTTGAATATGATATGAATCTGTATTATGACACATGGTTTAAGCAAACTTTAACATTGTTTGAGAAAACATGTGTAACATGTAATAAATTCAGTGAAATACTCAATTAATTCACACAGAAACAAATTTTGCAAACAATTCACATACAAACAAATATTGAAAAACACACAAATTCACAAAATTCACACAGGAACAAATTTCTATATACTATAAAATGCATTATTATAATTTGTGCATTAACAAGCCAAATACAAATTTTATCATCAGTCATCTATCGTATCAAGACTGACCATAAATGATAAAAATTAAGCCTAGGATTCACAAAACTTCTATTTAGTAAAATGGTTTAGATCAAATCCAGTAGTTATAGAAAATAGAAACTAGTACAGTAGAGCACCCCTCAACCGTAATTCCCACAAACGGAACTCCCGATATCCGGAACTAATTTTCCAAAAAATTTAAAACATTAAAAAACATTTCCAAAACATTTCCGCACTGGAACGAGGCGTTTTTGCTTTTGCCTGACTGTACATGTCTTGTAGGCGCACGCGCGCACGTCTGTCAGAGAGCTAATTATAGCCTACCTATCTTTCCCGCACATTGCGTAAATACACAGCTGGTTTTCGCGTCGGACGTGAATTACTATAAATATGTTTATACTATAAGTAGTTTTATTGTTTCACTATGTCAAGTAAACGGAAAATTCCTGCTGGCCCGAAAGTATGTACACCGACTCCCACTATATTCGCTGACACACGTGATAGCGAGTAACATTTACTTCCAACGTGTGATGCTTTCAGTTTGTAGACAATTTAGTGTACAAATATGTATTATGTACATATTTATATGTTAATATATGGTTAAACAATCTACATTTACCTGTATTTCTCTATCTCTATGTTTTTAAACATGATGCTTGAAGTGTTATTCTTGTGTATGTGAAATGTAAACTGTGCGTGGCAGTGACTATACACTCTCCGGGAAGTGTGAATCACCAGCACGTCAACACAGAAGTAACACAACACTGCAGCTGTAGTCCTACTACCTCCCCCGAACCCTCTTCATCATCCTCTTCGCTCACTCACGCACCCTCCCACAGAGATAAGAAACACCCGCTTGCCAGCTTGCTAGAATGAAGGTAATTCAACCAGCCCGGAGTTTTACGACCCGGCACAGACCCGTTACGTTTTGAAAACAGCACTACATATTCTCCAAGGTCGCAGAGAGGGCCATCCACCGCCGCTTGCTCCTCCAAGTCAACTCCCTCAACCTGCTCCCGCACCACCAGTTCGGCTTCCGCCCAGCACACTCCACCACCCACGCCATCGCTCGTGTGGAGCTCCTGGTGACCCTCGGGTTCTCCAGGCGGCAACACACGGGCATGGTGCTCCTCGACTTGGCCCGTGCATTCGACTCTGTCCCCCACTCCCAACTGGTCCAGCGCCTGGCCGCCACCGACCTCTCCCCCCACCTGGTGCGCCTCATCTGCTCGTTCCTGGAGGGACGCACCTTCCAGGTTCGGGTGGAGGGGACACTCTCTGGCCCCCGCCACATCTCTGCCGGTGTCCCTCAAGGCGCCATCCTCTCACCCCTACTTTTTGCTCTCCACATATCCGACCTCAAACCTCCCCCCGGCACGTACCTGGTGCAGTACGCCGACGACACCTGTCTCCTCGCCTCCTCTGTCCACGAGCAGATGCTCGGCGACCGCCTCAGCCGCGGCCTCACCTCCCTTCAAACCCAATTCCTCGCCCACGGCATCGGGCTCAACCACACAAAGTCCACCTCCATCCTTTTCTCCCACCTCCACCCCCACCAAGACCACCCACCCATCATCTCCAGAGTGGCCATCCCCTGGTCACCACAACTCCGCTACCTAGGGGTCACTCTGGACAGGACCTTCACCCTCCTCCCCCACCTCGAAACGGTCCGATCCAAATCCCGTGCCGTGATGGCCCAACTGGCCAACGTACTCCGACCAGCATCCGCCATTCCACTTCCTGTCAGGATCACCGCATACCGCACATACATCATCCCTCACTTCACCTATGCATGCCCTACCTGGGCCCACTCATCTCGCTTCAACCTCCGCCCAATCACGCGTTCATACTTCCTAGGCATTCGCCCGAAACACCCTCCTCGATCTGACTGGTCTCTCCCACCTCCACCACACCTTATCATCCTCCACAGACACTTTCCTCCGCCGCTGCGGGCGCAGCAACAACCCACTCATCAGACAGCTGACCGACCCGCAACCCGACACTCCTCACCCCCGCAGACCACTCTTCAGCACGGGACATCTTCGCGACGACGACGACAATGACGATGCGCGGCCAGGGGCTGGCACGCGCGCCAGGTAACAGTGGTGACCACTACGGGCCGAGCCTATAGTCGTTATCCGAAAGCGCTTTCAACAGTCATTCCTCTGGCAGCTTGTTCACCTTCCGTTTCCTATAAACGATTTTCGGATGACTGCCAGCCGAAAGCTCTTTCACATTCACATTATCTGAAAATATGGCAACATAGTACAAATTTCTACTTACCGATAGTACTCCAAATGAGTATAGGAAGCTACCCGTCTGTTTCGATCGTCTTTTGTGACGTATCAACATATTTTAAACACACGCTAATTAAATTACTGTTTGAATTTGTTGAGGTTAGTGTCTGGTGACCGTAGATATTTTATTTTTTGTGTGCAATTGTCAGTGAAGATAATGAGTACGCCGAAAAATATCGCGTTCACTCAAGCAGACAAATACATTTTGTTTGACTTGATAAAAAAATATAAGAACATAGTTGAAAATAAGAAAACGGACTCTGTTTCAAATAATGAAAAGAAGGCTACGTGGAAAATTATAGCCTTGGAGTTTAATGCAAGTAACGTGACAACTAAAAGAGATGATGGCCAGCTAAAAAGGTATGTGTGAATATATTAAACTAATTATATCAGTTGATCCTGTGGTACACATGGTGCTTGCTGTTTTAAAGTAAGTCGAAATATCCTTTCCAAAACATAACAAAGTATAATACAAACAAATATATCAGATCTAGTGGAATTTTTTTCTTTTGTATTCATCTTACTATCAATTTTTAATTGGTATAGGCCTATCACAAGCTTTTGTTAAGTCCTAAATCTTTCCACAGTATCAAGGAATCAACTTGGATATGTGTTAAAATTACCATTGTACATAAGATATGGGCTTTTATAAAGACACATTTGTACTGCTTTGAGATTTCTAGTATCAAGTATGATGTATTTGCTAGTTAGTAGCAATTTCTTAATTGACCATTAATTTTCGTTTCATGTTTTTTATGTTGAAACTGTATTACACTAAAATTAAAGTTTCAATAAATTATTATATCAGTGTTCAATTTAACTTTCCAGGTGTTGGGAAAAGACAAAAACCACAGCAAGAAAGCATCGTCAAACAGAAAGACTTCATGCTATGGCAACAGGTGGGGGCAAAGCCTTTGTTTCCCCACCTCAGCTGGAAGAAATGGCAACTGTGGTTTCCTCTATCCAGCCCTATTTTGATTTGGAGGTGGTTTCGGCATGGGATAGCAACACGATCCACCTCCAGGATGCCAGGGCTGACTGCAGTGCTACAACTGTTTGTGCAGAAGTAGTCGCAATGGATGAAGAAGTGGCAGATGCTCCAGACACCCCACCTCTAATTATTGGAGCTGCTAGGCCTACTACATCCCAGAACTTTGATAATCCTGGTAAGGTTAAATTATTTATTTTTAAAACAGTACATACCTCATGATTAATCTGACATTGACAGAAATGTGTGTATTTCAGATGTGAAGTAAATTTTCAGAATATTTTCAATTTGCGATGCATAATATGTGATGTATTATTTCACCTTACATAGATTTAAATAAATAGCAGACATGTTAAAAAATCAATTATAATTGTCCATCTTGATGCCAACGTACCCTAAACAGAATGTGGATCTCAGTTTTAAGATGGGTAATTAATATCAAGAGGAATGCATCTGAAAATGAAAAATAAAAATCTTAATTAATCTTTGAGCTATGCACCGTTGTTCTACAAGCTATTTTTAATGTTGCAAATTTAACCCATCCACACTATTTTACTTACTTTAAATGTAACCAATCTAACTGTCCACATTGTATTATGGTATTATAATGTAGCTTACCTTACAGCTTTTTTTTTGAAGTATTTTAGATGTAGTTAACCTAACCAACCATAAAACGGTGCATTACAGATAAACTAGGTACTCAAAATATTGCAACGCCGTGTTACAGAATGATTAGAAATTAGTCCTTATTTAAAAAAAATTTTGTATTTTTTTTCAAATGCGCTCTTCACATCAGTAAGTTAAATCTATTATGCGGCTAATCTAAGCAGCTATGCTACTAGTACCTATATTTTGTATAGCAAATGTATCTTGGCTAAAAATTATTCCCACATGTTCTCTTAAAGCATGCAAAAATATATGTGAAGTGTTATGTTGTATTAAACACATGAAATAAATTTATTTGCAGATGAAACGTTTTTGGCTCCGAAACTGCCAATTAACAAGAAGGGCTCCTTTTCTGTAAAGTCCACCCACATGGTTGAGGCAGAGGTAAAGAAAAGGATAGAGAAAATTGATGAAGAGATTAGAATGCTTCGGGAAAGTCATGCAGCAAAACTTAAACAAGATGCTGAGTTGCATGCTGCGGTAATGCGGCAAAATGAGGAGCTACACAAGGTTAAACTTGCAAGGGAACAACTTTTGTTGCGCCAGTTGCAGGCACATGACCATAAAAGTACAGAAAATATTTGAAGTTAATTTATCAACAATGTAATTTTGTATTTAGAAATTTTGTTATTGTTAATTTAGTTTTGTATTTAGAATTTGTCCATTTACATAAAATAAAAAAAATGTTTATCTTCATTTACTTTTAATTGCAAAACCTGTTTGTACTAATTGCATGATTAAAGTTTGAAGGGGGCTTATAATGTTGCAGCACTTTATAATTTATAACTTTTGTATGATGAAATTAACATTAAAAACAAAACTGAAAAAAAAAAACACTTCGTTAATGGTGTTATGGAAGTAAGGCTGTGTACGTAATACAAGAAACAAATAATTGTCTTATTACATGGGATGGTAAAACGGTGATTACTGCTAAACTATTAGGAATTTTTTATCTCAGCCTTTTTTTATTAAATTCAGGAAGTTGAAGAGCATAGAATAAAGTTATTTTGGCATATTTAATTATATTATTTCAGAAGTTTATATTTCTGATGAATTTAAATTAATTTTTTTTTATTTGTAAAAAAATACTTGGATAACTGATAAACTTGTTGTTTTGTTCAAACTTCCTTGTTAATATGCAGGTTGTTCAAATTCTGGAAAGTCAGGGAAAAGCAAGAAATTTACTTAAAACATGGAAAAGTCATGGAAATTTCTCAATGATAGTAATTTGAGGGAGAAATGTCATGCTCTGCTATGCCATCATCCAGACTTTAAGCATGTATTTGGTTTTTCAGATGGTGTTCTAGTACATAGTCACACATTCTGTAAAATGGCATATGCAAGGTTCTGTTAGAACTAGTGCATCTATAGGGATGGTGTGGATTGAATTGTCCTTAATTCTTTAAGAAAATTGTAAAGTATGTAAATCATTCAAATGACTCATCAGGGAATTTTGTCATTGGAAATTTTATGGATATTTGTGTGTGCATATTTATTCTTCCAAGTTGTATGTTAAAACATAAATAATTCAACAATGATAAGCTATTTATAGATGACTGGTTCTATTACTTTTACTAAAGTGATTAGAACTCTAATTTACATCTGCCTAGTAAAGTTTATTTAATAAATTATATGTACCTACTATTTATAGAAAATGTTTTTTTTACGAAAGTCATTAGAATTTTAACTAACATCAGCCTAATGTAGTTGTCTTATAAATACTTTTTTTAACCCACATAATCATTATGTTAAAATTTAGTTTTTATTTACAAAGTTTAGTTAGAAACAAATATACACTTCAACATTCACTGTAAACATAATGTTAAGGCATTTGGAGAAGTGGCACGAGGTGTAAATTTTCTCATAAAAATGAGAAATTAACAGTTCTGCAACAATTCCAATAGTTATTGCATTATTGTATTATCCATTATTCAGCTACCCTGCTTAATTTAATAAATTGCAAGTTAATAACATTGAATTGCCTGTATATTTGTGGTGTTTATGACATCTCTCAAACTAAGTTCATTTTAAACTACTCATTCAACAAGAAACTAGAACAAAATCTAAATAAAAACAATTTACATCATACTCATATTTAAAAAAAATTACTAAACAGTTATAACAAAAAGTGAAACTCAGCACCTCATTTATCATTGTGCTGAAGTGAGTTGTGCTTCATATTCTTGAAAACAAAATAAATTGAAAAAAAAAATCACTTTTGCATGGCCTACAGGCATATGGTAGATTTTGAAACACTGTCTTTTTCTGGAAAATAAACATTAGTAACAATTTAAGAACTTAATGTACCTAGCATACCATACATTCTCCAAAATGAACATTTTAACATTTTCTCATACTCAATGCAGCAATGGTAGTAACTCAATGGATCCAGCATTAAATAGCTTTTAAAAAAATATGCCTACTAAGGTAGTTCAATTTTTTAAACTCCAAACTATATTCTATGTCTACCACTAATATGTGGTTCATGTAAAATTTATTTTAGGCCAAGGCTTTAGATAATATTAACATTGTTTTAAAATAAATTTCAAATGAATGTGATAGAAAAGAAGTTTTAATTTTTTGTTATTTCAATCCCTCTTTAAATGGTAATAGTTAATCCATTGGAACTTGTTTCAGCCCAAGTAATAGATTACCTTTAAAAGATTTACAATTGTTCTAGATTTTATCATTTACTTAATGATGGTGTTAAAAAATTTTTTGTCCTTAAACCTTGTTTTTTTTCCACCCCTTTCAGTAGTGGTTTGTCTATAAATAATTATTTCAAACAAAAGTTGTAGATAATATTTTAAGGTTTGTAGCCTTTCCTGGCTAGCTGAATATTTTGGAAAGGGGTGCACATTCATGAAAATTAGTTATGCATGATTTACATTCCAGAAAACAACATCACTGTTGATGAATGGTTAATTAAATAATGTATCTTGGACACCAAATTCTTTTCAATATGTTTTATTGATGCTTCTCAATAGTTACAAGTCACTGTGGCCGCTATAGTGTGACCATGATATAAATACATGTCAAGCTGCACAAAACATCTTCAGTAACTCCAAAACACCAATGGACTCTTCATGGTACTAAGTACTTAGGTACAAAAAATGTCTAACCACATAAAAAGTAACTAAACAAATACAAAAGTAAGTTTAAGCTGCTTATACAGCTCAAAACAATAAAATCACCAGAAATACTTAACACCATGAAAAAATGTAAATTATGACAAAATAAATCTGCACCACGGGGTTCAGTAAGAAGCCTATTAAATATTTCTACTACAACTATAACAATATTATACTTAAAAATAAACGTATAAAACACGCTTACTCCCGCCACGAAACACTGTATACAGGTAAAACTCTAGTTGAGAGGCTTCCTGAAATTTAACCTTTTAACATTAAATTTATAAAAACAATTATTAATGGCAACTCTTGAACTAATAACACAATTATGATTATTATATGTATTAGCATGCAGTTTTAGCTGCATGTTAACCTAACCATATTTTGTTTATTTAAAAAAAGAAATTAAATCTGGGGAAGGGCTGTAGTCTGCAAACCTACAGTCCCATGATTGGATAACTAGCTGATAAACGTAAACACTATATTGACATGCTATATGTGAGTCACATGGCTATGTTTGTATTTATGTTTGGCTACAGTAGGATACATGACATGCCAAGCATGGTTGCTTACCAGCTGTATGCTTCAATTTGTTAAAAATATGGTGAATAAAATTTTACAAACTGTAATACAGCAACAAAACTAAAAAAAGTCTTGCATAGTGCATAAAATACGCAAACATTTACTACAGTACTAGGGATTAATCAAACAAGAAAATCTTTACTGAAATATATTACATAAACCGACGTTGAATGAAATCTGCACGAATCAGATGACCTAATCTGTTGCGATTCCCAGCAGCTGCTTCTGCTGCTATAGGAGCACCAAACACATCAACCCAAGGAAATTCATCTTCTGGTAAAGGCGCTTCGACATCTAAGCTAATATTGTGCAAAACAGCAGTTGCACAAATTATAGCGACAATGTTTTCAGGCTTGTGCTCCAGTTTTTTTCGTAAGGCAGCGGAATCTTCGCTTCCAAACACCAAATGTCCTCTCCACAATATTCCTGGTTCGGATATGAGCGACGTTATATCTTTCTTCAGCTTCTGTCTGTGGATTTAGCAGTGGTGTGAACAGGTATGGAAGACACGGATAACCACTGTCTCCTAGCATAATGCCCTTTATGCGTTGTTCTTCGAAGCAAACCTTAAGTCCTGATCCATCAAAAATTCTTGCATCATGGCATGAACCAGGTCTTGTAGCACAAATGTCAATAATTTTCATTTGGGCGCTGACAGCAACCTGCACCAAAAAATACATTTGCGGTGTAACAAGAATAGGCCTATGTTAAAATTGGCTTAACACTAAAAAAGATAATATATTTACATGCATTTGAAGTTATACTTCTTTTTAATCGAATAAACTAAACTAATTTAGGTAAAAAATCTGTATCATGTATCCAAGTTAACCCCTTGAGCCTGAGGGCATGATCTTGTGGTACATTATGCTTGCTGTTTTAATTTATTACATTGACAGATCCTGAACATAATATTACAATGCAAACAAATTGTCAGGTTTTGTGAAATTTTATTTTTGAATTCAACTTGTCATCAAAATTCATTTTCATGTTATCTTGAGTCCAGGATCTGTCGACACAATAAATTAAAACAACCACCATCATTTACCACAGGATCAATTATACAGGATCATGCTATCAGGATCAAGGGGTTAACTTGGATACGTCATACGTAACTTTTACCACATTATATAAAAATAAATTTACTTCAAAATTCATAAAAAGTGGCTACATTGTTTATGTAATCAAAAAAAAATTTATAGCACATTGTATGTATGTACACATATATATATTTTGAAGTACATGGCTTTACAGAATGTAGTAAGGCTTAATTTTTTTTTCAAAAGCAATTCCAACACATAATTTACTTTTTTATTTTATAAACTTAAAATATTGGTGGCTCAGTAACAGCGATCGTTTATTTTCAAAGTCGGACCAAGAGAGAAATGTTTCTTTATCTCCATTTTTAAATTTGCTTTAAGGGATATGAGAACGGGACAAGGCTGGTTTTATGAAATTTTACGTAGACAGCGCTAAACCCACCTGGACATTCAGAGAAAAAATCCCATGTCTATTTCTGAACACTTCTCCTCTATCTCCTCCAGGATTTGCAATGGGAACATGAGTGCAGTCTATTGCAGCAACAACACCAGGGAAATTTCCAATTTCAAAAAATTTTTGCATAGCACCATTCATTTCCTCATCTGTGTTGGGTAGCTTGATGTGGTGTCTCAGCTGTCCAGCTAGAGCTTCCGTCACAGCTTTAACTATTGCTCCCGCTGTACTTCGGCTTAGGCCACTCATGTCCCCACATACTTCCTGTAAAAATAAAAAGATTTATAAATTACACATGATAGGTAGTGTATAGTATTACTTTTTAAAACAAAACTAACAATCTTGACTTAGCAAACTTACAAGGTAAAAATATGTTACCAAATGAGAATATTTAACATCATATATTTAACTTTCAACTGCAACATAAGTTTTATTAAATTTTTAAAAGTTATTTTTAATTCTGGACATATGAGTAGAAGAACTTCCTTATAGTTTTAATAACACTCTTTTCTGTTATGTCTACAAGTCTACATGTACCAAAGTAATAAAGTACCTAAAAAGTATAAAAATTTTTAAAATATATAAAGAAGGTAGATTAAATGAGTGGTGAAATAAATTATAACATACATATATTCTTGTTACACTATTAATTTGTATTTGCAATGGAAATTTACATGGTACAATAGATCAAGGTGTAGGTATGACGTTGAGGCAAGTCCCAACAAACTTAATTTATGATAAAAAAAAATTAAATTTACGTGTCTGTTACGAGCTACATGAACAGCACGAAGTCAAAACTAAAACACATTCACGACAAATCTTTACATAAGAGCAGCTATTTGTTTACTTTTATTTAGGTTAGGACTACTATGCCAGTTAAAATCTATCATTACATGACATCAAAACAGTCCATGGATAAATACAGCTTAAATACTTACGTGAAAACTCCCAGTTGCATAAAACCGCAAGGCCAACAATAACTGCCTCTCTGCAGGAATCGGCAAACCACGATTATCTGGTTTTTCGAAATGCTGAACAAATGGGTACAGGACATTTCTAACCACCTCTTTTGAGAATCGAAATTTATTTTGAAACTCCTTTTCTCTGTAGATTTCAAAGGGATCTGGCGTATTTCTTATATATCGTTTAGGAAGCCGAACATGATTTTCCAATTCTTCGTAAAATTCAAAAACTCCATTTATGTGATTTCTTAACTCATCCAAATCCGCCGCCATTGTCAACAAAACGTTATGAAATACGCCGAACAGACTTTCGATAGAGCTTCAGACCTCATTCACTCAAGAGTGGAGAGCCATCCGTACCTAGCAGTCATCCAGCTACCGAAAGAGGTCTATAATACGAATTCCGCACTGAAGAGGATTTCGGATACTGGGTGATAACCGAATGCCGACTATAGTCCCGGCCCTGAATCTACAAGCTGCACCACGAACCGCCACATCCAGCACCACCATAGACTTCTCCAGCCTCCAACAGCGACATCAACACCGCCTTCACCATGCTGCCCCTCATCAGCAGCATGGCACCAACATCAGCCGAGCACCACCCCGCCAGCCAGCCAACGGACGCCACCGACAGAGCAGCAGAGCCCCAGGGACGGAAGTCGGAGGAGCTCAATCTTTGTACATACTGTAAATAAATAACCATTGTCACCACGAAGCCCTTGCGGCCATGTATTATACATTTGTGTTTTCATTATCTCCATGTACCTTTTATTTAATAAAGATGAATTTTTGGCGGGTGACTCCCTTCAGTGGGAGTCCCCAATTTAAAAAAAAAATTTAACAGATAACAGATCTACATAGTTTTTGTTGTATGGTTTTATAACTGGAAAATATTTACAGTATAACTGTGGCTATACATTTAAGTTAATATGTGCAGCATGTAATGGCTTTTTTCTTTGCCTCCCTACCGCAACTCCCCTTACCCGGAATTTTCCCATAACCGGAATAGACCTCCCCCCAATGATTCCGGTTGAGGGGTGCTCTACTGTACTCAAAAATTTTGCACAAATCAAATGAAAACAATGAATATAGCAAATTCTATGATAAATAGCATAAACAAGTAGAAGGCATACATGAATTCCAAAATATCTTGAATCAGTGTTATCTAGATGGTAGCAGTTGCTTTGCTTTCACTTGTTCACCATTGGACATGAATGTTAAACATGTGAAATCCTATTAGAATTAGTGGGATACATTGTAAACTATGAGATATCGGAAGTAAAAAAAATTACAGGAGAAAAGGTGTGAAGGTCACAACTCTGTACTGCAGAAAAAAATTACTTTGTTAATTGTTTCTAAAGAGCTGCTTGGATTCACAGTTAACACTTACTATTCGCACCATTGCTTATGAATGGGTTGTTCATTTATAGCACTTTTTGTTCTTTCCACAGGTCACCATGGGTGTTTTGATTAAAATATGTATAATCACAGTTTTGGGCGCTGTCGCTGTGAATTACGTTTTGAATCTACTGACAGCAGTTCCGCCATTGCCGAAACTTGAGGCCAAGTGGTGGGGTCCAGGACAACCTCAAAAAGTAGACCAGTCAGTGAGGCCCTTCAAGATCAACATTTCCCAAGAGGTAGGCCTATGAAATAGTTTATGGTTATAGAGTGAAATCACCTAAGTGGGGTTGCACGACTATTTAATTTAATTTTTATATTTATACCATAGATGTACCAACTATTGAAAAGAACAAAACAAATTTTTAAAATTTTTTATTGGCAGCCATATTGAAATTAGGCTAATTTTTCTACACGGAGACGTATGAAAATGTGTGTATTTTAGGGATTCGAAAAATTAATGCTGTACTTTGTCTATTACAATTAGAACATTCTGGTTTTGACTGGTTGAAAGAAGGTCTTCTAAGGTATCATGTAAGGTATATACATGCAAACAAGGATTTAAGGTACTAGGGTAAAATGGGACTTAAAAGTGTGCCAAAAAATGAGCAAAATGACCAAATTCAAGGTCATACTGATGGTGAAGGGCTATGAACCACTGACTGGAAATTTTTCTTCAAGAACTATGACTAATAGGGATCACATCAATGGAGAAGCAAAGACTGGATTGTAAGCCCTTCTTGCTTTTTTTTGATGTTAAAGTTGCAACATTTCACAAAAATCAAAATTTCAAGGTCAAATAACTGTTAAGGGGGACCTGGCAAAAATTACACACTTTGGGATAACATACCCCTACTGGTACTTAACACAACCTGCAAGTTTAATTGTGTGGTTCACTGTGGTTCCTTAGCTACAAGCTCTCAAATTTGTATAGAAATGTGGCCTGAATTAATGCATTAAATGGAAAATTTAACTGCAATCATGACCATTTGTGAAAGCAAAATCTTACTAATAAATATTATAACTCTGTCTTTAAAACACTAAAATGATAAAATGAGAGAGTTTTGTAAAATAGTTTACCTTACATTAATTGTCACATGATATAAACATCGTTAAGGCCAAGTCTGTTTGCAGTTTAGCAGAAACAAATGTGTTGACAACATGCCGCAGCCTACGAACTCTCCGCAGCTTTCACTGTTTTCAAAAACGAGTTTAACTTATGACAAAGTTCTGTACTTTTCTCTTGAGAAATGTTGTAGGTTCTCCCTGTGGCCTGGTGAAGTCTAGTGGTGACAGAATGTCAATGATATTAGCACTCTTCACCCAAACAACATCATTGTTTGTCTTGCTGAATGTAGTTGTGGGTCCAGCAGGTTTGAAGAACACTACTTTTGCATCATTTGCTTCGGACACATCAATAACTTTTCCGATAAACCACTTTTTTGTTATACATGAATACAAATAATCATTTTTGTTTATGTCCTTGATACTCGATAATTGTGAAGTTCTGTCAGTCTTGAATTCAATGTGTTTCGAACAAACAGATGCAGAAATCTTACTGACGCGAAGAGTTGATCTATCCAATGGGATGTAGCACTGATGATCTCTAGTTCCATCAAATGTTTTTGCTTCTTCAAAGCGGTGTTTCAGAGTTTCATGCTCTTTTTGTACATCTTCTGCAGTAACCAGTACAAAGTCTATGCCTTTAATATTCTGACCACAAATATCAAACATTGTTTTGTGTGTGTTTATGTGGCCCTCAGTTGGCCATTGTAGACTCGTCTTTGTTACAAGCCTCTTTACTGTTCCGCCTATCCCGTCACTTGGGCCTTTTCCATGGCTGGTGGCAAAAAAAATGCCATTCCGCATGCACACCAAAATCATCATAATGTTTACAGAGGTTAGAAAAGTTTTTTCTATTTTTATAGTGACCTGCACATCCATCAGAAAAGTACAAGATCTTCTTCAGCTTAGGAATAAATGATTTTATAAAGAGTACCAGTTGCTTCTGAAATGCATAGACAGCAGTGGTTGTGTGCTCCATGCAATCACTTATTACACATAGGCTCCTGTGGCATGTGTCTTCTCCTGATTCCTTCTTGAAATAAACACAAAATGGGTGGACAGTGGCTTGGACATTGGCCCAGTGGTAACTTTGAATTTCATCTTGCAACATGAATGTGTAATTTTCAGAAAAATCCGCAATGACAACACATTCATTTTCTGGCAAATCCCGTTTCGTGTCCTTGAGAAAATGTTATTGACTCTTGGCAATAAAATGATGACTTTTTAAATCAGTTAACTTCATAGTAAAATTTGCTTTGAATTCAGAGAATGGTTCCAAAATGGTGACCAACATACATCGATCAGTAGCAACCCACTGTCGATAAAATATTGTATTTTCATCATCATCTATACTTTCATGGCACAGTTCATTGAAGTCCAGTGCATCAACACCAGGATATTGTGAGCACTGACCAATCATGCAATTTTCTTCATTGATGTTGCACACTATTGTAGAAAGCAGAGATTTACAATTGGAAAGGCTTAGAGCTGCGGCCATCAATTTCACATTCTGATGTATACAGCAAACACATACTGTGTGTGTTCCACTAGCGCCAGCTATAATACACCACTGAGGCCTAAGGGCACAGAAGCTAGAAAAACCTACTTTTGCCAATGGGTGCTCCTGTTTGAATTGTTGGTATAGCTCTTTTAAATTACAAAGTATCAGTCTTTTCTGCTTTAATTCGTTCACTCCATTTTCAAGACGTACTGATTTGGTTTCTTTCATCCCAGGACACATCCTACTTACATCTTCACTTTCATAGAACTTCACAATGAGGTCTTTAATTTCTTGACTAGTTTTCCTCCCTATTTTTTGCAAATTTACTTCAGGGATGATGCCATGTTTCTCAACAAGTGTTCTGGTTTTTTTTTACTAGGTATTCACTTACACCCAGTTCCTCTACTGTTTTCCTAATTGTCCAACTATGTGGGACTACACTTATCACTTTAATTTTTTCTTCATTTGAAGTACAAACTTTTATTCTCTCTTTCACACACTGACTAAGCTATTCTATGTCTTGTGCAGCATTGTCGGTTGCCTTCCTGTTTCTATCCTCCTCTTCTAGTACATCATAATAAATATTAAAAGAGTTACTAAGTTTCTCCTTAACAGCACCCGAAAACTTATTTACTGTGTGCTTGACTTCCAAATGCTTTTTCTCATTACTTAACCTCTTTATCTTAATGGGAGAAACACCTAAAGTTTCGCCCACCTGATTCAGAGTCTCTATAACTATGTCAGGGTCTGTGAACGGCTGGTCAATGTCATCTTCAGTATTAACTTCAGCGTTAGGAACAGCAAGTCATTTGTGGCATGAAGAACAAACTGATTTCCCAGGCACAAGCCGCAAGGAGGGCCATTTCTCAGACATGCACAAAATAATTACCCTCAGGTTTTTTTGTAATAACTTTTTTGTGAAAGCTAAAAGGATCACTACATGACTTTCCAAATAAATTGCTGAATTTTGAACATACTTTTTGTAATGATTAGTGCATACACTGTTTATTTCATTTAGTCCTACTCTCTACTGCACTAGAAATCGATCAGAATCGCTTAACCCAGATGCTAGACTTATCACTGATACACCATATGAATTATTTTGACAAAATTAATTTAGATAAGAGCCGACAGAACAAGCCATATTTAAATCATAATACTGTGTTGTATATATACCTCAATCATGCGTTAGGTACAACAAAACTTTAGCAAGAATGTTTTTCATAAACTATGCACTATTAAAGTTCACTGCACACTGACTTGCTGGCTACAGTAACACAGGAGTTAGACCCAGTTTCAACCAGTTATCATGCAGGATCACTGGTACAGACTAGTTCCAAGTGGTGTTTTCTATTAGTCATACAGTATACCTTACATCTTTATTACACTACTAAGCTTTCGGAAACTTATATAATTTATTTGGATCATAAATATATAGCAAAAAATCTGCAATTGTATATATTTAATGGGAAAGCAAACAAGTGAATTTCTGTACACCTTTGAGAACCTGTAGCTAAGAAACCACAGTGAACCACAAAATGAAACTTGTAGGTTGTGTTGAGTACCAGTAGAGGTATGTCAGCCCAAAACCTGTAATTTTTGGCAGTTATTTGACCTTGAAATTTTGATTTTTGTGAAATGTTGCAACTTTAACATCAAAAAAAAGCAAGAAGGGCTTACAATCCAGTCTTTGCTTCTCCATGGATGTGACCCCTATTAGTCATAGTTCTTGAAGAAAAATTGCCAGTCAGTGGTTCATAGCCCTTCACCATCAGTATGACCTTGAATTTGGTCATTTTGTTCATTTTTTGGCACACTTTTAAGTCCCATTTTCCCCTAGTACCTTAAATGCTTGTTTGCATGTATATACCTTACATGCTACCTTAGAATACCTTCTTTCAACCAGTCAAAACCAGAATGTTCTAATTGTAATAGACAAAGTTCAGTATTAATTTTTCAAACCCCTAAAATACACACATTTTCATACGTCTCTGTGTAGAAAAATTAGCCTAATTTCAATATGGCTGCCAATAAAAAATTTTGAAAATTGGTTTTGTATTGTTAAATAGTTGGTACATCTATGGTGTAAAT
Organism: Bacillus rossius redtenbacheri; assembly: GCF_032445375.1. Lineage (NCBI taxonomy): Eukaryota > Metazoa > Arthropoda > Insecta > Phasmatodea > Bacillidae > Bacillus > Bacillus rossius. The sequence continues at coordinate 135,910,803 of NC_086330.1, read as the reverse complement.
ATAAAAATTTAATAAAATAGCCATGCAACCAGATAATTTAAATTTGGGTGATTTAACATGGAATGACCCTACGGTTAAAGGTATGGCATTTGCAAATGATGTACATGACAACAATGATTAGCCCAGAAACTGAGTGGTATGTCACACTGTCATGCCGAGAAGATGGTCACTTGGATGCAGAGGGCAAACTTGTCGAGTTGGTTCTTCATTGGTTGAAGATAAAGCTATTTTTAATCCTCAGCTGAAGTGACACCCATCTGAGATGAAAGACTTTCGTATTCCTGTCAGAAATTCATGTAAAAAAAAAACCCACAGAATTAAAACATTATTATTATTATTATTATTATTATTATTATTATTATTATTATTATTCAGTAAATAAGAAAAAAAAACTTAAGCACACTCACCTGCACCCAGTCCTAAACCGTGGGAAGTTTTTGAGCCTGAAATATCTGAGAAGTCTGGACCTTTAGCTCACCAATTAGGCAGCCACGAGAACAATATCAATCAGTTCTTAGCCTCTCTGAAGTGGCAGGAAAGCTTGTGTAAACTATATGGCCTTGCCATTCAGCAGATCAAATAGTTAAAATTTATACAATTTGAGTCTTGGACAATGTAGATTTTGAGCATTTTAACATTTTAATCAGCATACAGTTATTGGTTTTAACATTTTTACTTTCTAAAATACTTTTTTTTTTATCACAGCATTGGACAACTAACACACTCAAATAGTTTTCTTCTGTTTGCTATATACTTTTAGTCAAGACTTATTCCTTCTGGCTAAAGTATTTTTGAGCTTGTATCTACATTAATCCATTGAGAACTGGTAACTTGGTGTGAAGGTATTGAAATACAGGTACGTATTAATTTTATGACTTGTAAAGGCCATGAAGTAAGAAAGAGATGTAACTCTACATGGAATGTTCTATCTAATGGGATGTACAGATTGAATATTGTCAGTGCTTTGCAGTCACAGTAGGTATATTTTGAAGTTATTTTGTATATCAAAATTCTTAAGAGTAAAGAGTTTGACTAAATGGCTGGCTGTGTCTAGCATATCACATATAATGTACTGTCATGATTTTCACCAATCATGCTAAGCATCAAAAACTACGTCTGCCTTAATTATTTATAATTATATGTAATTTTAATACATATAAGGAATTTTTTGTCTTCATTTTTCAAAATTTTATAATTAAAATATCAACAGTAAAGTGACCTCTAAGGAAAAGTCTGCCAGTGAATAGCTGACCAGTTATTTAGAACAATAAACATTGTAGATTCTAGCTTGTAGCTAAAATATACTGCAATTGTATTGAATGTTAAGTTAGTGGCAAAAATTGTTAATCAATGTTGCCTTTTCAAAAACTACTATGCAAAACTCTTGACTTCAAAAGAAAAATCCTCTTTGGTAAATCAATTAAAACACGTTTGAAACATCTGTGCTTTAAACCATGATTAATTTAAGTTTTGTTCTATTCCATCACTTTTATCTTTTTTTTCTTCTTCTTACTAACATCCAGATGCAAAATAAAATCTTGGTTTCAAAACTTTACATGGCAATGGGCACAACATCACTGCCTGATATTTCACTGTCCTAGTTGTGTGCATTGTAGCCAATGGTGAGACCATATCAGGACCTGGATGCAGATTATTAAAACATCCCAATGACCATTATAGTTAAAGGAATCTATCATTCTTCACAAAGCACAAAGACTAACTAATTAGGGATAAGGCTTAGCCCTTGTCCATGCAATTTGGTAACCCTGCTGCAGGGTTTGCTGGTAGTCTGTATGCAAATGGTACCAACTTTACTTTCTCAGTCAGCCAAAAAGCATGACTGTGGGAACTACACACCTTCAGCAGGCAATCAGTTAAGAAGCACTGAAATATGCAGATTAAAACAACAGTCTGTCAAGCAAGGCAATAACATCCTGTTATTTCAGGGCAGATGCTACCTAATGGGAACCGGTGACTTAATCATCTACATAAACATCTGATTTTAAAACATCTAATGCTTCTGAAAAATGCCTCTTTTCATCATCCACTAGCTACTGTAATGTGTGATGGGCTAATTAACGTACTGAGGCAACCGCTTAGGTTACTTTTTCAGCCAAAAGTCTTGAAGGGATCACTATCTCAAGAGTGCCATCCAATGCTAACAGTCCTAGTCTTGAGAGTACACTTTTATCTTGTGATACATCAGCTTTATGTCAGCAGTAATCTAAAATGCAAGAGTGCCTATACTCACAATGGCTTTTTGAAGTTTTGGCCCTGTTGATAGGGTGGCATTTAGTGAGATACCATACAATCCTTTTGATGTGGCATAAAACCACTCTTTGGGTACGGTTGTGAGGCTGTCTGGTTTTACTGTTTTACCAAACAGCGGTGTGGGGGATACAAAACTAGCAAAACTGTAGCAGAATTGGAATTGACTTTATGTGCCCACAGTTTTAGAAATCGTACGTGAAATCAGAACTAGGGTTCTAAAATTTCCGGAAAAATTGAATCCAGGAAAAAAACCAGTTAAAAAACAGAAAAAAAACAATTTTTCCGAAAAATTGGAAAAAATTATAAATTCAATTTTAACTTATTAAATATTATTCATTATTGAATCTACTTTTATTGTTATAAATATTTAAGTAGGCTATTATGTTTTTATTAAAGGAAATTTAGTAGTTCTGAGTTTTGTTTTTTGGCAGTTGGCCAAACTTCTTTATAAGACAATCATTTGTGAGAGTTGAGACATTGTTGTAAGTGTTGGGCCTACAGCAGCAAGATTGTTTACTTTCTGTTTGGAAATTAATAGAAGTATATTACAGTATACATTTGTATTTTTAATATTTTTAATTGATAATGATATATTTTGGAAACAAATTACAAGTTTCTCCCTCCTAAAACCAATAGTGACAGCTCTAACAAAGTCTGAATCAGACAGTGCACTTCTGTCTGATGTTCCACATTTCATCTCTGAGTTATGTACAGAAGTAATATCTTCATCTGCAGCATCACCCTTGACGAAAAGCGAAGAAGCCAAAGTTGTGAAAGTACTGCAAAAACGCAAAGACTTCATTCTGAAGCCTATACACTGTGCTAAAAAATTGCTTGATCCAAGATACAAAGGAGTTATGCTAGATGATGATGAAGTGCTGTCCGCCATAGATTTCATCACCAAACTAACACCGAATCTTGAACTAGATGTAACTTCTTTATGATCAAATCTTGCTGAATTCAGCACATCAACAGGATTTTGGTCAAGAGATGCTATATGGAGCACAGCAAAACATGTTACACCAGTCATATGGTGGCAGGGATTGTGCAATACACAACCTCTATCTCACATGGCAGCACGATTATTGTCCTTACCACCTTCATCTGCAGCCTGTGAACGAAATTGGTCTCAGTTTGCTGCAATTCATTCTAAAACTAGAAATCGCGTGACTGCAGATAAGGTACAGAAGCTAGTGTCTATCAGAAGTAACTTAAAATTTAAAGAAAATACTCCTAGACGGAGTTCTTGTCCTAATGTACATTGTCATTTGTCATGTGCCTGTCAACCAGAACATGTTGCAGATGGACAAAGTCAGGAGGAAGAATCAAACTTTTCAGAGTCAGACTCAGTCATCAGAATTGGATCTAGAGATACAGCCACAGGTGATATAATGCCTAGGGTCTAACCTACCTACTGTCTTGAGCAGTGGCGTAGGCACGGGGGGGGGGGGAGGGGGGACACGGGATACATGCCCCCCCCCCCCCCCAGAGACACAATAGGTCGCCCTAAAACTTACCCGCCTGGAGCCTGGCTAACGGTAGACGATGTGGCCGTGACGTCACGGGATAAGTATGCAGATCCACTACCTGACGGGCGGTGGACAGAGCATACCTGCTCCTTTCCTTGTTTCACACAGCACACAGTTGTTTTGAAGGACTTGAGGGAACAGTACAGTGCCAGTGCGTGTTGCCTGCTGCAGTAGTAACCTGTATGGTGCCTTCTATAATTGTCCGAAGATTTTTCAGCCACAATGATTTGTGAATGACTCATGTATAATTCCTTTGCTGTTACATAAATAAATATAATTAAGATATTTCTTTATAAAGTAGTCTTCTCTGCTTGTACAGTCGGCCCGCCTTATTTACATTCGTTCGTACTTTACCATTTTAGTTAAAAACAGCTTGCACTAGAGCCCTGATTACGGACTTTCACAATATTCCCATTCTGAATGTAAATTTTACAGTAATTAAAAATAATTTTATCTGTTCGGTGTTCACGCCACCATTTAATGATGATGAAAGCAGGGTTGCCACTGGTCCCTAAAAGTCCCTAAAAGTCCCTATTTTTCCATAGGTCCCTTAAAAGTCCCTATATTTTGATAGGTCCCTAAAGTCCCTTTTTTTTTAAATTTTGAAATGGATTCATTGGAAAATTAGCATATTTATTTAGTTTTTTATGAATGTGTCATGAACAGTGGCCATCAACACGCTTCCACACATCCATAAAGTTTTGCATCTGTCGAGCTACATTTTCCTGCATCTTACTACATGTAAGTTTTACAGTATTGATATTGTTTTATTATTCTTTCAATGTTTTTATTAAAAAATATTGTGTGAACAAATTAAAATTTTATGGGGGAGATAACATTCTTAAGCCCCAATGAAGATTAACTGAGGGGCACACATGCTCCAACTTGGTATAACATAAGTTGTTTGTAGCATTTTATTTCAGGTACCTTCTATATAGCTTATAATCTAGTTGCAGAACATATAATGACAAAGTCGTCATTACTTAAACCAATACTGAAATGTTTTCAGTGTCTTCAGCCTAACAAGAGAGTGTTAGACCAGAGTTCACTTGATATTGTTACCATCAGCAAATCTCTTCCATTGAACATAAATACAAACCTGCTTTTTGATGAGTGGAAGTTATTGCAGTCAGAACCAGATCAAGACATAATTGACAAGTGTGAAGTAAGAATTGACAAATACTGGTATCATTTCATGACATTAAAAAATGCTTTAGGGTCTCCAAAGTATCCAACAGTTTCAACTGTAGTCGAGCTGCATTGGCAGTATCACATGGAAATTCAGATGTAGAGAGAGGGTTTTCAACTTCAGTGAGAATTTTAACAGAAGACAGGTCTTTGTTGTCAGAACGCACTCTCAATGCTGTGTTAATTGTAAAGTCAGCCTTAAAAATATATGACAACAAGCCACATTTGGTACCTGTAACAATAGAGCTCCTGAATCTTGCAAGGTATGCTCATCAGAAATGTTGTGCTTATTTAGAGGAGCATAAAGCAAAAAAAGGATTGGAAGCAAAAAAACTGGAAGAACAGGAAAAAGGTTGAAGAAAAGCAGCATACTATAATGTTGGAGAAAAAAAGATGTCTATTTTCCAAGCTGAAGAGAAGTTGAAAGATTTGAGAAATAAAAAAGAGAAAAAAAGGAAAACTGCTGAAAGGTTATTTTCAGAAGCTAATAAAAGACTTAAAGAGGCACTTAAGTCAAATGATATTGCTGCTTTAAAAGAAGAAGCAAGTCTTGCACAGGCAATGAATGATTGAAGGGGTTATGAAAGTCCAGAATAAAAGTTATGGTGGAAAGGGAATGGTATGAGCAAAATATATAATGTTTTTTCCCCTAAATTAATTTATAATCAAAAACAGCATTTATTTGCATTACTTGTTAGTAATATTTGACAAAATGTTTCTTAAATATTTTCTAACACTGAAGATTGCAAGACTTTAAAAGAAAAATAAGAAAATTGACATTTCTTACCGCAAAACTTCAAGGTAAATTCAACTATAAAGTACAATATTATGGAATGACATACACACATTGTATTTTTGCTCATTGGGGAGAAGGGTGACCATTCTTTTAACGATGGTATTGAACACATTATCTATTGTGGTTTTGGTTGTAGCAGAACAGGGACTCAAGTTTTATATACTGGATTACTTGGTATGCTGAGTTAATACTGTGTTATTTGTTGTACTCGACCATAAAATTGTATGAAAAATTCTATAAATGTTAAGGTTTCCGCAAAATTTCAGTCCCTAAAAAGACCCTAAAAGGTCCCTTTTCTTATTCTGTCAGTCCCAGCTGGATGGCAACCCTGTGAAAGTATTGCATCTTGCATGCAGTATGCCACTCGAATAAATGTTATTTGTAGAGGTGGAGATTTATCGCGTATAAATTGGCTGTTTGCTGGACTGCAATATGCTGTGCAAACTGCAAATACACGACTTACTGAAGGTTTTATTTCGCTATTGGCCAGAGTGTATAGCGAGAATTACACTTCTACAACGCAATACATCTGTAATTGGCCTTCAAAGAATTATGTCGTGACAAAATGCCCTTTTTCCAGTTAAATCATTCATAGTAAGCTATATTATTTTGAAAACTATGTCGGCTGGAATAATTTTTTGCGATAAATCACCATATCTAATTATGAACTTATAATTTAATTAATATATTTTTTTTTCTATTCTGTACATTTCATCCTTTGACAATATCTGCCTAGGTTAGTTATAGTTAGGAAAAAAATTTTTTTCGCATATGAATTGAGTTCGAGGAATGATTTTGTTTTAAAAAAGTAAAACAAAATCTAACATTGCAGTAATGCAATGCTTACAATTACATTCTTCTAACTACTATGCTTTAAATTATTTTCTCTGGTTTAATATAAGACATCTGACACACTACAGTAGAATTTTATTGTTTATTTTAATGTTTTATTTAAATATATAATCTCAATAGGTTTAAAACTTCTACAAATTTCATTTTTCTTTATCTTTTCAGAAAATAATTTTGGACATTTCATTATGGATAAACAAAATCATAAGTGCCAGGTTTCTATTTCAAAATTATTTGCCAAAAGACAATGCCCATCTACATCTCACGATACCGAACACCATACGAATGCAATAGCTTCAGATACAGATGTTATGCATGATAAAAATGTGAATGTTAATGCAACTCAGAGCGTAGATGCAAAAGATATTTCACATTACCTGAACAGACCGTTGAATGATCACGAGCGAGAGAAAGTTTTGAAAAGTATTTGGGTGCCTCCACAAACCTACAAATTTCCTGCAACGGAATGTAGAAAAGGAAGCTGTACAGAGAAAAAGCATTTTCTGAAATTCCAGCATAGCTGGTTAACTCGGTGGCCATGGCTATGTTATTCAGGTAAAGAAAATGTGGCATTTTGTAAGTTTTGTGTTTTTTTTTTTTTTTTTCAAAATCAGGAGCTGGAATAAACTCACAAGAACTTGGGATTTTGGCAAAAAAAAATTTGATAGTTGGAGGAAAGCTACTGAATCCTTCTCAAAACATGAATCTCTCCAGTATCACATTGGCTGTGTTGCCGATGCGGAGCACTTTCCGGCTGTTTCAACCAGTCCTACAGAATTTTCGGTACAAAACCAAATTGACAAACAGCGTGCTAAGCAGATTGAGGCAAACAGGAAAGTTATTGTCCCGATAATTGAAGCAGTCACATTCTGTGGAAGACAAGAAATAGCTCTCCGTGGTCACAGAGATTCGGGGAAAATCGTTCTTGGAGAAGAACCTGAAAGTAATGAGGGCAATTTTCGTGCACTTCTTCGATTTAGAGCCCAAGGAGACGACAGCTTAAGAAGTGTTCTTAGCAATCCAGGAGAAAACAACAAATACATCAGTCCAACAATTCAGAACAAGATAATTGATTCGTGTAATTCTGTGCTTCTTGCAAAGATAGTTAACTTGGTCAATGAAGCAAAATGCTTTGCTGTATTGGCTAATGAGACAGCTGATATTTCTGGTGTGGAGCAAGTGTCCCTCTGTGTTAGATATGTAGACCTAAAAGAAATGATGTTGAAAGAGGACTTCCTGCAATTTGTCAGTACATCAGATTTCACAGGTAAAGGAATTTCAGAACTGATTTTATCAAGTCTCACATCATTTGGAATTCATTTACAATATCTTCGAGGACAAGGATATAATGGAGCAGCTGATATGTCAAGAAGGTTTAATGGAGTTCAAGCACACGTGAAGACCAATTACCCTACAGCTATTTATATTCATTGTGCTGCTCACTTCTTCAATCTTGTAATTTCTAAATATTGCGAAGTCCAGGATATTCGAAATTGTATCGGAATTATTGGAAAGACACATGACTTTTTTATTCATCCAAAGAGGAAAGCTGTTCTCACTAATGCCATACAAGAAATGGATTCTGACCATCATGCTCGAACACTTAAGAGAAATTGTGCAACATGTTGGATTGAACGTTATCATGCTGTAAGTGATTTCTGTGAGCTCCTGGAACCAGTAGTAGAATCACTTGAACAAATTACTCACTTGCAAGGCTCGTCCGACACATCACAGCAAGCAGCAATTCTTAAAAGTGCCATTCAAAAGTCCAATTTTTTGATATCTCTGATGATACTGAAAAAAGTATTCAGCATTGGTTTGCCATTCAGTAAGTATTTACAGACAAAGAATATTGACCTGAGAGAAGCAGTAGATATGGCTCAGCTGACTCTTCAAGAAATTCAAGTTTTGAGGAATGATGCAGAAAATCATTTCCATATAATTTTCGAAGAAGCTAAAACCATCGCAGATAAAAATGGAGTGTTGTTGAATCTACCGAGAACCACAGGCAGGCAAAACCACAGACCAAATCTCCAAGAGTATTCTGCATCCCCAGAAAATTATTTCAGAATCACTGTGTTTATTCCTTTCTTGGACACATTCTTAACAGAATTAAACAGTAGAATTATTTGTCATTCATCTCTGCTGAAAGGATTCCATGCAATTATTCCTGGTGCTGCAGATATAGACTTTTTACAAGCTGACTCTGAGGAAGATATTGAGAACTTCTTAGTTTTTATCACTGGGATTTGAATGCCCCAACTTCCACCATCATGGCAGAAATCAGACTCTGGTATATAAAGTGGCAACATATCAAGAAGAAGCCTCAGAATGCCATGGATGCATTAGTACAGTGCAATTGTGACATGTTTCCGAATGTGTTTCGCCTACTTCAGATATTAGCCACACTGCCTATATCAAGAGCTTCTGCGGAGAGGTCCTTCTCTTCCCTTAAAAGGATCAAGACCTATCTCCGAAACACAGTATCTCAGGTAAGAGTTGTATTTTAACTGTGTTTTTTATAACATGGTGTAGTAAACATTGCTGTGAAACTTAAACAATTCAGTTAAAAAAACTTTTGTGTGTGTATTTTTAAATTCGTTCTGCCATTCAAGTCAATAATATATAGGAGAAGGACATTAATACAGGGCAGTGGGTTTTCTTGGGAATTTCCCATTTCCCCCAACCCCAGCATTCCATCTTTGCTTCATATCGACCCCATCAGTTCATGTCATCTTCGTCACCTTAAAAAATCAGATGTTAAGAGACACCCAAATATCCCAACTCTCAACTCAAGTATAGAATAACTATGCAAATATACTGTGTTTATAGTTTGATTTTCATATGTAACTTTTACAAAGTTAATCACTTTTCTGATTTCTCATTTCAGGGCAGATTGAATGGGCTGGCAATGCTTTCAATTCACCGCAGTGTACAAATATCTACGGATGAAATTTTGAAAGAACTAACGAAAAAACCTAGGCGACTTCAATTTGTACTTCAGTAAATGTGCAGACAACGAACAAAAAATGGAAATTGATGGTGTAATTCCTATACAATGTAGTGTATTAAGACTGTAAGATAGGTATATGGATTTAGGTTGAAATTATATTAGTTGCAAAATCATGTAGATTCTGTCATGTCAATATTATTTTGCTTATAAAATAACATTTTAAAACCTCTGCAAAACTACCGAAAATGGCCTTAAATAGCACCATTTAGCACCTAAATATCAAAATTTTCCCGGGGGAGCAAAGTGGGGATGGATGCATGTTGGGGATGAGTAAATGCTGACTCCCCTCCCCCCCCCCCCCCCCCCCCCCCGCCAAATTGAAATCCTGGCTACGCCACTGGTCTTGAGTGCCTACTACAGGAATTGTATGTACATGTTCATTTATATATTCAGTCTTTTTAAAGTGTACTTATGATATATTAAGAAACAATGCTGAGCACTATGTAACCATGTTGCTATAAATCATTTTCATCAATGTGAAAGTAAAGGGTTTTTATGTCTATCTATCTACATACTTGCCAACTTTTCCAAATAAGAATTAGTAAAACTCTCGAAAATATTAAATTTTAGCGTAAACTCCACGCAGCATTTTTTCATTTAAAAAATAAATGATCTTACAAATGCATATATATTTGTTTTAAATATTAAAAACACCCTATTTCTAAAATAAACCCATAAGACATTTACTAAAACCCACTTAAACAAACTGACAAACACTTTAGGCCTAAACACTGATGTTCACACATTTCATCCAAAAATTGGCATTAAAAGTGTACCTGATTACAATTTTTGCAGTACCATAGGCTTAATTACAATAAGGATTAAGTTATATCCTTTTTTTCAACTATTTGTTAAACATCACCAATATATGTACTAATGTAGACCCTCAGATATTAAAACACATTCAAATTATAGTAAAATTTTTAGAGCACACATAAAAAATATTCTTATGACTAAAACTGTAAAAAAACTTATATTAATTACATGAAATGCAGCAGAGTACTATTGTCACCAGTCAGTTATAAAATAAACTTCAGCACAATCTAGTTCACAAAATGACTCCCTGATTATTACTTATTACTAAGTCCTAGTTATGTGTAACAAAAAACCGAAGACTTTGATGAACTTCCGAAGGAAAAAATAGTCATTACTAAAGGCCTGAACACAATGAAGCAGACCGACAAAAATGTCACTACCAAGTCCCAAACATACTGATAAAACACATACAAAGAACTAATAAAGATAATGTTATGAAGGTTGGGAAAAAAAAGTCTTAACTACATCTGTTACTTTTTTAAGTACAGTGCTGTTGCTTTCTTAGCCTTCTTTAAAAATTGTTCACTGAACATGTGTTCAAAACACTTGTCTGAATGTTTGCTTTTTATTACAGAATTATTTTCCAGTACTCTGGTTGATAACAAAGACCTAAACTGGGACCTATTCTTTTTCACCAGACTGAACACACGTTCACACTCCGCGTTGCTGTGTGGTATTGTCAACACACCAAACATTACATTGCAAAGTCTGTCGTACTTAGGCTGCCCACAAACATTTTTTGCATGTGATATACTAACCCATTTTTTCACTACAGTGTCATCTTTAGGGACTAACAAATCTATGTTTTCAAGTTGCAGACTGGTAAACTGGCTTTGAAGAGAATCCAAGGCTGATTCTCTGGTTTCGTTCTCATCTACTGGTAGCAAAAATGGAAATAAGTCTACGAAAAACTTGACATCACAAAAACTGGTATTTTCTACATTCTCCACCGATGCTACTCTTGCTTTGCTAATAAGTTCATCTTTAATGGGAAATTTGTTTAAAATGTAATCACAAGAAGCTGCAAAATAACTTCTGACAGACGAAAAAAATAGTTTCTTATCTTTGTCATTCAATGTATTAACAAACTCTGATGTTGCTGTACCAACTATCAACTCACTGTCTTGCCTCTGATTATCAGCATGATGATACTTTATATCAAACAAAGATGAATTTTTAAATGCAACTGGTTTGACAAATCGAAGTAATAAATCTTTATACAAAAAACAAATTAATTCTCCCAAAATATGAATCTGTGGATGTGAAGACTGCAAAATGGTGTTAAATTTATCAAATGTGGGAATTACATTAAGTAAAAACAAGCAAAATGCTTTGTTCACAGATGATGATAAAAACATGAACAGTTTTTCTTCACGACTTAAACTGCCACTGGTAATGTTTACGAGAGACTTTTGATTTCTGATCTAACTGAAGGAAATGTACTTTTACCTTCATTATGTGAAGTACCAGTTTTTTTGGTAATTATCTTATCTTCACTTTCTGAGTGTTTCCTTTTTAGGGAAAAGCCCTGTTGTGAGGATTTAGATGACTTTGAAACTAATGGCTGAACTGAATGATCTGAAGCTGGCTGTTTTGGTATTGTGAATGAACTTATCCCCACAGAACATGATGGTTTCACACATTTTACTTGGTCTTTGAAAAAACTTAATAAAGGGTCCCACTGCTCTACTAATCTTGTCAAACTTTTTCCCAGGGATAACCATCTCGTACAGACATGTTTTAAAATTTTTCTGGTTTCACAACCATGCAAGTTTTGGAATTTTTTAAGGCAATCTTTCCGCTTACCACTCTTTTCAAGGTAATAAAAAATGTCGGTCAAAGCCTCTTCAACATTCAGTGGCAAATTGTCAGTACCCTTCTCGGCAGCTAAATTAATGCGGTGACAAAGGCAACCCATCACAAAAAGGTTTTCTTGTCGATTTTTTAAAACCGCAACTACACCATTTTTCTTACCCATCATAACTGCCGCATTGTCTGCCGAAAAAGCAATCATGTTTTTTAAAGGAATATTGAAACGTTCAAGTTCGTTTATGATTAAATTTCCAATATTTAGTCCGGTAGAATCGCCCTGCAAATCTGGCAGTGAAAGTACAGAAGACACAATGTTTTCAATATTTTTATCAAAATACGTCACAACAATCGGGTACAATTTGGAGTCTGTATCGTTTGTACCATCAGTTGACAAAGAGAACGGACCTGTTTGCAGATGTTTAACGACGTCGTCCATTGAATCTTTCGCCATTTCTTCAACAATTGCAGTTGTTTTGGTCCGGCCACACGCATACTTTTGTGCTTCTTCTGATTTCGGAAACATTTTCCGGAATAAAGGGCCCGCGTGGTCTGCTGCACTTAATGGAACGTTGTGTTCAATCAAAAAATACGTAAACAAACACTTGGCACGTGTGACGCTATCTTCGCTTGAACTGTTTGTGAAGAACGTGCTGATTTTTTGGCTGTTTTCGGAATTTTGAACGTTGCCTGCATGCTTATTAGATTTAACATGAAGTAATATGTCACTTCTTCCGCCATGAGAAATACTAATATCGCACCTACACACACTGCAGAATGCATATTTCTGACCTTTGTCCGACTTCAAAATGAACGAGAATTCTTCCGAATAATCTTTACGAAAACACTGCCAATAATGTTTTTTTACGCCACCGCCCATTGCAGATGCTATGCAATCAATCCATGCCAAATAAAAACCACCCTAAACGCTTACGAACAGACGATCAACAATAGACAAAACGATATCAAAGACACAACATGGCGGCGTAACCAACCAAAAACGATTAGTAAACGATCAAGCGTTCGATTTATCGATCGACTTGGAACAAAATAGGTCGCAACAATCGATATCAGAAGTGTCAACAAAAACTGGAAAAATTCGTAAAAAATTTATAAGATTCGTAAAATCGTAAAGACGTATGTTTTTCGTAAATTTTACGAAAAAATCGTAAAAGTTGGCAAGTATGTATGTATCTATCTATCTATCTATCTATCTATCTATCTATCTATCTATCTATCTATCTATCTATCTATCTATTTATTTATGTAAATTTTTATTTTTTCAAATTTTTCCAATTTTTCCATAAAATTTGTGTACTGATGAAAAAAACCAAGTTTTCGTGTTTTTTTCCCAATTTTTTCCTTGTTTTTTTCCGGCCTCAACGAACCCTAGTCTCAACTGCTGCTCTTTTTTCAACAATGTCTCTACACAAATTGAGTGACTGCTTGAGGTCTTGTTTCACCAAATGTAGGTTCTGACAAATTAAAAGATGGAATACTAGCCCAGACTTTCCCTAGAGTATATGTATTATTTTGTTAGTGGAGATTCTTCAATCTCTCAGAAATTTTATTATTTATTCCAATGGGAGATCAGATGAAAACAGCAATGTGCAGAAGGTGCAAAAGGATACTGAATCAGCCTGTTCAAAGCCTGTCCGATATGTTCATTTTACGTGCACATGCGATCATACTTTTCCACGGTTCTGAAGTATTTCTTCAGGTTGTAGTGGTAATTTGACTTGTTTCCAGTTGCTGGATGACTTGAACGACCGGCTGGAACTCCTACCTGACTTGGCCCCTCCTCTGGAAGGGGTCGGGTTCGAGTACGGCTTCAACTCGGAGTACCTGCAGGAGGTGGTGCGGCACTGGCACGACAAGTACAACTGGCGGGAGAGGGAGGCACTCCTCAACAGCCTCCCGCAGTTCAAGACGTACGTGGACGGCCTGGACCTGCATTTCATCCACGCGAAGCCCAAGAGCGTGCCGACCGGCACCCGGGTGCTGCCGCTGCTGCTGCTGCACGGCTGGCCCGGCTCCGTCAGGGAGTTCTACGGGCTCATCCCTCTGCTGACCACCCCTCGCACGGGGGTGGACTTCGTGTTTGAGGTTGTGGCACCTTCCCTGCCGGGCTACGGCTTCTCCGATGCCGCGTCCAAGCCGGGCCTGGGAGCGTCCCAGGTGGCGGTCGTCATGAAAAACCTCATGAAGAAACTCAGCTTTGATAAGTTCTATGTTCAAGGAGGTGATTGGGGGAGCATAATTGCCACCATTATGGCTAATCTTTTCAAAGATGAGTGAGTAGACTGATTGAAATTTTTGTTTTGTTGCATAACATAGATACTATTCTTGAAAGTAATTGTGTAGGCTATGACTTATTGAAAGTGTGTAGAAACTATGAGTGTGAATACTTTTTGAAGTTATTTATATGAATATTTTGACTTTTTGTAGAACTTGCATAGTGATTTTTATTTTCTGCTGGTTTTTTTTGTATACATCTGTGAAATTATTAGTGGACATTCAAGTACTCAAATTACACATCTTAACTGATATTTAAGATTGAAGGCTTGCATCAGTTTTAATTTAAAATTATTTGATCTAAATCATTCATGATTTCAAACTAGCACTTTAACTTATATTTGCTGCATCACTATACTATTTTTATTTTACAGCTTTCATTCAAAAATTCTTTGAAGTACATGCATTTCATCTTAATTTTTGTTTTCTGTACACAGTGTGTTGGGAATACATTTAAACATGTGTTTCTCCGGAGCTCCAATCAGCAACTTGAAGTGGTTTCTTGGCAGCTTATGGCCCACGCTTGTTGTGAAGGAGGAACACGTCAAGCGAATGTATCCTGTTGGTTCTATACTGGCAAACTTGATCAAAGAAATGGGTTACATGCATCTCCAGGCAACTAAGCCAGACACTGCAGGTAAGGTTTAAAATTATGTTTAGTAATTAGAAAGCTGTCATAAACTTCATGGTAATAGTAGGCATTGTTACGATTTATGTGGGGAGAACTACTGTGTTCGTAAGGGATAGTCCAATTAATTATTACAGTTTTATGTATTACTAATGTCTACACTATAAATTTAATTACTCCACTCAAGATTTCTGTCCACAACAATTAGTCTTACACTGATCATTGAAACATTAATACTTTTCATGGGAGCTTGGATCGACAGTGGCTCATACTTCTGGCTGCCTCTGACCGCTTCCTTTGCACACTCATCCATGCCGCGCCAAAGCACAGTCCTCAACTATCCCTCGTCGCACCCAACTGGCTCGCCAGGTCTTCACCTGCAGGTATTGCCACCCGATAGATTCAGTTTGCTCACCAAGGGCTATTTGCCCTCTTCACCTTGCTCTCGCTGATCGCACAGGTATCGCCAGTATCACTCCCAAGGAGGAGACTCTCCCCTACTTTTAGAACTCTCCAAATTCTCTGATCTTGCTCGAAACAAGGCAGATATTCGGCTCATGTATTTTAAATTACAATGATTTACACATTATTATTTCATACAATTTTTTTAAGAGAAAAACTTTGCAAGGGAAGGAGTCTAAAATTGTTCTTCTACCCCTCCCCCCTCCCCAGACTTGTCAATGTGAGGGCATTGCCCACACTACGTCTGCTGTTCCATTGTCTCTGAAATAACCTCATGCCGTTAAGTTTTTTTGTTACTTTCATTCATTTTTTCAATTGGAAAACTAACAGACTTTCAGGTTTGGTTTTTGCCACATCCAGTGTGTGTATTATTTTTTTTGTCTAGTTTCCTTTGACTATTCATTTTTGCCAGCCAGTCAGAGCATACCTAATCAGTAGAGATGGGAAAATATGGTGTAACGATTTTTCCGCCAATTTTCGTGAAAAAAAAAAAAAAATTATATCTATAAAACGCAAAATTCTGAAAATCTCCGGAAAAAAAAGTTAAAATATGAATTATTTACGACTTTATAAAAGATTATGTGCGTGATGTCACAAAATACGATGTTCACACATTAGGTTGGAAATACCACTTATTTTAAAACACCTTAGCTGTCTTTTAGCGTCTTCCATTTGCCAGAAACATTACGCCTATCAATTCAGAAAATTACTCATTGCAGTACTTATTCAGCCGGCAGCCTCCATATTTACACACAGCAGTCCTTACTCCTTCCCCTTCGCTTCACAATAGAATACAACATAATTTTTCCGTTGATTAAAGTTTTCATTGCTTTACTCCGCTGCTTAAATAGTTCTTTTTGAATACCTGGTACCGAAAAAATGTTATATAATGTTTTTGTAAACATTTATTACGCCATCCCGAATTCTGAACTCGATATTCGTGTGTTTGCGTTGACGCCAGATTGCAACGGAAGACAATTGAATGCGCTAGCAGCGAGCACAGTGATAGTACACGTACCAACGTACCAATTTTTCGTTAGCAAAACAACGCATGATGTGTGTTATCTTTCGGGATACCTAGTTAATTTGCCATGTTCATTAATATTCTATACTTTTGCAAAAGTTTACACGGGCAGGCAGTTTAAGTAAAACAAGAATCCTTGTAGGTTTCGACTTATTTACTGCTAGGCCCAATATAGCGATGCCAAAATTAAAGCATCTTGCTTATCACGGGCAACGGAATTTAAATTGGAAGAGCTGTACGTTTCCAACAACATTTTGTTCTGCAAATGGTGCAATTTCCGAGTTGATTAAAAGAGAAGGGACACTGTTGTCAAACATGTTGCTAGTAAGCATCATATGAAAGTGAGGTTAGGTGCAGAGGGCACAAGCAGTGGCAGCAAACGTCTTGCAACACTAGAAGAAGTCGTAAAAGTCGGGGAAAAAGTAGGAGAGGACAGAGAGACATTTATTTTGGATACAACCGAGGCTTTTATATCTGCCAACATACCACTCCAGAAATTAGACAACACCCAATTACGTGGTTGGATTAATAAAAATGTAAAGGGTGGGGGAGATCTTCCTACAGCCAGTTCCCTTAGGAGAACATATGTTCCAAAACTGGGGGAGAAAGTGGAAGCACAGTTAAAAGATGAATTTGAAGGGGTCAATATATGTCTGCTATGTGATGAAACTACCGATAAAGGAGGGGCATGTGTTTTCAACATCCTTTTCAAAAAATTAGAACCTGCTAGTAGCCAAAACACAAAGTTAGTGGCATCCATTGTTCTTGATGCAGCAAACCATGCAATATGTTCTAAAGCAGTTCTGGACACATTGAACAAGTACAACATTGATTACAATTCAGTGAAAGCCATAGTAAGTGATTCTGCTCCTTACATGAACAAGTGTTTCAGCACACTGAGTGGATTGTTGGTAGAAGCTGTTTATGTGCAGTGTTGGGCACATAAGTTGCATTTAGTAGGCAACACCTTCCAAAGTACACTGCCGCTTCTTAACAAGGCAGTTTCTAAGGTTAAGAAGGCATTTCTTAACAGCAGAAGGAGAAGAAACCTCTACTTGGTATTCTTGTCAGAAAATATGGAACATCCAGTGGCAAAGTCAGGGCTTTTCATGAACCAGTTTTGACAAGATAGAATTCTTGGTTCCATTCTGTCACTTACATTTCTGAGTACTTTGATAACATAGTGGAATATTTTGAAAACATTGATGGCAGCTTGGAATCGGAGAACAGTGGCATAAGCTGGTTAAAGGACCGCACTGCTGCAGAGGTGGTTCAAATAAAGATTGAAGCTGAATTTGTTTCAGTCCACTGCAGACAACTGTCTGAACTAATCACATTCCTGGAAGGTTCTGCTTACACAACATCACACATATTAACCTGTAAACTTGATTTGGTGAGCAAAATGCAGCTGTTAAGTGTAGGGCAAGTTGAGCAGTTTGGTGAATGTATTGTCCGTTTATTGAAGAGTCTTTCACTTATGCTTAAGGCGGAACAAGTATCCCTTCTGAAAGCAGCAGATGTGAAGGCACATACAAAGTTACAGGATTTAAAGAAAAAAGATCCAGCAGGAAAAAATTTTTCAAGCATGAGTTCATTACTGAATCCTAGAAAAATAACTCAGCAAACTCCTTCCAATGAAATGTTGCAAAGTTATATGCACAACATTCCTTTCATCAAGCAAATGGAACTGCAGACATTTTAGAAGGATACCATGCCATGAAGAATGTAGTTGTGGAAGAGCTGGGAAGGCCATATTGTTCGGACATAGACATGGTAACCCTTATGTGCTCTCTGAAAACAGACCCACATTTTGCTTCAGTTTGTTTGAAGGCTTTGTGGCTGCCTACAAGCAATGTGGACAGTGAGAGGTCCTTCTCACATTATTCACTCGTAGTAAGTGACCGGCGCCGCAGGCTGTTACCAGAAAATGCTGAAATTCTGACAATGATTAATTTCAACAAGACCTGAAGTGTGTAGCGTTAACATGACTAAAGTTTAACCACTTTTATTGTAACAAAACTTTTGTACATACAGCATTCATTTCTTAATTTTTAATTGTTCGTAATCAGAATAATATAAACGTAAGAGTGCACAAATAAATTTTGTTCTAAATTTGTGATCATCCGTACGGTGCTTTAAACTTTTGAAAAAAATGTCGTAAGTACCGGTAGTAAAAAATTTTCTTTTTTTAAAATATCATTTTAAAATATGTTTTCCTATAAAAATACAAAACACCGCAATTGCTGATTATTGAAACGAAATTGGCATAAAAATAACACCGCTTTTTCCCATCACAACTAATAAGCAAAGCCTGTTTGCAGATTGGTTGAAAAAATTGTCAGGCTAATAATAAAATTTCGATATTCATGTAGCACTATACATGAACTTTTCATTGAAAAGTCTGTTTCTTAAATTTATAAGTGAAACTTTCCCCGCTACCTCCGGCAGGAACCAGCCTCACTGACTCTCCAGCCGGCCTCGCCGCCTACATCCTGGAGAAGTTCTCAACGTGGACCAACCCGGCATGGCAGTCGCGGCGGGACGGGGGTCTCACCGTCAAGTACCAGCTGGACGACCTGCTGGACAACATCATGATCTACTGGGTCACCGGCTCCATCACCACCTCCATGAGGCTGTACAGCGAGTCTTTCAACAAGGCGCACTACTCTCTAGGCTTCGAGAGGTTCGTGCCGAGCCACGTCAGATGATCTAGACTATGGGCAGTTTGTATGCTTCGGAGAACCTCACTTGGCTTCACCTGCCATTAATGGTTTTGGTTTTTCACTAATTGCAGTGGTTTGTGAAGAAATATTTTAAAATTATATTATAGAACCAATTCTGTGTGTGTTACCCAGCTGTAAAAACTTAGAAAATGAACTTATAGTGAATGACCATGATGCAATTAGGCAAAATTTTGAATCTTGAATGTTTGCCTAACTTTTTACGCCGTTAACTCTAGCTTTTATCAAGTAGCATTCAGCGGATACATTGTAACTTAATGGGGTGATAAAGTCCTTTGTTACTTAATACATATTTTATTATTGTGCTATATTTGATCAGAAATCTATTTGATAGGATTCTGAAAATGCTGTAACAGACATAACAGATATATTAACTTACTTTTGAGTCACAGGCGTTGCAGTGCAAAAAAAAATATATATACACACACACACACATAACACTTTTATTATTTATGTAAATTGAATATTCAGTATTATTATTGTTTGAAATGTCCCATACTGGCTTGTGGTGGAATAAGAAAGAGCTCATGTAATAATCCACCATAAAATCTGGCTGATCCGACGAAATGTTTTTGTTTGCAGAATACCGGTGGAGGTTCCGACCGCATGTGCCCTGTTCCCCAATGAGCTAGCCTATCAGTCCGAGTTCATCCTGAAAGACAAGTACAAGAATCTGGTCCAGGTGAGTGACATGCCTAGAGGCGGTCACTTTGCAGCATTCGAAGAGCCGCTCCTTTTGGCGAACGACGTTTGGTCGGCTGTCAAAATCATGCTGCAGAAGAATAAGTGAATCGTCAGTCGCAATGAATGAAAACTTTTTTTATTGTCTAAGTGGCTGAATGTAAAAATCTTCTGTAGTTAAAATGCTTATATTATTTTGTGTGATGTTATGTAAAGGCTATTAGGTACAACTATCTGTGTCATTTTAAATTTTCGAATTTTGATTAGTGTCGGTTGTGATGGAATATTTTTAACATTAGAGGAGTTTGAAATAGTCTTTCATCTAAGGCGGTATGTGCTTTGCTGCCGCATACATTTAATTTTGATACACCAACATGCACACAGATATACCCCATCAAGATACAAACCTACAATTTCTTGAGTTTGGTACATACATTTAACATTTTTATAGTGAAACCTCGCTTATAACGAAAACTGATTATCAGGAAATACAAACTCAAGTAATGGTTATATTTAATAACCAAATAATGGATGTAAATTTTTTTTTTGTCATACAGCTTAACTTTTTTTTTTTTAATTTTGCTGCAACCTTTGTTAAGTCTGACATTCCATAAAAAGTGTGTATCACGTGGATTTTTATTTGTATTACATGTAGTAACCCGCATTGATAGAAATAAGATTTTATGGTTTAAAACTAAATTAACACTGAAGTGTGTGAATACAGCATACAACACCAAAATGTAAGTTAGTTCACTATCCATCACCGAAGTACCAGTTAATTCGTAAAATTAAATAGAATTTAGCCAAGATAACTCAAATCAATAAAATTTAATTCTTAAATATTTAAGATATAACTGATGTTATTATTTAATGTTCTTAACAAAATATTAAGACCATGAGGATCATAAAATTAATTATGTTCACTAATTGATAATACCTTTCTTAATTTTTTTTTTACTTACGGTTTCCGATACATACTTTAAATTAAAAAAGGTTTTTGTGGATTATTTTGTTCCAAGTAAAATATGGTTTTTACCACAATCAAAATGTCACTACTTTATTGAAAACAGTAGTATGTAAATAAAATTTTGTATTTTAAAATGGCACCATCTTCATAAAATAAATATAATTTTTGAACATTGAACTAGTAACACCAAAACCTTCCATTCTAAAATGAAATGGAGCTATAAATAAAACCATTAAATCTTGTGTCTACACATTGCGAAACAGAAGACCTGTATAATCATATGAAGCTTGATTTACAAAGACCACCGCCAGCTCGGCATCCCAGAGTGATATCGAGCAGGGAGATAGGTTACTGGAGGTCCTGCGGGTTGGTGCTCTGCGGTGTTGCTTCTGGGCAGGCTGGACTCGACGTGACCTGGACAGACACGGGTTCGATCGTTCAGGGTGCACACGTGACCTTCAGGACTGTCTCTTCACACACACACATATATTTATTTTTTTTTTTTTTTTTTTTTTTTCCCTCCACCTGTAGTTTGCATGTTGGGAAAGGGGTAGACAGCTTACTGGTAGCAAAAAGTTTAGCTTACCCGTATTTACACAAAATATGTGTTAACTCCCTTAACTCATCTTTACTGGACTCTTTTTAATTGCAGTAGTTCTGACTTTCTTATAAGACTTCTTAGTCATCTAAATACTGTGTTTTATCACATATTTTATACTAAAATCAAGTTTGAAAAGTAGTGAAAAAAAACAAGCACTCTTTGTTAGGTAAAGTTATTCATAAAACAAAACTTATTAATGGAAAGTACATTTATTTAAAAAGTAGGAGTATACAAAAACAAACCAAAAAATTCAAATATGCAACAAAAACATTTTGTTCAACTTTAAATAGAATAACATAAACTGTGACCCAAACATGAGCCGAAACTCGCATAACTATCATTGTAGTACACACCACGAAAGAGTCCGGCCATTAAATCTAGTTAACTCAGCTCTAGACAGAGTACGCACTTTGCATGCAATCGGCGAGCTATCAATGTTGATATTTGACTACGTGTACATGCTCTATATGAATCAACATAACCAAACATGAATGATGCCGACTAGCGCTGGCTATATTTATATAAACGGTACACAGCGGCGACGAAGACGAACGGATAAAAGTTATAACATTTTAAAATGTCTTTAAAAGAAATTTTACACATCATACAGTTTCATTTTCTGTTAATTAAATAAATAAGCCATAATATCCTAATGAATATTAGGTTTCAACTTTGAAATACATAATTTTATACGTGAAAACTACCTACACACAGCGCTCGGAATCTAACAGCGGGACCAACAACATCATGCAACATTTATGCATGAATTATTTTTCTCCAAATTTTGATGCCTTAAAATAACGATGCGACAATTATGCGATAAAACACAGTAATACAGTAACCCATGCATATACGATTAAAAAATATTTATATAAAGCCATACGACAGTTGTAAAACTTAGTGATCTTTGACTTATCCTTGTCCAACACATGTAGTACCAACCAAGACTCCAGAGGCAAGATAGTAGGTAAAAATCTTCTTAACTTACTATGTATTCTGTGGATGTAAGTAATCATGGTAAAGTTAAATAAGCACTTTGTTTCCCTAAATAAGCATGTACATAGAGTAATTTTTGTTTCAGGAAAACCTATCATTGAGGTATTAAAAATATTCATAATAGTACAGACATTAAATGAGACTTTTTTTATATACATATTTGTACCTTCTATACTACACCAATTGTGCAATAAAACTGACTGAATTTTGTAAAACTGTCATACTTTTTGGCAGCTTGTAAACTCCTGTACTCTGCTCTTAGATTTTTTTATTTTATTTTTTTTATTTAGCAAAATTTACTGCAATTGTAGTTTACAACAGTTCAATTTTAGTTATCTTTTCTCGGGATGACTTCAAAAATTGTTTATACTGGTTTTTGTTCAGCTTTTAGTTTACAGTTTTTGTTTTGTTTCTGTAATTATACCTATATTTTGGTTTTAACCTGAAAATGTTTTTTATATTTAGTATTTTATACATATTCAGTGATCATGCATACTATTTCTTCATGATATTGCAAGTTTGAATTATTGTAAGTGACCTATGCAATATTATCATTTCTGAATACGAATAATTTATTAGTCACATTCAATGCAGTGTCAAATACTAACAATTTGAAGTAATGAATATTCACATGGTTACAAATATTTGACATAGCATACTTTGTGAGCTTGTCATTTACTAACGTTCAATGTTGTCAAGTCATTTGTGCAATACAAATACCCAGTTCAAATCTTTTAATGGTACCGCATAATCAAAAACATAAACTACACACTGTTTTAAACATGTAACAAGTATGTATTCAAAGTTATTTCACTTTTGTCCCATAAAACAGTAGTGGACAAATTAATAATGGACTTTTTGCGACATTATCAACTTGAAAACCAACAATCATTTGGTCATACGTAGTCACGTAACAGTAGTGATAAATAAGTAAACATTAACAACCATGGATTACAATACAAAGCATGGACACTCCTTTGTGATTGCCATTAAAAGATTTTAACGTGATAGTGGCAAAGGCATATAAATCAAAAGTCACAAACAGTGTACCACCATGCGACATAGAAGCAGCTAGCTTGCTTGCTGTATGTCTGTAACGAAACAGGCGTTATGACTCTAAAACAAAATAAAAAAACGTAGATAATGGCTCCAGATTCCAGAGGTAATATTGCTAAACTAAAATAGTGTACCTGGCTGCCATTAACAAGAACATGTGAATTGACTAGTAGATATGAGTTCATTTAATCACTATTCCACGATTACAGAATTTTTTTAATGCACTTTTTTTTTGTAAAATGGATTGTATTTTGCCATTCATGAAAATTTCTGCATCAGTATGTAGAGTAGTTTGATCTGAGAAATAAGGTAAATAAAAACTAAGTGAAAGGTTAGTTAGGTAAGCTGTATAAAACAAATTTATTTTTCTTTAAATATTTTATATTTTTTATGTACAGACATTATTGTAGCTGAGTTAACCTAATTAATCTTTTATTTTGTGTTTTTTTGGTCTAATTTCCCACTACATATTTACCTTTTTGTTACATGTGAAAAAAAAAATTGTGGGATTCCAACTTCCTTCTTACTATTCGTTTTCAAGAATAATTTGCATAGGCCTAAATGTAAGACTTTAACTCTTTCTGCTTGTTTATGTTATGTATTATTATGTTATTGTATCCAATCATTTTCTATATTTTTGTATATTTATACACAATAACTTTTATTTTTCAGTAATTTCTGTGGTGTTATTGTCTGGTGAAGTCAAATGCTGTCTGCATTTTCATCTTTTGGTATTTGTGTCACTGTTGTAAATAAACGGACATAAAATATATTATATTTATTTTACCCTTAACTTAAATTAAGTGCTATTCTATGGCTTTTTTTTTGTCTTAACAGGTTTTGTATCCTATAATACTAACATGAGATATTTTGAGGGACATCAAGTACCAAAAGACAGCACTACAAAATATTTTTAATGAATAGTTTTCATTTTGATTTTCTTTGTTTTATGAAAATTAAACATAGTTAACATCACGTTTATGTCATAAAATAGGAGTCTTGAAGACATTTGGAAGAATATAAAAGGAAAGTTTTGTTTCAACCAATGTTGTTTTAATACATGGCCTAAGTAATATACAGTCCTGCCACATCTGTGGACATTTTTTTTTCCTGTTCTTCGCACATACATCACGTTGGAGATAACTGCAGACAATATTGGCACTGGATTAGCATGGTATGTAGCAGAAATTTTAATATTTGAAAAGTAAAAATGCCAAAGTGTGCTGTATGTGGTTGCCCGAATCATAATACACCTATCCCTCACTTACCACGACTAATTTGTTCCTAAAAATGCTTGTGTTATTCGAAATTGCATATTCTGAAGTATTAGTTTCCATAAATAGCAAGGCTAATTTATTTAATGTGTTCCAAAATTGTGTAGGAAAATATATTTGACATAATATAAATGTGTTGAATAACACTCAACTACGAGGGTTATTTTTTTTTCAACCTCCGATCGGTTGTAATAAAAAAAGGGAATGAATTGGAAAATTATTTTAATGTCAAAAGAAACGTACATCTTTACTCTATTTTTCCACATAATCACCGTGTAGATTGAGGCATTTGTCGTACCGATGCACCAGCTTTCCAATACCCTCTGCATAAAATGATGCCTCCTGCCTATTCAGCCACGTTTTAACAGTGCCCTGCAGTGTGATTACAGTTTCATTTTTCCATGGCATGCCCATTAATCGATACCCTAATCGCTCGTACACGAATCGACACGTCTCGTAGTGTTTACCCCCTTCCACCAACCATGTGGAGCGGCCAACTCACACCTCAGTTGAAGCTTGGTTATGGGAATGTCAACATGGCTGCAACGATAAACTGTACGGCTAAATGCGAGCTGCATGGAGTCATCCGTTTCTTACAGGCAGAAGGGCACACTGCAGCAGAAATCCATCGCCGAATGAGTGTTGTGTACGGTGAAAACTTTATGAGCGATGGCGTTGTGCGAGAGTGGTGTGGGAAAATGGCGCGAAGGCCGTATTGATGTTCATGATGAAGGTGGCCAAGGAAGGAAGTCGGTAGCAACAGATGAAAGTGGTTCACACCAATCCTGTAATGCTAATGATTATTTTTTTTCATTGCAACATTCATTTAAAACCTTTTCCATGTGAATCATCCGTTAATTTCTGTTCCGGTATCTAATGTCAAATATATATTTCCGCTAGTACAACCAACAGCATCAGACATATAAACTTTTGGTAAGTCTTTTTTTTTTGTACGATTATGCGCACAGTTGACTTGCTTAAAACTAAAGTGCGACCAACATAAGCTTGGCTTTCATGACAATCTGCGTGCCGTAATACTTCTAGTTTTGTCTCAAATACTTGAACACGGTGCATTATGAGTGATCAAGCACGTACAGTTACCGGCATCTGAATGGGCAGATGTTGCTTTTGCAGTCTGTCACTGGCTAGACTGAGTTCACGGCCCGGTTTGTGGCCAGGCAACAACGGTACGGCACTGCTGCATACGTAAAAACATTTGGTCCTTTACACTCCATAGCCGCAATGTAACTTGCCATAGCTAGAGGCACTGGAAAATCGTAAAAACGATATAGGCGCGAATAAAAGCGACAAAATGGTTTACCGACGAATAAACGCTACAATCCCGTTTGTAGAAGTAATTATTAAAATTTCAAGTAATATTAAAATTTCCAGTAAATTTTAGGCTTACCTAATATTTTTAAATAAACCATTTATTATTATTATTATTAATGGCCGAACATACAATAAAGTACATTGTTTATTTTATCCATCTTCTTACCGTGTTTAAAGATTACCTAATAAACGGTGACAATGGCGAGTCAAGTAAACAACACAATCTATGATTCTTGTAAATAACACAAAACACTATTTAAATACGCATAGGCTCGTGCAGAAACTTTCTTAACGGCAAATGTAACGTACGACCCAAACAAATGTAAATGATTAAAGAGAGACGTTTATTTATGTGCATGAATATTTTCACGGGAAAGAAAGTGAAAACATTGAAGCGGCCATGTTTGCCAACGCGTGCGTGATATTAACACAAGCAATCAAATTATTTACTGTTAAATGACAACTAAAATATAAATATGTGTTAATTTAAGTATACAACGCACGCAGCTTATATTTGGCAACTACAAAAAAAAAAAAAAAAAAAAGGAATCTCTTCTTCAGTCAAATTCGTTAGCACTTTAACGGGGAAGAAAAAGATGGCAGCATAGTAGCTCTATGCTTTTGTCGCTCATTTGTTGAACGTACCTAGTGTTTTTCTAATTTCCTAACCCGAAAAACAAACTGTAATCTGTGAAACTAAAATATTGCGCTGCTGTTCACAATAAAATTAAGGTTGTTAACCAGTGTTGATGCTGAATGGTTTTTTTAGCAAATATAATTTAATTGTCACAGATCGTAGAACCAGCATGACTGAAAAGACTTTTGAAACATGCTCAATGCTGTCTTATAACTTTTGTTAGTGGCATATGTGTTTGGTAAAGTTACATTTTATTTAAGAACTCTGTGAAAATTATTTTTGATATTTGGCTTTGTGAAAGTGATTTTTGACACTTATGTTTGTTACTTGAACAACATTGACTTTTTTGCATTGATATTTTAACATCTCGGTTGCAAATTTTTATTTTCAGTGTTAATTGATGTAGGTACTTTACAAATGTGATATTTAAACTTTTATGTTACATTTTATTAAGGGGAAATTTTATATTATATGGACAGCTATACCATCATGAATTATGTATATAGAAAATTTTCAAAACCGTTTTGAAAATATGGAATAATCAAACAATGAATAATAGAATCACGTAAGAATTTTATAGTCTATTAAAATTAAAACTATATAAATGCTATATGGCAAAATATAAACACTACGAACAGCCATTATCACTATTTTCCTGTGCCTCTAGCCATAGCTGATGTTTGTACATCAGCCGAAAGCGTAGACAGACCTGCGCGCGCATATCTTCCACCCCACCCCCCCACCCCCCTTGTTTAGCTAACTTTATCCCATGACACATCTGTTGTATACAGAAGTTGAAACAGACTTCATGGTGTCGTGCTTGACTTTTTTTTTGTCGGCCGTGATTTCGTGCTAACTGAAATTTACAGACGCGCTATTCAAGACTGGGGCAATAATATTCACATCGCGCTAAATGAATCCGCTCAATCTGAAGACGTGCTAAGTGAGGGATAGGTGTAGATCGAAACGGAACGCAATAAAGTATTATAGTTTCCCCAAAAATGAGGTTCTTGCTCAAATTTGAGTACATGTATGTAAACGCAAAGATAAAATAAATTTGAACAATGGTAAACGACAGCTCAAGTTACTACTTGAGAAATAATTTGTGTAAAGACTTTACAAATATACACAATAAATTTCTATTAAAGTTAAAGCTTTTAGATATACTTTGGTTTTATTGCTAAGTAGTTTATAAACAATAGCCTCTTTACCGTTAGTTAAGATTTTAATTTTGTAGGCCTAACCAATCATTATTATTATTGATTTTTGCAATGTATTGAAAACTAAATACTGGCTAATACTCTTCGTAGTATACGTTGGCTCCAAATTGTGGTAGCCACTCTAACTAATATGGTGTGTTCTTGCGGGGTTTTGGGCGCCTACCCTCTTCGCAGTAGATACCAGGAACGCTGCTACTGGATTGACTACCAGACTGATAATCCAGCTAGCACGTCATTGCACTGTGTTACTGTCCAGAGAGATATTATTAAAAGAAAATTTGTTATTGTGGTGTGACTAGTGGAAATTTGCATTACTTAACTGACGTTTGTTATAAATGAAATAGTAATAACTGAAAAACATATGATTTTAATGGGTCCTTGAATATGGGCGTGAAGTTACTGTTAACATGTGATTAAGCGAGGACAACCAAGATAATATATTTTGTATGTTAACTTTTGTTCAGACCTAGGTGTCGGTACGTAGATGCAAATGACGTCACTGGAACACATTGAATACCATGCGGGTCTAGCTATACGCTGTCGGAGGCTTGAGGCTCTCTTCCCAGGACCTCCAGGTGGTCTGCTGCTACGCTGGAACACTGGACGCTGTAAGCTGTAATTGGCGAACTACAGAAGATCTGAGGTAGCCAGGCGTCTGGCTGAAGAATCGACTTCCCTCTCGTCCTAGAAAGTCTGGTTTAATTAGGATCTGTCTCACCAATCGTCGTGGCCGATCTCGGCTGGCGCTGGCATCAGTCGTCCGGAACCACTACGGGACGAAACGGGACCGACGCGGAAGTTGGCACTCGATGTCGCCGATACTCCCTATCTAAGACTTATTCAGTCTAGATACTATTCTCCCAACTCGTAGAATGGAGAATTCTAGATAGTACACGACCGCGGATGACGCGAATCTTAAATTCCTCGGGCGGCAACCAAGGCTTTGGTTCGCCCCAGCCCGAGAAACGTCTTCCCGCTGCAAGATGGCGATGGCGTCTCTCTTCTTCCTCCTTCTAACTATTTACTTTCAGTCCCTAGCAACCAAGGAGCTATAGCTATCAGCAAACCGAATAGACTGCATAGTGAAATAAAACTTGGATGTTAGCGTGTAAGAGTATCGAACTATGACCAAATGAATAAAGTTTCCAAAGAATAATGCTTAGAAGACCCTGAAGTTAAAAGCGTGTTGTCTCTGGCAATCAGATGTGTAATATCTGTTATACTTTGGTTGTCCTCTTTACAATAAAATAATTAAATACATAATATTGGCTCATGAAATATACAATTAATGTTACAATAATAATAAAAATAATAATATAACTGTAAACAGTTGTACTGGTTACAGTATTACTTAACAAACATAGATTCTTATATAGCAAGCTGTATTATATATGTTGATGTTTACTTGTATAGTTTAAAGCATTATTCTAGCATATTTAGGATTATTATGCAACTTTCAGGCAAGAAATGTGCATTCCCTACACTAAGTTTGTTTCACTAATTGCAATATTTTAAAAATATCCAAAAATTAAAAATATTAAAGATGCTTGCATTGATATGTTAGCATGTAGTGGATACAAAAAACTCTTTAACATCTAAGGTATGTCATTTTATATAATAGTCAATTTTTTAAGCAAAACGTAGTGTGTTAAATACTACGACACTTTCACAAACAATTTCTGCTTGATAGGTTTAGCATCTGTTCAAATGTCTCTTAGATTAAAACACTGAACAATTACAAAAGTGTACACAACATGTGTTGCACCCATCTGCCCAGAAGTTTCTACTCATACATGTCCAACCAACAAACACAAAAATTCTGTGTGGTTAAAAAACATAACTTATAATTAGAGTCCCGGAAAATTCGCAAATGCGAAATAACCGCGATAAAATGTGAAATGACTCAATAAATGCGATAAAATTCTAAGTATTAGTTTTTCTGCGATAAATGCTAATACAGTGGAACCTCATAATTACGAGTACGGGATACTACGAGACCTCCAAAGTTACGACAGATTTGTAATGCACCGTCGATTGGACTAGGTAAACCATGCTAAATTAAACTGGCTTGAGTGATTTAAATGGCATCTTCAAACAAGGAAAAAACGCCAGCTGTTAGGGGGAAAAAACATTCACGTAGTATTAACACGGACTGATAAGCGCCAGACCGCATGCTGTGTGTTTAGGCCCGCGCCGGCGGACTGACTCACTAGATAGCAGCCGGCCCTTGGAGGGGTAAGAAGTGGGCGGGACCTAATGCCCTCCCCCCTTCACTCTCTCATGGCGTAGGCTATTTGCCCTTCTACTGCGCTGGCTTTCAGTAGAGGGGCCAGATCTAAAAACAAACCAGCCTTTGTATGTGTTACTGGGTCTGAGGGCGTGTCTGTGTCTACAAATGAACAAGGAAGATGGCACATGCCCTTCCTGTCCCCTCCTTTTCTTCTTCCTACCCTCCCTCCTTCCGTTGTTTTCCTTTCTCCTCTCCACGTACCTCCCCTCCCTGATCAAGCAAGGCGATGAGACAGCTGTTTTTTTTTCTGCATCTCAGAGTGCTGTCATGAGTCAGACCATTTCATTCGCGATTAAAACAAAAATAGTTGCAGATACAAAAAAAAATCACAGAGACCTTTTATATTTGAAATTTAATTTGCTACAACTTTTATTCTATGCGTTTTTTCACTACAAAGTAACGTTTCCGAGATATTGTGCGACATTAAGACATTTTTGGAATGTTCAGGATTTTAACTTTGACTTAAATCTTATATATTCAGTTATTACGAATACTCGTAGTTATGAGGAATTTTCTCGCCATTGTCAGCTCTCGTAGTAGCGAGGTTCCACTGTACTGCTGTGGCGGTAGCCAGCCAGCAAGCCAAGTGTGTGTAAGTGTGTTCGTAAGCGATAAAAATGGTGAAGAGATAGAGAGGGAACAAGCAAGCCGAGCCAGCCCAGTCAGCAGGTGTGTTTGTGTGCGTAAGAGATTATTAGAAAGAGGAGGAGAGATAGTATGAGCCCAGCCAGCCTGTGTGTGTGAGCAAGAGGAAGTCGCCAAGGTCAATTGGTATAGTCTGTTCACAACAGCAATACCCCTCACGTGTTTCATGGGGAAAGGTTATACGGGTAGTTCCAGTGCAGAGTTTTCTTTGCAAATTGTGTTCCACAAGTGAAATGTGGTGTATCCCTAATTAAATTTAATCAAAATGATGCCACGTGGCACAGTTTCAATTCACGATCGTGCAAATGCATTCAAATATGTGCCCTTTTTTAAAAAAATTACATTGATGTGTTGGACATGCTAACGTTATTTAACATACTATGTAAAAACTATATTTAATGATTCATTCTTTGTCAACCTATTAAAATGTTATTTACCTGGATACTGTTTATCTAACATTTATCAGTAGGTATTCTTATATTTTGATGTGTGACATGTTTTAAATTTTTTTTAAATATATATAAAATTGTGTTTTTTCAAAATGCTACAAAGTGCTAAATTTCACTTTTTAAAATGCTACAAAATGCTAAATTTCATTTTTAAAATGCTAAAATATACATTTTAAAATGCTAATTTTCCGGGACTCTACTTATAATCATACTTAACTATTTTACACAATCTATTTTTTTTTACGAATAAAATCAATTTTTAGGCACAATTCTGCAAAGTTAAAAGCAGATTACTAATATTTATATAGGTTTTGTAATTTGTTGCTTTTTAACACTTATGTTGAACTAGCTGCAGTACCCGGCTTTGCCCGGGCTGAACACCGGGTGATATATTGTCCACGAGTTACAGCAAAATGGATAGCGATATGTCCAGTGTGTTGGACATTAAGAAATGACACATAATTACTGTTTGTGTATCTGTGACCTATGATTTTCTGTTTACCCATGGCAATCGGTTGAAAGGTTTAGAAGTTGATGCGCTACAGCGCCATCTAGCGGCGAGTTACAAAAAAAATGGATAGCATAAAAACCTTCTTCATGATAAAAACACTTCGATGTGCCAACTTTCATGGCGATCGGTCAAACGGTGTAAGAGTTTATCTACGTCATACATGCCAACATCCAATTATATATATTCTTATATTTCGAAATTTTAGGGCTTTCACTTTTGCGGAAAGTGGATGTTCAGGACCTCGAATGGTTTGGAACACTCCATCTCGAAAGAAATGATATTTGAAATTCCTGAAATTTTTGAAATTTTGGGGCTTTGTCCCCAGAGGGGGAGTGGTGATTTTGAGGACCCTGAATGGCTGGGAAACAATAAAAATCGAAAGAGAATGATATTTGAAATTTTTTAAATTTTGGGGTTTTGACCCCTGAGGGGGGTGGGTGTGATGTTGAGGACTCAAAATCGAAAGAGAATAGGTTTTTGGAAATTTTGGGAAATTTTTTAATTATTGGGTCTTTGACTCCTTGTGGGGGGAGGGTAGTTTGAGGACCCCGAATGGCTTGGAAACACTCCAAATAGTAAAAAAGTATTCTTAAATTTAATTTTTTTTTCGAAATTTTGGGGTTTTGCATTCCCCCAATCCCCTTACCACAAATTTGTTGGAGAAGACGTCTTTGGGTAAATGTTCCGCCATCCCCCGTACACTTTAGTTCGTAATGACTTAATTTAATACAATTTCCTCCAATTGTTCGAAATTTTGTGGCTTTCTCTTTTGAGAAAAAGGAGGGGGGGGGGGGGGTGCAGGTTCAGGACCTCGTATGGTTCGGAACACTCCATCTCGAAAGAAATGATATTTCAATTCCTGAAATTTTCGAGATTTTGGGGCTTTGTCCCCCGAGGGGGAGGGGTTATTTTGAGGACCCTGAATACCAGGGAAACACTAAAAATCAAAAGAGAATGATTTTTGAAATTTTCTAAATTTTGGGGCTTTGACCCCTGTGAAGGGGGGGGGGGGGTGATGTTGAGGACCCCGAATGGCTCGTAAACACTCCAAATCAAAAGAGAATAGGTTTTAGAAATTTTGGGAAATTTTTTAATTATTGGGTCTTTGACTCCATGTGGGGGGAGGGTAGTTTGAGGACCCCGAATGGCTTGGAAACACTCCTAATAGTAAAAAAGTATACTTAAATTTAAGAAATTTTTCGAAATTTTGGGGTTTTGCATTCCCCCCCTCCCTCAAAATTGGGTGGGAAGTCGACTTTGGGTAAAAGTTCCACCATGCCCCGGACACTTTAGTTCGTAATGACTTAATTTTAATACAATTTCCTCCTATTTTTCAAAATTTTGTGGCTTTCACTTTTGTGGAAGGGAGGAGGGGGTGGGTGGAGGTTCATGACCTCGAATGTTTCGAAGCACTCCATCTCGAAAGAATAGATATTTGAAATTCCTAAAATTATCGAAATTTTGGGGCTTTTTCCTAGAGGGGGGGCGGGGGGTTCGAGGACCCTGAATGACTCGAAAACACTTAAAATCGAAAGAGAAAGATTTTAAAAAAAATTTAAACTTTCGAAATTTTGGGGCTTTAACCACCTGGGGGGGGAGGGGGGAGGGGGTGATGTTGAGGACCCCGAATGGCTCGGAAACACTCCAAATCGAAAGAGATATAGAGGAATATAAGAATGTAGGCATTTACAGTACTCCTATCTACCATAATAACAATATTGACAAATAGAAAAACTTATTACCTACCTATAAATAATCTTCTAAATAAATTAATAAATAACTCTATGTTTAAGAATTTACGTACGTACATAATATTAAACTTCAAACTATACACACCAAAAAAAAAAAAAAAAGGATGTTTTTTAAACTATTTTTTATTTGTCATAATGTTTAAAACATTTGTAGGATTTGTTTATATGTAAAACTGTGGTGGCAATATTCCGCTTATCCAAAGGAGTATAGAAATTAATAGAGATATCACTCCCTGTACACACCACAAATCTTTGAATTAAGTAAAAAAAACATAGTCCAAAATGAAACAAAAAGTATAAATAACAACTAATTTGACAAAAAAGTTTATACAACTGGAATGACAATGTTAACATCCGCCTGAAATTTAATAGAAGTAGGTAGGTAAGAATATATATAAGAAATTAAATTAAATTAAAACATACATAAATAAAATTATCTCACACTCAACCAAACATAATGTTTAATATGAAATAAAGGAAGATGGCAATTACACGTAACTATTCTAATTAATAAAAAAAATCAACTTTCCTGAAATAGTAAAATTCAAGTTTTTCAACAATATATTACATAATTGATAAATATTTCTGGTCTTCGGTCTCGGCAGCCCTAAGACTTGACGCTCAGCAGATAAATTATAAACACTAAACCAAACTCCTTGCAAATAAGTAGGTACTGTAAAAAAATTACAATATTGACAAATAGAAATTTTACTTTGTGTTTAAAATATGTTTCTGAGGTAATTTTTTAAATTTTAATAAGTGTGCTTATGATTTAATTTCAGCTCGTATATGTTCAGTTCATTTCCATGAGAGAAGTTATCAAATTCCAATGCAAATTACAGGGTTCCCAACGACAGGGAAAACAGGGAAAATTCAGGGAAATTGAAATGGGTCAACAAAACAGGGAAAACTCAGGGAAATTAGTTGTGCGGCATTCACAGTGTGTATGTGTATATATATTTATATATATTGATTAATACATGTATCACAAGCACATTTTTTTCTTAAAAACAATCGGAAAGTTGGGGTGAGGGTCGTACATGTAAATCAAAGTAATAGATAAGCCACGAGTCCCGGGAAAGTTTGGTTACCATACAGCTGTGACGTGCCGAATTTCATGCTAGGCGGCCCCGGACCGTGCCTAGCTGCGCCAAGCCAGTTGTAGAAAATGGTGGCACCATAGTTCGTATACGTTTGGCCGTTTGTGTCATAACTTTGAAGTATCCGGTACGCTGGAAACTTTTTGAAGATTGTTTAGTGAACGTATTTTCATTTATTTAGATGTATTTTTTCAAAAGTGCTCCAGCTGTGGTGGTGTTCTTGTATCACTGTAATTTGTGTAGTTGATAGTATTATGGTTTCATGAGATTTTTGCTTATCAAACACAACAAAAACACAGTGAAAATAGTTACACATTGTGTTATTCTGAGACAAGAGTTCTACAGAAGCAGTTCAATATATTTGAAATTTTTTAGTCAATTGCTGCAGAGGAAGATTGACAGGAAGGAATATCGCTGGAGGGGAGACGTGATAAGTGAGGCCACCAGTTATAAATATCTAGGGGTTGTGCTGCAGGGTAACCTGGGGTGGGGGGAGCATGTAGACAAGGTAGTGAAGAAGAGCAGACAGGCCCTGGGCATGCTGGGATGAGTGCTCAGGGGTGGAAGCAGCACCTTACGTGATATGGCCTACAAAACTATGGTCCGCCCCATGCTGGAGTATGCCGCAGCAGTGTGGGACCCATACACGGCAGTGCTTGAGAGGGAGCTGGAGGGGGTGCAGAGGAGAGCAGCTAGATGGGTGAAGGGCAAGTGGAGGAGAATAGACAGAGAAGGGAAGGGAGAGTGTCGTACCACAGAGATGATGATAGGATTGAGATGGGAGAGCTTAAA
Source organism: Bacillus rossius redtenbacheri (assembly GCF_032445375.1). Classification (NCBI taxonomy): domain Eukaryota; kingdom Metazoa; phylum Arthropoda; class Insecta; order Phasmatodea; family Bacillidae; genus Bacillus; species Bacillus rossius. The sequence continues at coordinate 135,875,080 of NC_086330.1, read as the reverse complement.
GGACAGAAGACAGAAGGAGAGACTAGTCAAGATGTACCAGGTGCTGAGTGGAGTGGGAGGATGGGGAGAGCTGGGGGAATGCCTAGAAGTAGGACGGAAAATACTAGGAAGGTCTTCAAAGAGGAGGAGAACAGAAAGGGGAAAAAATGTGGGGAAAGTAGGGAGAATGCTTGCCACCGGGCACTTCTGTACCCAGGGATGCCAACTTCTGAGTAGTCTCATCAGTAGTCACCCCTCCTCGCCAATGGATCATCGACCACACTTTGTAAGAGAGGGGTCCGGAGACAAACACAATGAGAGACCAAATAAATCAGAACACTTAAAACATGGTACATTACATTTACCTGCACTCACAACTAAAATATCTCATTTATGGCTAAATTATAAATAAAAAATTGCAAGCTCACCTCAACAGGAATTTCTGATCACATATTTCCGAAAGTTATGAAATAGGCCTAGGCCTACTATTTTTTTTTTTTTTTTAAGTTGTACACTCATTTCTGGAATGTCTATATACATTTAACTTATATACACACACATATTTACAAAATCGTCTCATTTCAGCAGTGTGCCAACAAGTTAATTTATAAATCCTCCTTATGCACCCCTCCTTGCTTCAACTGGTTAACAGTAGCATGCTTAGCCATTTCTAGTTGCTTCTTGGAAAACTTCTTTTTGTAACATTTATCTCCGTGTGCACCCATTTTTATTTTTTCAACCATTAAAGCATTTAATGTCTCAGTTCCAAGATTTGCACGAAAGTCAGTAGCATTTTGCCTTACTATACTGAAAATACGCTCTGTCGCAGCATTGCTGTGAGGAACTAATAATATGGTCAGCATAAGTTTTGGGAGAACCTTGTACTTAACACTGCCACTCGCATCTACCAATTTGGAGATTTTTCCCCAACATACGTCCATTTTTGGTGAACCTAGGATTTCTTGATTTAGTTCGTCAATCTGGTACCTACTGAATTCAAGCTCTATTTCATCCATCTCACTTTCATTGACAACCCCAGGAAATTGAGACATAAGATACTCTACAAATGAAAAGTTCTTCTCTTTCTTAAGATTGACATCCACTATCTCAGTGTGTTTCAAAAATTTATCCTTCATGGGAAGTTTAGAAATCATATAGTCACAAGCTACAACAAAAAAATTTCTGACAGACTCATAAAATGACTTCAACTGTGATGTAGAAAGTATTTCTTCATTTTCCCTTAAGTAAACTCTTGCTTTGGCTCCAATCACAAGGTTTTCATCTGATTTCTGATGCCGTTTTTTTAACTGTACCTCAGTTATGTCAGAATTAGTTGAAACAACTGCATCTGGTTTCATGAAACGAACCAACAGATCTGTGAACAAGGCCAACAGATCTGTGAACAAGGCCAACAGTTCTCTGCTAACAATGTGTATGGATGGAGCCTCAGATTGCAACTTTACATTGCAAGAAGTGAAAGCGGGTAATACACTACTAAGAAACAAAAAGTACAGCTTGGTGAGAGGAGATTTTAAAATGTTCCTTACACTTAAGAAACGAGAACTATGGCTATCGTTAACTGACTCATCTTCGACACCAAACAACTCTAACAATGCATCCCACTGTTCCAAAAGTCTGTTAATAGCATCCAATAATGACAGCCAGCGGGTCGAAACATATTTCAAAATTTTGTGTGTTTTCAAACCACACAGCTTTTGGCAAGCAACTAATTCCTTTTTCCTCTTTGAGCTTTTTTCAAGGTAATAGTAAATGTCAACAACTAATGTTTCGATGTCACTCCCCAACTGTTTTGCAGCCTTCTGGGCACAAATATGCAATAAATGGCACACACAACCTTGAACTACTATGCTAGGATTTGCTGTTTTCAAGAAGGATGCTACTCCTCGCAAATGCCCTAACATTGTATTACAATTGTCACTGCCAAATGCCACACAATTTTTCCAAGGTATATTTTTTGCCTTCATCTCTGAATCAATAACAGAGAAAATTCCTTTTCCAGTGTTGTCGTCTGTTTCTAAAATGGAGAGCAAAGCAGTTACTATTTCTCCTTTAGAACTGTCAAAGTAACTGACCAAAATGGGGTAGAGTTTAACACTATTTTGGTCTGTACTGCCATCAGTTGCCATGGAAAACTTACCATGTTGCAGGATGGAAACAACATCGCGTGTTGTATCTTGCGCTATCGACTTAAGAACTGCAGTTGTTTTAGTACGCGCACATGCATATTTCTTAGCAATTGTAGAGTCCGGAAACATGGCCCTAAATAAATCTCCGGCGTGGTCTGCTGATGATAGTGGTAAATTATGTTCTACTATAAAACATGTAAATAGCATTTCCGCATTCATGATGCTGTGAGAATTCTCTGTCTTGGTAAAAAACGAACTTAATGATTTCGTTCCCGCCTTAATCTTCGCAAGTTCGATGTGTTTCTTGGAAGCGATGTGTCGCCTGCAATCATCACGGCCTCCATGTTTGACTGAAAAGTCACAATTACACACGGTACAAAAAGCACTATGTTCCGACACCTCGCTGGTTTTCAAACATTGCCATTAGCGTGCATACTCAGTCCGAAACCGCTGCGCTGCGACCTTTTGTCTTTTCGTGGTCGTGCATTCATCGCCCGACATGGTTGTTGAATATTTACTTCGCCTTATATCATGACTAATTTATTTTAACAACCACTGTTCCACATTTCAACAGATAACGCAAACACAAACTACAACCGGCAAAGGCAAACTGGACCACTTTTTGCAGAATGGAACCAACACACACAACATAAGAACTGAGATAATGATAGTCAAAGTGTATCTTCAATAAACAATTCAGAAGGATGTGTAGAATGTCAATATTCACTACTACAGCTCTTTTATTACTCCTGCAGCATCCCTCCAAATTTCAGTAAATAAAGTTTATTATTTAACACTTAAAATAGTTTTTTTGTTTATTGGTTCCTTTATGCAGAATAGAATAATATTGTTATTTAATTTGTTGGATGATCCAAGCTGCACTATTAGTGTTTCTGATTTTATAAATTAATAGTTTTTAATACACTTGATTAACAAAAATAAATACGACAGAAACTTTAAGTAAATACATTAGTAAACATTTTGTAGTTTTTTTAATACAAAATATATTTACATACAACTACTAATAAAATAAAAGTTTTTCCTTAATAAACCTGTTCTAAAGTAACATTTTTTATTAAAATACTTACTACTAGATACTTCAAAACTATAAGTAGGTAGTTTGTTAGTAGTTTAAAACCCACAGCTATTTGCTACACTTCGTCAAAATGTGGTACTCTTAGATGCCAGCGACATCATCTTTTACATGTACAGCTCCGAACAACGCTTTGTATAGAACTGTTTGTCATCACCAAGTATTACAATCATCACTGATTCTATTTAAAAATTTGGTTTTGTAGTCTGAAAAACAGTAACATCTGCTACACTATTCCACATCAAAATCTGGTGCTCCTGAGAAGCCATCAACATCATCTTCTACTTGTGCAGCTCCAAACAAGGCTTTGTAGAACTCTTTGGCATCACCAGGTATTAAATCCATTACCGATTCTATGTCACGAAGCTTTGGGATGGCTATTGGTTTACCATTTTCCCACAGAGGTATTAGTTTATCACGGAAACCGGTTAAAGGTCGGCCACTTTGACGTTTTTTGATATCAATTTCTGAATATTCACTTACAAAGTCTTTTCTCAGAAAAATAGAAAAAGGCTTGTTCTTCTCTAGCATTATTTCTCTGGTTTGTAACCAAGAAACCTTTTCTTTGTTCACATCTATCTTCCTATTGCTAACCATCTGTTCCAGCTGGGATGTTCCGATGAATTTTTTCATTTCAACCACTTCAAGAGGATTTCTTTTTCTGCATGTCTTCATTACTTCTTTGTAGTCCTCGGGAAGGTAAAGACGCTGCTGATGTTTGAGAGCAGTTTCAATATCAGAAAAGTCAGCATCGTTTGGTAAGAAACTGTGTCCTGATACAAGAAACCGTAAGTGAATTTTTGTCAACGAGGGATGAGATTCCAAAGCAGCTTTCAAAATGAGCGTCAATTTAATGTTTCGGTTTTGGCCACCACAGCTATCAGACCATAAAATAAGTGTCTTTGTGTCTTTCTCAATCTTATTTTCAATATGGTGGAGTAAACATGATCCAACTTCTTGTGCACCACGACCTGCCTGACCTTCAACCCAAACGTAGCACAAACCTTTGCTGTATTTTCCAGAATGAATGCCACAGTTATACAACCACAACTGTCTCTTGTAAAACATGACATTGGTAGGAATCCTGGGTAGTGGTAACGTTTTTTCCATGTCGAATGTCAAACATTCCATTGCAGGTTGGTCTTTTGCATCCTTCATGTTAGTCCTCATAAGTTTTTGAGCCTCTTCTGCAATATCAATGTGTTTGTCGTGATCCTGCTTTATTTTCAATGTCTCTTCTTCAGAATACGGAGTCTGCAATTTTGCTGCGTAGGTATCACACGAATTGCATGTGTCTTTTTTCAATGCTTTAAATCTCAGATTGAAGTCATTTAGAAAGATGCGCCTATAAGTGGAATAACTAACAGGCTCAGAAACTTCAGTTTTGTAGGCTCCATACATATCTTGTAAGGTCATGCCTGGGGGAAGAAATTTAGCACCAGTTTGTTCCCGTCTGTAATGAGATTTATATTTTGGTATTTTGGAAATCTGTCTCACTACTTCTTGTTTCTTGCCATCCGATATCTTGTTCTTCCCACCTTGTGTGTGGCCTCTTTTGTCAGTAATGGAAGAAGTCCTTAACTTTTTTAGTGCGGTATTAACTCTTTTAGTTGAAATTCCAAGAGTAATGACAAATATATCCCTACATACATTTTCACTGCCAAATCTGTAACGTCTTGAAAAACATCTCTTTGCTTCATTTTTTCCTTGGCTTCTTTTCTTTGTATTTTCAGACACATGAGCAGCAATGAAATTGGTTTGTGCATCATAAGAACCAAGCTCCCAGTATTTTATATACTGTTCTTTTCGCACTTCTACTGAAAGTCTCTCGTGACACATTTGTGAGCAATTGCATCGGTAATCTTTGAAAGATTTTACAACTTTTACACCTTTGTTGTTGTAATGTTCTTCATTTCTATTTCGTTTTGCTTTGTTTTCTTCTCTTGAAGTTTCATGCTTCCTCTTTCGCCCTCGCTTTGGCCGCGGATCACATCCTTTCTGCGGAGAGTCGGGTGGTTTAGGTGCAAAGTCTGAATCGGTATCAGCATTTTGGTGAACTAACATTTCCTCCTGGAACAAAAAATTTATTTATAAGAACTTAAGTTTCCAAGCACTTTTTGAGTTTGTTGCATGAATAAAATTGTATTTACACTAACCTCACTAATATTTTCTTCTCCCTGAAGAATATCATGGCTTGTAGATGCTACAATGTTTGCATTTTTTCTGGTTACTTCTAAACTAGTTTCATCAGCAGGCAAAAGTTGTACACTCTCGATGGGATCAGTATCCTAAAATAGTTAAATTGTTATTATTAAAATGTGTACTTATATTATTTTTAAACAAATAGGCCAAGAATAATATTAATAATAAATTTAAGGTACTAACGTGTTTTTCCAAGCCAGTCCCATTTATCTCTGTAGTTAGGTTTCCAGCCAGGGATGTGTTTGTGAAGTTAGCAGTAATGAACTCTATTTCAACTCCTGGTACTGGCAACAGTACTGAATCAAAGTCATTTTGCCAGAGAGTTACTACTGGAAGTCCAGTACATTCAGGGTCCTGAAATAATAACATATAATTGAATTTAAAAATCTTTATTTCCAACCAATAACTTATATCAATATTAAATATAATATATGTTGCACACACCTGTACATTATTCTCTCTTCTATTTCCCTCTTCTTCTTGGAGTATTATATCAATGTTGCTTTCAGTTGTTGGATTGCTAACAGGATTATCCAACAACATTTTATTTCCAGGCCAAACATCACATGTTTTATTATCCTTGGAAGCATCCTAAAATAAAATAACACATTTATATCATGATAATTACTTACATCGACCAAATAACTAGATTATTATTTTTGTTATTAAAGTCTGCACTTACCTCAATACTCTGAACTTGCCTCAAACTCTCTCCTGCTTCACAATCACTATTGTTAGCTGGGTTTTGTAATATACAAAGCTCTACCAATTTTTTACCCCTGCTAAAAATGTCCATATTTTTTAGACACTAACCACATTAAGAATCTGTAATAGCTATTTGAAATCTATAACTAGCATTAATGTCTGTATCTGCACTCTGTAAACATCAATGTTTACTTTAAACAGATCATAGAACAATAGGTATACATTTCTACAAAAGGAACCAACTCACATGGTTCTGTTCTGGTGAAAAAAATTTCCATTATATGTTTTCTGCAAAGAAGAACCAAACAACATGGTTCCTTTTTGCAGAATGTAATACATCCCAAGTAACTTTCAGTCCTTCTTTAAAAATCACATAGATAGGTGCACAAAATAGTTAGAGGTTGGTTTCTTTCTGCAGAATGTAGAATGAGATATAATTTTTCAAGTAACGAGGTTGGCTCATTTTTCCCATTTTTGTGGGTTGGTTCCTTTCTGCAGAAAGTGGTCCAACTAATACTGGCAACCGGGTGTAAACAACAATGTCCCGAACTGAAGTGCGTGGCAACAGTGCAAGTAAGTTAGTCGCTTAGTGAGTATGGTACGCTCGCCGCGTAAGACAGGTACGCACGTAACAGAACGTCCTGGAAACTACTGCTACGAGTACCGAAACATCGGTACGTCTACGCATCACTTTAATGGCAACGCTGCACGGATAGCGACGCGCGCGCGCCAGCCTTGTGAAGGTGAACTACACAAAACAAAGAACGCAATAAACATCTTCGCGATGCCTGGCCTGTAGTCCGCATTCTTCACTAACAAATGAATACAACGTAATTAATAAATACATAAAACAAGGAACACGGCTCTCAGAATAATGTTTGTCTGCCGATTAAAAATTTACTGAACGCCAAAAAAGAGGACTACTAACTAATTTGCCGCGCATCCGTAGTCAGCCATACACCGTCCGGAGATTCGTAGTTTACATACTCTGTCCGTAGGAACTACGGAGAATCCGTAGATGTTGGTATCCCTGTGTACCCATTTGCAGCTATATATAAATAAATAATCAATGCATAGGTATTGTAATCTAAGCTATAAACGGTGATTTTTTAGAAATTAATAGAAATATAAAAAAAGCTGTATTCAGGGTAAATACAGGCATCTCTAGTTCTAAAAAAAAAGTATTTTCAAAATTATATTCTTAATTTTTGGAAAAGCCAAAACATAAGAAAATTACAAAATAAAACAAAAGAGGTGTACTCTAGGATAAAGTACAGGTAATGTTAAAGTCCATTGTTCTAGTACACTTACATTTATAAATTACCAATCACCAGGGGCGTGGCCAGGGGGGGGGGGGGGTTTAGGGGTTCAACCCCCACGCCCCCTTAGCCAAAAATCTTTAATTAATTTTTTTTTCATCACTCAAACAAATTTCATATTAAAATTAATAACATTTTTACCATTACAATATTTAAATTTAAGTACCGAAAACTGCTAAAATAGCACTATTTCACAACTAAAAATCCAAATTTTCCTGGGGGAGGACCCCCGGACCACCCGTTTTAATAATAGGGCCATGCTTCTTAACACCCCCATACACAAATCCTAGCTACGCCACTGCCAATCACACCAGGGATTTCAAATAGAATCCACGACCCTCATCAAAAAAATAGTAACACATTTTGCTGGAATCACAATGAGATGTATGCACCGCAAATGATGTTATGAAACAAAATGTTTTATTGTTAACTTGCTATCTTTACCTCAGTAGTAAAAACCTATCGTTAGAAACAGAGATGTTAGAAATATATATTTGAAAAGGGGGCGACTGAATTGTTTCGACCCGGCGTAGTGACTATTCCGGATTTCCTAAGTAGAAGAACGGATTTTCATCGAACGGAATAGTGACTATTCCGTCTACGAAATAAATTCTGAAAGGTGGCCCGGATTTGTACCGACACGGAATAGTATATATTCCGCACAATCGTAGGAATGACGGAATTGTGTCGAAACGGCGTAGTGACTATTCTGTTTGTTATTAGCATCTACAAATAGCACACGGAAAAGTGTCGAAATATTTTAGGTGAAATTCCAGTGACTAACCTGTACGCCAGAACCATACCGATCCGGAATTCTGTCGAATCTGATATTTTAAAACTAGTTCATATAAAATGACGGTAGATTGCAGGCTTATCCTGTTTGAGCAATGCTGCCACCTGGCAGTTAAGCTAAAAGCTATGAGTTTGACTTGAAGTTGAAATACTATCCACGGAGTTTCGCAAGGGTCGCAGAGATCATCAAAATCAACGTTTTCATAATAGGATTATAAATGCCATTAACAGAATCTTAGTATCAGGTTTATTTCCACGTAATTTAAATACAAAAAAAGTCACATACCTATAGATGAAATAATAATTGGTTCATAAATAATAAATTGACAGTTAATGTTAAAAAAACTTGCTATACATGATAATATTAAAATATAATTATACATCAGCAAATCTAGATATAAATTTGAACTATTATTAAATCCAAAAAGTACGCTTACAGCAAAGAAATTGGGCTTAAATATTGACTGTACTTTATTTAAATCATGGTTCTGTACATGTTGTATACAAAAATCTAAAATAGTCACTGTACCCGTACTTATATTTTAAAACATATATATTTTATTTTTTTTAGTTAAATTTATATTTTTTTAATTTTGAAATGCACTTTCATTGGTTGCCATTTGTAACGTTTCCGTGCATTGTGGAAGCAGCAGATGCAACAATGAAATGTCAGGGAGATCCTTCTCCGTTTACGTTTTCGATGTCTCCGTTTCCGTGCCATTGTAGAACGGGCCTGAGAGTGCATTTCAAGATTAATAAATAATAATAAAAAAAAATATTATTTTTAAAATCTAATTACGGGCAGAATTTGCAAATATATAAAATTAACGACAAATTAATAAATAAAACTAAAAATGTTAGTTTTTCAAACAAATGTTAACGTATTTAGAACATAAACAAACATTACTACCACCAAATCCAAATACTCGGCGTCTATTGGTCGCACGGAGCAACTTAAACGGAAGAGCTCAGCATTGCCGAGCTAATCCGTGCGGGTCCGTCTCCATCTGCGTGCCATTGTGGAAACTCTGTTCCGTGAGATCCGTCTCCGTTTACGTGATATGTCCGTCAAGTGGGCCCAGTCATATTTCGTCGGGAATAATTTTTTATCAAAATTCGTTAGTGCTACGTTAGTGCTGGTTAGTGCCGAAATATGGTCCTTAGTGCTCCAAAATTGCAACTTTTATGGACGATTTAGTTATCCGGGCTCGCTTGACGTCAAGCTGGCCCGGAAACATAGGAAAAAGCACAAAATGAAAAATTCAATACATGCATTCGTTAGTGCTACGTTAGTGCTTGTTAGTGCCGAAATATGGTAGTTAGTGCTAAAAAATTGCAACTTTTATGGCCGATTTTGTGATCCGGGCTGGCTTGACGTCAAGCTGGCCCGGAAACATGAGAAAAAGCACAATATGAAAAATTCATTAAATGCATTCGTTAGTGCTACGTTAGTGCTGGTTAGTGCCGAAATATGGTCGTTAGTGCTCCAAAATTGCAACTTTTATGCTCGATTTAGTTGTAATAAATATGCGACCCAAAACTATCTAATATAATTACTGTAAATGAAATAAAATATTTATTAGGGGCAACTGTCGTAACTTTTTCCGTGCCATTGTAGAACGGGCCTTAAAAAGAACCGTATCATTATGTTTTTTCCAACTGACTTTCTGAATTATGAACATGACTTTTGTAGCCTTATTTTGGATGTCAGGTGCCACAGGAATGAAATTTATTAGGAAATGAGAATTGCAATCGTTAGAGTTAATACATTTTTCGCAGTTGGAGCTTTGTTTGCATTAACATTATTTCTTAAATCACGCCTTATTTGAGCCGTGAGCCGGCTGGTGTAAGCAATTTAGCCTTGCGTACATCTTGGATACAACTGTTTCTTAGTACATGCTAGGATTCAAAAACTGTATTTGACACTTCATCGTCGCGTTTAATAGCTCCCTTATATTTTCTGAAAGCAAGTATCCCCTCGAGCCGTCAATAACAAGATGCCGGTGTCATCTGTGCAGACGGAGGACGCGCCACACGCCGGGTTTATAAGAATAACTAGACAACTTTGTTAAGCAAATCAGTTTGAAAAAATTTTGATATTTCTGTAGCTAGAAACTTAGGTGTGCGAATGGAAAAGCATGGTAAATAAATTGTGGCGTGATAGACCCGGTGCAGGAAGATACCCATGGCACACAACTTTGTTAGAATTAGAGGTGATGATTAGGTCAAGCCACTAACTACCCAGATAGTAAAATAGACTTGAATCGAGCTTGAATCAAGCTTGCCATGAGTCATGACAAGCCTACAAGATTGAATCAAGCTTGCCATGGCAAGTGTGTTAGCTTGAATCAAGCTTGATTCAAGCTAACTAGTTTACATTTGACAAGCTTGCAGCAGCAATCCTGCCATGATAAGCTTGCAGAAAGCTTGCCATAATGTGATTGAATCAAGCTTGCAGCAGGCTTGCCGTGACAAGCTTGCAGCTGGTTGCCATGACAAGCTTGCAGCAGGCTTGCCTTGACAAAATTGCAGCTGGCTTATCGTGACAAGCTTGCAGCAAGCTTGCCGCGACAAGCTTGTAGCTGGTTTGCCATTACATTTTTGGTGCTGGTTTGCCATGACAAGCTTGCAGCTGGTTTGCCGTGACAAGCTTGCATTAGGTTTGCCATGACACGCTTGCAGCTGGTTTGCCGTGACAAGCTTGCATTAGGTTTGCCATGAAAGCTTGCAGCTGGCTTGCCGCGACAAGCTTGCAGCTGGTTTGCCATGACATGTTTGCTGCTGGTTTGCCATGAAAAGCTTGCAGCTGGTTTGCCGTGACAAGCTTGCAGCTGGTTTGCCGTGACAAGCTTGCAGCAGGCTTGCCTTGACAAGCTTGCAGCTGGTTTGCCATGACAAGCTTGCAGCAGGCTTATTGCCTTGACAAGCTCGCAGCTGGTTTGCCATGACCAGCTTGCAGCAAACTTACCATGCCAAGCTGTCAGTGGCTTGCCACTAGATGTCATGAGATGTTTGCAATGCAGCAAGCTAGTAGTGAAGTGTTTGCAACAAGCTTATAACAAGTGTGCTTTCATATGCTTGTAGTAAGTCTGATTGAAATTATTATACTATCAAATTGGTTTTGCTGCAAATTTGCAGAAAATTTCAAGACTGCCATTAGTTGTCTGAAGAGTAAAATAAATTTTGTACAATCAGTGCAACACTGCTGCTGATACAGGCGGAAGAACACGTAATGCTTATATTGTTCTGTCAATAATCATTATTGTACATCATTCTACAAAAAGCCAGCTACAAGTAGGTAGAGTTGACTATGCTTAATAAAATAACATACCGAAAGTTTACCGCTGTACCTATACCTTGTGCGTATCACCGAAAATTTGCATTTAAGTCCTTGATGACAGCGACTTACATCAGTCCATTAAAATGCTACCCATTTGTACAGTTTTTAATTTACACTGTCCATAAAATTACCAAAATAATCTTGAGACTCTAATGCAGCAATTAATGTTGTAAAAAGCATAAATTATTAATATTAAAGATATGATATTAAGCGATTAATTCATGACTTTTTTTATCTTTGCCACCCAGATAAAAATACGATATACACCAATTTGAAGAGCCCAATGCGAAAATGTCCAAATAAATGTTTGTGGTTATACCTTTAGCTTTAAGACAGTATATTTATAAAGAGTCTAACGTAATTAGTTAGCTTATTAAAGCGGCCCGAGCGTTGCAGTGTACTGCGGCCGTACTGATCTCACGGCCACCGCCGCGCCGGCGCGGCATTGCGACACACTGCGTACTGAGACACTCATTCAACTTGGTCTTACTTAGGGATTACTTTTAACATATTTAATTCATATGATAGGGTGTATTTATGTTACATGTATTGAGATTATGCATTTTTTTCTTATATGAATTTTTCTGATACAATAAAATTAAAAATAAACGATTTCTGCTTGGAACTTGTAAATGAAAAACTCTAGAGGACCTCTGGTTTTATATATGCAAGGATTTAATCTGTTACAACAATTTTATTATTAAAAATTATTTTTGTAGCAACTGTTTTTTTATTTTTTTATTTCTGATATATCGTTTTATTTTCGATCAGAACAATGCAAAATTTTAATGTAGTCTGTATTCGAAAATATTAAAAATTATATATTTACTTCTTTAAAATCATTTTGCTACATAAAAATTTAATAAAACGATACATCGTAAATGTACTCTGAGTTTTTTTTTCATTTTTATAACATAATTCCTATAATAATAGCTTTACTTTTTTTTTTCATAAAATAAATAAAACACAAGTTGTGTTGTAAAATGTATAGGTAGCATTACATATTTAGTTTTTTTTATAAGTTATTGTATTTGAGTGCTGCGCCTAGCTGACGTCGTTGGATTGCTAGTGGCAAAGAGCGGTGGTGGATGTTTTTGCAAGAGTTTGACCTTATTTTATGACCCTAGCTGTGAGAGGGTGTTCGTCCCAGAAATCCTAACGGTTAAGGAAACTAGTCATTCTCTGTCACGTACGGGTGTGCTACTCGCGCAATATAGTCAAATATCGTCAAATATCACAACTTTCCGGGACGCTCGGTCATTTCTCGGTTAGCTCTGGTTTCACCACAGTAAACGGAACAAAATATTGTCTGTAGTGATTTCATATTCCTATTACCGTAGCAGTATGGCGTTTGAAGAAAAACCAAGTTTGCTGTATACTGAGAGCCTACTTAAAAAAAGTATTTATGGAGTTATTAAATTATTTACGAAACACAATTTTGTGGATCGTTTGGGAAATTATCATTTAGGACTTAAATGCTCATTATTGGTGTGATCACAGGGGTTACATCGGTAAACTTTTTACATGTTACTAAAAAAACGGTCATTCTACAACTGTACAAAGTTTCTTCTTTGGGATAATTTTCCATGTATTAAAAAAACTTTGTTTCTTAACAGCGAAATTCGTCCCGACCCGAGCCAACTTCAGCAACCTCGCAGTAGTGCACACTACGCGGCTCGGATCGCTTCGGCGGTCAGACAATTTGTACCAGACTCTGAACAAATAAACTAATGTAAAACTTAAGAACTTTGCAACTACTTTTATTTAATGTTTTCACATCGGGCTTTTCATGCGTATTTCCATTTGTGCCATTTTTTTGCATAACACCTCTCTCCTAATATTATTGAATACATGGCATATTTAGTCAAACGTAGTGAAAGGTTTTTAAATTTAATCATAGAGATTAATGTTTTGAGTTAGTTTTGGTTTGCTATTATGAAGGTCTACTATAGTAATTACGTTAAATTGTTAAATTGTTATTGTTAAATTGCCAATAAAGTATTATTTAGTACTTAATTACATGTTTTCGGTGTTACGCGCAAGGTTTTCGGAGGTAAACATTTCACATGTTGCTAGAAAACGTGTATGTTACTACTGTTTCAAATTTCAGTTTGGAGCAAATTTTACAAAGATTTAAACTCTTCTATTTCGTGGGAGTGGAAGTGGCCCCAGCGCTTGCGGATGTGGCTCTGTCTCAGTGCGTAGACGACATTGATACGCTCGGAAGGCTCTAGTGATCCAATAAATTAAGCTAGACCTTTAAGAGATATGTCGCTGTTAAGCTTAAGAATTATACAACAACTTTTGTTCAAGAAATATTTTCGTAAAACCCTTTATTTTTAAGTGAACAATATTTTTATTTCCTTGACTGATGTAAAAAAACTTATTTCATTAATGAAACAATTTTTTTCCTACCATTTATATTAACACTTAGAACTTTATTCATTATAAATGTGTGTAGTAGTGCTTTAAGATTATTTTCATAAAGCTATCGAGAGTCTACGGTAAAGAGTGCGTAAATGGAAAACATTTTAATGAACTGCTGTCAGTTGCTGTCATCTAGGGCTTACTGCAAATTTTCGGTGATACGCACAGGTCTACAGCGGCAAATTTTCGGATGTTATTAAGCATAGTCGACTCTACCACTGTGCTATCATATTATTTATCTTGTTTGGTATCCTTCCGCCCAGCGGTCAAATTAACGTTGTCAAGGGCCTAAAACGCGTGCCCAAGCGTCTATTACGGGAAATGTGAACATATTACAACTTTTAAAAATTAACTACACACCAATTCTTACGCATACTTCACTGTACGCAGTCACATACACCTTTACCTGTAACTATTTTTAAATGGAGTTTAAATAGAATATAATTAATGTCCATAAGGTTTATATATAATACTAGCTGCAGTACCCAACGTTTGCCAGGCTGAACCCAGGGTGATATATTGTCCGGAAGTAAGGCCGGGCTTCAACCAAATTCACTCCGGCCGCGGGATAGGCATTTACATGCAAAACAAATTATTGCGCGATTTCCACAATTTTTTTGATAATAGCGTCAAACAAAAACCATGTTGTAGATTTTGAAGACCTTTAACAGTGCTATGGCTTCAAAAGTTTTAATTTTTTATTTCAAGATGGTGATATCATGTGATATAATATTCAAAATATCATACTTTTCAGGCTATTAATTAAATCGCTTAAACAGCTGTACTGCACCCTTGACTGAGTTGAATTCTTTAAAAAAAAGTCAGCGGGACTGATACTCTATCTCTAAAAACATAGACACAGCATGCAGGGGCGCAACAACTAAATTTCCAAAGGGTGGGCAATATTCCTTTTTATGAAGAATCATCTATCCCCCCCTATTGAAGCGGGGGGGGGGGGTCCGGGGGTCTTTCCCCGGGAAAATCTTTATTTCAAGGTGGAAAATGGTGCTATTTAAGCAGTTTTATTATCTAAAAATTGATTACACAGCACTTTCTTTGCCCCCATTTGCCCCCACTTTAAGGTTTCAGAAAGGGGGGGGGGGAAATACCCATGCCCCCCCCCCTGTTGTTGCGCCCCTGACAGCATGGTTATTTGTAATGGAAACATTGAGGCCGCGAGGCCCAGCCAACACCCTCTGGACACAAGGCCTGTTTTCAAGCGCGTGACGTCATCAAGAGTGGTCCCTCACTCCGCTCTACGGCGCGCCTGTTTCACAGCGTTTCAGCTGCTTTTCGCTGTTATTTTATTAATGTTATATTCTTATAATTCTCTCTCACTATATGGACATCACATATAACATTAATTAAAAGTAATTGTGGATTAAAATTTAACTAGTTAAGTCATGCGATTTAAATCCGGAGTACAAAATCAGTAATTTCTCGAAGAGGAAATCTTTGACACACATAATCTTAGCTTGTCTAATATAGTATTAGACACATTTTATTAAAGCGTATTCGTCAATCATTTAAAATTTAATCGTATAATGTTATTAAAACTGATATTTTTAAGAATGAAAATGCGTGGCTAAGATAACCATTACAAAAACATACCAGAGTGTTATAATACGGTTTTAAGAAATTGACTTAACGTTTATAGACATAGTCATTTTTTTATTTATTACATTTTCTAAAGTGTGCTTTTAAAATATACTTTGGATGTTTAGTAAAAACGTTTCTACTCACAGCAGTGCTAGTTTCGTTAATAAACACAGTTATAGACTATTTTATCACGACAGCAGGCCACCGAAGCAAACTATATTTTCTTTATTTTAATGAATTTTAGGTTACTTGTCAAGAAGCTAGTTCAGTTTGACTAAGCTCATCGAAACAAACGAACTCTGCTGAAGTAATTAAAAAAAAAATTCTGTCATTCCATTTATTATCCATAAACTGTTTTGGCTGTTTTAAAACTTATGTTGACAATATGTTTATAAAGCAAAATAATTACCACTGGAATTATTTTAGAACGGACTTATAGTCTTACCTAACCCAGACGCCTCCCAAACAAATACGCTTAGTTTTAGTTAGGTTACGAAAAAAGATCCAAATGGACTTTCTGTTTATGACTGAATATAGCTACATAACATAAAAACATACCTACACATAATAAACGATATTATAACAAGACGTAACTTTATTACATTTCATAATTGCTGAAGACAGTTTTGCTGTTACAGAACAAACTTTGAACATCATTCACAGTATATTGTTACAATACCAGCAGAGTATATAGTGATTAGTATATTTTAGCAGTAATTGGTTTTAATGGTTAAATGTAAACATCATCTTCATCCGACGATGAAAGGCTATAATGACCATAAAAACAAGTGCACTTTGTAGTCATAATACGGTTTCAAGTGAATTTAGTTAACCAGAGAAAAAGTACTCTTCTCTCGTATGTAACTGATACTTACTTTGTAGTGTTTCGAGAAATTAAAATTTTATTTGTTATAACTGTTGAACGGGCAATTTTTTTGTGTGTAAAAATGAGGCAAAATTATTTCTTCCTGGGTTCCTAAAAGAATCTTATGGGCATGAGGTTTAATGGAATACACAAATTGAGAATTTCAAGTTACAGGGAAATAATTAAAATGTATGTTTTCAAATTCCAGGTGGACAGACTGTTCAAAAAATGAAATAACAAAAATTTGAGTTTAATTGAACATGTGCTAACTCCTGTTGCAAACAAATTATTTTTATTTCAGGGCTTTCTCGACTATGGCTAGGTGCTGACAAATAAGAAGGGCAGTTGGGAATAACGGCATCATATAATCTTGGGTGTGCCAGTGGAGCAGTCAGATGTTTCCCAGTTCTAGAATCATAACAGCTTGTTTCCTTCAGTATGTAGTCTGACTTGAAATGCAACTCGCACACCTTAAAATAAAGAAAATAATTATTTGAAACAATACATTCATTTTTACAAGACCAGTTAGTTGAGCAAATGCAAATTTGGTTTATAGTGTATAATATTTTTCATTTATTGGTGTAAGTTTGACCTTTATTAAGTTTTCTGGGTCAGTTAATTGCGTTTACATAGAAAATATAGTTATTTAGCAATCTTTCTTATCCTACGTTTATTATGAAGTTTGTCGCGGCCTCGTCTCTGGTGAAGCTGTGGAGACGGGGTGGACGTCGGTCGGTCGTTCAGTTGTTGTGTTGTTTGCCCGGCACCAGCTCTTGCGTAGAGCAGCCTCACACTCTGAGGCGGGAGTGGACCGTTCGGCCCAGTGCAGCTGACCGAGGACGTGCTGACAAGGAGTAGTTAGCAGGAAGATTGGGTGTAGAAGAGAGGATGCCCGCGGTCTCACGAAGAGTCGCTAGCGGATGGGTGGGCAGAGAGAGGTAGAATGAGAGAGAAAGAGAGGGAAGCCCGCGGTCTCACTAAGAGTCGCTAGCAGAGGATTGCCCGCGGTCTCACAAGGAGTCGCTAGCGAGTAGGTGCGAGAGAATGGGAGAGAGAAGGAAAGCCCGCGGTCTCACGAAGAGTCGCTAGCAGAGGATTGGGAGATGAGGAATTCAAGCCAATGACACCACTTTTGACTGAGGTAATATTTATTTTCCCAGATTGGCTGGGAGAGAGGAAAGCTCTCAAAGATATTTCTACTCCCAGATTTGCTGGGAGAGAAGAGATATCTAGGCGATTTCTTTTTTTTTTTTTTTTCCTAACCTAACTAAAAACTAAGTGTGTTTAGGAGGGGTCCGGGTTAGGGAGGGACCTAAGTGCGTCTCAGGCCGAAGCCTATCATGCCTTAGTCATGCTGGAAATAGCCATGCAGGGAGAGGGTCACATGCATCGTGTGCTAGGAGGGGATTGGCCAGCCATGGCAGCGATTGTTGCCATGACTAACTCCCCTCACTCTTATCTCTAGTCTAAGCTACTAGTTAAGTTGGGCCCAGGTAGAACCTGCATAGACACAGGGAAAACCCTGGGCACTTTCATGCGGGATGCAAGTTTGCATGCATTAGTGTAGGAGAGTACAGGAGATAGAGGATGGTCTGGATGAAGAGTTGGCCAGAGTAGAAAGAGTCTACCATGCGGGGGTTGGGCACTTGGACTTGATGTCCGCCTTGATTTTTGATTTTGTCCAGGACTGGAATTCGCTGGCCAGGGACGCTGGGGCCCCTGGCGGTGAGGGTAACACGAACCACTCACATCCACTCCAGACAGCAGCACCTATAACTAAAAGAGAGAAAATTAAACATCCTACAGACTAGACTATTTTTAGTAAATGCATGTTGCGCGGGCTAACATGCCTTGATGTGTGGTGTAACGCATGTGTGGGCATTTAATGTTTTATTTACGTTAAGTATCCGCGAGCTGTGACATGGGCTTTACTCCGGAGAAACTATAGCTTCAGGTCGCCTGTCGCCTGTCAATGGCTGTCGGCACTTAGAGAAATTAGTTCGTCCGTCATTGCTTAACCCATTATCACAGCATCTACGCATCAATAGCTACGAATAATTAATTTAAATAGTGTGCCCGCAAGTTGATGTGTCGGGACAAACTCTGGAGAGGACATAGCTTCAGATCGCCTGTCGCCAGCAAAAGGCAGTCGGTCGGTTAGAGAAATTGCCCACTCCTTCATTGCGAATCCCTAGCAGCAACTTCCTACGCTTTAATTATCTACGAAGTTGTGTGCGTGTAGTATTAACTGTGATGTGTTACTAAGCATAACTAAAACTAGTTTTTTTTTTTTTTTTTTAACATATATCATGCAACACAATTGCAACATAATATAGGCTAATATTTTATACTTACGTCTATTCACTAGTTATAGTGGAAGAACTGTCGGCGTATGGGTTTGAGGCGAATGGTGAAGGAGCATTCGTATTTATTTTTATTAAGTGATGTTTTATATGCAGCCTGTTTGGTTATTTAGCATTTATAAATTAAATAATAAGTGTTACTCGCGTAGGAAATTTTTTCCGTGCAGACAGGGCTGGGTTCCGTGCGCGTGAGCCTGTGCGCGACGTGATTGGCCAGCGGGCCTGCCAATCACAGAGCAGCTAGGGCGGCCTGTGCTCCAGGATTGAGATAGGCATTTTGTATTTGCGATAAAATTCCGGGTCGCGATCTCCGAGAGAGGAAATATACATATTTGCGCTCAGGTGACTTTTATCATAGAATTTCTGTGCAGTCCTGACATAATAGTCTTTCATGAGTTCGAGTTTAAGCTCCCTGTGCATAGCCCTGACGGGGCAGTACACAGGCGCATCTGTCGCGATACGAATGCTCTTGTTCTGTATTCGCTGCAACTTTTTTAAATGGCTCTCAGCCGCAGTTGCCCACACTGGTGCTGCATATGTTATGATTGGCTTAATGAGCGCGTTATATATTATTAAGCCATTTTTAACAGAGCTCCCGAGTCGTCTGCTCATGACTGGATAGAGTGTCATGAGTCTTGCGAAAGCTGCCTTTCTTTTGAATTCTATGTGATCACGCCATAGGAGTTTTCTATCCATGTGTACTCCTAGATATTTAACTACGTTTTTATGTGGTATTATTGCGTCAAAGAGTGTGAGGCGTGGTCTATTTTCTAAGTCCGGTAGATGTTTGCGCGTGAACACTATGGCTTCTGACTTTGTCGGATTTACTTTAATTCGCCATTTTGTGCACCAGTTTTCAAACAGATTTAATGCAGTTTGCAACCTTTCGGCAGCCAAATTTAAGTTCCTAGACCTACTAAACAGAACTGTGTCATCAGCATAAAGTCCTAATTGGACATATCTATGTTCAGGCCTAGGCATGTCGTAAATGAAAATATTGAATAATACAGGTCCTAGGATACTGCCTTGCGGGACTCCTGCTTTGATTTGTTTGACGTCTGACTGAGCCCCTTCAGTCGTGACTCTAAATGATCTACCGCTTAAATACGAGGCTAGTAGTTTTATATAACAGTCGGGAAAGCCTGTTTGATAAAGTTTATATATTAATCCTGCATGAAATACTTTATCAAATGCTTTTTCTACATCTATAAATGTTGCTATACTGAATTGATTCCAAGTGAATGTATCAACTATTTGTTCAGTCATTCGCACTAGTTGATGTGTTGTGGAATGCTCGCTACGGAAACCAAATTGCTCATCAGGTAGTACATTATTATTTTTAATGTGGGTGTTGAGTCTCTGAAGGATAATATACTCAGCCACCTTTGATAGTATATTTAGTAAACTAATAGGTCTATAGTTTTGTGGGAGCGTTTTATCTTTACCAGGTTTTTGAAAAACAATTACGTTCGCTTCTTTCCATTGCGAAGGAAAGTATTGTAAATGAAATATAGCATTTATTAGGGCTGCCAGATACTCAATAATTTCTTCTGGCAGCTGCTTAAGTACAATGGCCTGGATGCCATCATTTCCAGGGGCCTTACGAGGTTTCATGCGCTTAATGGCTTGTTTAACTTCCTGCGACTGAGTTAAATAAGGCTCTGTGGTTAGGGGTTGTTTTAATTTTAATCTAATTTCCCGATAGATTTCGGCAGTAAATCGCGGGTCGCAGGGCTCGAGATTCGGGGTGAAAGCTTGTTCGAGTGTATTCGCGAATGCTTGAGCTTTATCTATCGGGGTGAAGGCAACACCAGTGGGGGTCTGCAGTGGAGGAATTTTTTCTATTTTGTTGAGAAACCGCTTTGTCATATTCCAGGTGCTATTATCTTGCACCTGGAGTTTCGAGACTTTGTCGTCCCATTGGCTACTCCTCCATAGAGTAATTTCCTCGGAAATTACTCTTTGTAGTTCATTAATGCGCCGTTTGGTATCTCGTTGTCGATGCCTGCTAAACTCGCGCCTTAGTCTATTTTTCTGAGAAATTAAGTTGCGAATATACGCCGGCAGTTCGTCCTGCTTAAAATTAACCTCTTTTTCTGGAATGCACGAGTTTATTGCAAGCTGTATTTGTTCTGTAAGTTCAATTACTGCTGAATCTATATTTTCTTTAGTTTCGAAGTTGGCAGCATCGGCTGCAGGTAAGTTGTCAATTAGTCTGGTCTGAAAACCTCTCCAGTCTGCTTTTTTATAGTCTCTGACTGTTCTCGGCGGATTGATGTCAGTATCCGCGTCATCGAGTATTAAGTGAACTGGGAAGTGATCAGACGACATTTCGTGAACGACTTTGAGTTCGAAACCCGTGTGAACTCGCTTGTTTAGTACTATGTCTAATATGTCGGGGGTTTGCCTTATTGCTCCACTATCATGTGTTGGCTCTGAGGGAGCATATATTTGGTAATTTTTACTTGACTCGTGCCTTCGCAACACGAAACCATTGGCCGTGTTGCGTCGGCAGTTCCAGTCGCTATGCTTAGCATTAATGTCGCCAACTGCTAGGAACGAAGGAGCTGATTGGTATAAGATATCTAAGTCTAATTCTGTCAGTGTCCTGCCCGGTTTTGCATACATAGAAATTAGTATTATGTTTTGATTATTTATTTTTAGCTTTATGGCTATTGCTTCCAGTTCATTAAATACAGGTAATTGTAATTCTGAGTGCTGTATGCTTCTGTGGACCACTAAGGCAACCCCCCCGCCTCTAGTATCGCGGTCGCGCCTATATATAATATAGTTTAATATCGTGAGGCGATCAGTTGGTTTTAAATGAGTTTCATTAATGGCCGCGATTTTAATATTGTTTTTAATCAAGTGGTCTGTAAACTCTATTATTTTATTTTTAATTCCTCGTGCATTCCAGTAAAGGATGGTGCTTAGTCTATTGTCGTCGGGGTTGGAGTCAACGACAGGGCCTAAATTACGATTGTTGGCCATTGAAGCTGGCCGCTAGGGTAGTCACGAAGCCCATGGTGGCTTGTACTTTGTCCTGAAGGGACATGGCCGGGTTGCACCAGATGGCCATCAGTTGGCACATCGGCTCTAGGACCTGGGCCAGGTTCGGATCCTGGGCGAAGGTTCTAGATTGCTGGACAACCTTCAGGAATTCACTAGGGCCAGGGGCTGGCTTTTTTACGGGGCTCGGCTGCAGTGGAGCAGTTGGCTGCACTGTTTGTGCCTGCTCTACCTGCATGTCGGTGGCTGCGGGCGCTGCCCGCGTGATTGGCTGCTCTGGAGCCTTGGGAGGGGGGGGAGGGGACCGTGTCGCAGGCTGTTCCTGCCTCGGGGCCGGCTGTTCCACTGGGGGCTGTCTCCCTTTGCCATTCTTGTGCCCCGTTAGGTTTTTCTTCGGGGGTCTTTGTGTTTGGGGCTGGCCTCTAGGCCTCCACGGGTTGGCAACGACTGGGTACTCAGTTTCATACCTGTCGGCCAAAACTGTGTACTGATTGTACTGTTGCGGGGCGGGGTAGCTGGGGGCTCTCCACGCCTGTCTGGGGGGCTGGGGCTGGCACCCAGAGGGGCCCGCGTGTTGCGGGGGAGGGGGGACTGGAGCTGCTGCTGCAGCTCGCCTATTGTCGCGCTTAGATTGTAGCTCGCGTTCCTTCCTTTCTTGCTGCGGGAGGTGACGCCAGTTTTCTCTCTTAAAGGCCATGCAGCCTCTATAGTTCGCAGAGTGCGGGCCGTCGCAGCGCGCGCACTTCATCTGTTTTTTGTCCCCTCCCTGGGGGCACACCTCAGTTTTGTGGCCCTGGCTACACCAGCGACACACAGGGGAGGCTCTGCAGCCTTTGCCAGAGTGGCCAAATCGCTGACAGTTCCCACATTGTAGTGGGCCCTTAGGGTGCCTGTAGTCCTCAACTCTGATGTTGAGGCCACCGAAGGACTTGATGGCGTAGACCTTGTCTGTGTTAATGGCCTTCGGGAGTTCAACCACTAGTTTATTTATTGGTTGCCTGGTCTGCCTATTGGTCAGGTACCAAAAATTTTGTACTGGGAGTCCCATTCTTTGGAACTCCCCCTGAATGAAAGCCTTGTCCATGCTGCTGTGGACGCGGCAGAAAACGAATTTATTTGGGATCTCGTCCCGCTGTAGTAGCACGGAGTGCTGCACTCCGGCCGCTTCTAGGGCCTTCACTGCCCTGTGGTACTCTGTGACTGTGGCGGTGTGTACCATTAGCTGGTCGTGCCCTCTACTTATGCACGACCACTTTTCTAGCAGGGCTGCATCTAATGCAGCTTTTATGACCGGGTAGCTATGTGCCTGGTCGACAAAAACAAACAGGGGTTTAACCTGCATCTTTTTGGGTGCCTGAGGGGCTGGTTCTGCTGAGGCAGGGCTCGAACCTGCACTCGTGCTGGGGGCCGACTTGCTCGCTGTGTCTTGGGTCCGGCGTGCCGGGGTTTTACGCGCGCGCGCGCCCTGCATGTTGTAAGCCGGGTTCGTGAGAGGGGGGCGAATCCTGCTTGTTTCCCCTGTTTTCGTTTTTTTATTAGCGACGACAGTGAAGCCGTCGTCGCTAGACATCTCTGCCTCATCTTCACTGGGCAGAGGCACATTCATGTGCTCCTGTTCTGCGTCCCTTTCCTCGTGGTCTGGCATCCTGCAGCAGCACTTCTCACCCACTGACCAACAAAACCCGGACTAGTCCGGGTTTGCGGCTAGGCTGTAGGGGCAGCTACTCCCCGGGCGATTAGTGCGCTCACTCTATTTGCTAACACCTGTACCGCCTGCGCACTCTGGGTGCACAGGCTACCTTTCAATAAATTCACTGGGTAGCACTGAAAAGTGCTACACACAGCTTCAGTAGTGGTGCTCCTCTTCACGCATCCGTCCTCGGCCAAGGCTCAAGGCAAACTCTCTCCGAGATATCTAGGCTTGTTAGCCCGCACAATTTATACAAGTTTCTTCTAGAACCATCTGTGTTAAAGTTTTACATATTTCTATCTCTTTTGCCTGATGATGATCTTTTGCATTTTACAATATTATTTCCACATCTACAAAACATACTTCCAGCATACACTTTATAATCTACCTAAATATTTACAATAATAACATCTATAAAATAACTATGATACATTGTCTCTTTATATTTACACTGCCATCTGGTGGCGAGTGGTGGCACTACCAGGGCCATGGCTGCAGTGTTGCGCCGCGGACAGGACTGTGACCCGGGTTTTTTATTTAATAAAGAGGAGGTATGACGTCAGACGCCCCCCCCCCCCTGGAAAAGCCCGGGTCTAGGCCGTCCGCGCGCCCTCCAGCAGGCGCATGATGCCTTCTCTCCTCGTAGTTGCGAGCATCAGGGCGGGCCCGCTGGTTCTGGACTCCCTGGGTCGCCATTCACCAGTGTGGCCAGTTCGCAGCCGGTGACATAATCTGCCAGGAACAGTGGGGGCCGACGTCGTCGTCGGCGGTGTCTCTGGTTGTCCTCAGCTGGTTCCTCCACGTTTACCCGGAATTCGGCATCGGCGAGGGAGGCTCCATGCCCCCACCCACCTCGGGTAGGGGAGGGTGGTTCTGTTGTCTCAATGTCTTCCGGTTCTGTCACCAGGGGCTGCTCCTCTGTGGTGTTTACGCCCGCCTCTGGTGTCCCCGTGACATCAAGGATCTGAATTCGTGCTGGGTGCCTCCGGTGCTGTCGCCTCGGGGTCGTGGCAGGGGCTTCTGCAGGCCTCTCCATTCTTGTCCTTGGGCTCGATGTTCCCTGGAACAGATGCTGCATTCCTTGGGGTGAGACAGATTGGTGGTTGTCCGGCATTGTTCCTGCCACATCTGTCGTAGGATCCTCCACGGTATTGCCCCCTTCTGGGAGTGCTGTTTTCCGGATGTGGTCACGGTGTACTTTTCGCCTTTGCCTACCCCGGCGCACCAAATACGTACTTTGACTTAGCTGCTTCAGGATGCGGTGTGGTCCCGACCACCTGGGGCTCAGTCCAGCGCAGTAGTTCCTAATTGCATTAGATAGGGGATGTGTGCGGACATACACGTGGTCACCTGGCTGTAGCTCTGGTGGTTGTCGTGTGGTCTGCGGAGTTATCTGCTGAGTGTAGGCCCTCTGGGGTTCTCGCGCTGTTGTCAGCTCAATCGCTTGCCATCGACAGCGATCCTCGGGGTCTTCCACTTCATCTGTCATTCCGTGGGCCGTCCATTCACCGTGCATGGTCCGTATCTCATCCAGTCCTTCTGCTTGCTTTGCTCGTCGATGCTCAGCATCTGAGGAGGTGCGTTGGGCGTCGAGAACTCGTTGTTTGAGTTCGATCAGGTCCACTGGAGGTGGGTCATCATCTCCCACAGTGAGCAGGCGACAGGTCATGTCTCTTGGCCTGTGGTCGTGTGACCTGTGGGAAGGTGGTATGCTTCCTAGTGTATTTACTGCCAGGCGCTCACATTTACCTAAATTTACCAGGCCTGATGCTGGTGAAATCAAGGCATCCTGCTCTACCAACCATGGCTGTCCGAGTACCAAATCTTCTCTGAGTCCTTCTACCACGACTGCTGAAGTTTGGGTCACCATCTCCCGTATACCCACAGTGATGATGGCATCTCCAATGGCTGTCCCGGTTCCAGTGTTCGTAGCAAGGCGCAGGGCACAGCGTCTGGGTGTGATATCTGCGGGTGGTACACAGTGCTGGGCGGCGAATACATGGCTCGCCCCTGTGTCTAAGTGCGGCAGTCTGTCTCCCGTTCAGGGTGATGGGGATCCGCATCAGTCGGTTTTCTAGCGTGGTGAGCTGCCCCAGTTGTTCAATGTTGTTCTCTGTGGCTTGCGGCAGGGGATTGGCTGGTATGGGGGCTAAGTCTGTAGGTCCTACACCCCCTACTGCCCATTTTCCCGCTGGTTGTTGTTGCTGTTGGTGTCTCTGGCAGTCCTGATGCCAGTGATACGTGCCCTGTGGGCATCCAAGACGGCACTGTGGTGGTCGGCCTCCATCGCGCCGATTGCCTGCATTCCGCCATCCTGGAGATGTGTTTTGGTCTGTCCCACCAGGTGGGCCCTCGATCGCCTGTGTTGCTGTCCGCCATGGATGTTCCTGCGGTATGGCCCTGCTTGTCCCTGCAGGTGCTCCAACCTGATGTCTGGGTCCTCGTTCGGGGATAGTTGTCCCGTTCTGACGTACCAGGAGGTGTCGTAGGTTGCCTTCTGTAGCTGTTGCCTGTCGTACATAGTCCTCTACTGTCCCATTGCAGTATGGCCTGAGGAATGGTTGCAATTCTTGTCGCATTAATGCAGTAACTTCTGGCAAAGCTTGCTCGGGGTCTTTTCCTGGGGCTATGCGCCGGTACAGCTTCAGCTTGTTTGCGACGAACTGCTCTACTAACTCTGAGTCCTTTTGGGACTCGCCGTAGAAGCGAGCCTTACAGCTCATGACTGCCATGCAGTCGTCAAAGCGCCGTGTTAAGCGGGTAGCGAACTCCTGCCACTTCATGTCGTAGCGTCCCCACAGGTTCCACCACTCACGAGCTTGCCCACGTAATTGCTCACTCGTGCGTTGTGTCCATTCTTCAATCTGCACCCCGCATTGTGTAAACCGTCCCTGACACCACTGCACAAACTCGCATGGGTCCTCATGCGCTAGCCCACTGAACTCTGGTAGCACTATGCGTCCTGTTGCGGTAGCTGTCCGCCCCATATGCACGTTTGGTTGCACTGCTGGGCTTGCAAGTACCTCTCAGTCTATGAGGTTTGCCCCTGCCTTCTGTGTTGGTGCCTGTGTGGGCCTTGGTGTTGCTATTGTATCCCAAACCAATGTACCCATTGCTAAATCTGCTCTCACTGGTTTGCACTCAGATGTGTTGTGCCACTGTTCCTCTCCTGTCATTAGGTCCAAGTCCCTTGGTGGTTGACCTGTTTCGCCTGTGGTTGTCAGTCTGTGTGGTAGCATTGTGTCACGAATTTCTACAAGTTCTGTCCTGCACACATTCTTCTACACTTGTTTAGTGAATATACACACTTCGGGTCGCCGAATCCTGCTGACTGTTCATGAACTCTGGTAGTCTCGATGATGAAGTAAGTGCCACACGTTCGGGCGCCAAATATCGCGGCCTCGTCTCTGGTGAAGCTGTGGAGACGGGGTGGACGTCGCTCGGTCGTTCAGTTGTTGTGTTGTTTGCCCGGCGCCAGCTCTTGCGTAGAGCAGCCTCACACTCTGAGGCGGGAGTGGACCGTTCGGCCCAGTGCAGCTGACCGAGGACGTGCTGACAAGGAGTAGTTAGCAGGAAGATTGGGTGTAGAAGAGAGGATGCCCGCGGTCTCACGAAGAGTCGCTAGCGGAAAGGATGGAAGTTGGAGAGAGGGATGCCCGCAGTCTCACTAGGAGTCGCTAGCAGATGATTGCCCGCGGTCTCACGAAGAGTCGCTAGCGGATGGGTGGGCAGAGAGAGGTAGAATGAGAGAGAAAGAGAGGGAAGCCCGCGGTCTCACAAGGAGTCGCTAGCGAGTAGGTGCGAGAGAATGGGAGAGAGAAGGAAAGCCCGCGGTCTCACGAAGAGTCGCTAGCAGAGGATTGGGAGATGAGGAATTCAAGCCAATGACACCACTTTTGACTGAGGTAATATTTATTCTCCCAGATTGGTTGGGAGAGAGGAAAGCTCTCAAAGGTATTTCTACTCCCAGATTGGCTGGGAGAGAAGAGCTATCTAGGCAATTTTTTTTCCTAACCTAACTAAAACTAAGTGTATTTTGTTTGGGAGCGGGTCTGGGTTAGGGAAGACTCTAGGTGCGTCCCAGGCCGAAGCCCTTACGCCTAATCATGCTGGGTTTAAGCCATGCAGAAAGGGAGGCATGCATCGTGTGCTTTGTTCGGGGATTGGCCAACCATGGCAGCAATTGGCGCCATGGCTAACTCCCCTATCTTAATTCTAGACTAATTACTAGATAAGTTGGGCCCAGGTAAAACCTGCATAGACACAGGGAAAACCCTGGGCACTTTCATGCGGGATGCAAAATATCATGCATTATTAGCAGGCAGGTTGAGTACAGGAAAAGAAGGATGGTCCTGGAAGAAGAGTTGGGCAGATAGAAAAATTCTACTAAGCAATTTGGGAGCTTGGACCTTTTGTCCGCATTTGTTTTGGTGGGCACTGGTCTTTAGGGGCAACATGTTGTTGTTCCCACCAAGCTGCCAGTCAGCTCGCGTACCTAAAATAAAAAAAGAAGAGTGATATGTTGTGTACGCACGGTGTTGGTCATTGCATTAATTAACCACGAGTATTGGCACTGGGTCGTACTCCGGAACAGGCATAGCTTCAGGTCGCCTGTCGCCAAGATGGCAGTCGGTCAGTTAGAGAAATTACCTGATCCGTCATTGCAAGACCCTAGCCGCAACATCTACGCTATGAAGCTACGAGTAATTAATTTGTAGGGCCATGGCTGCAGTGTTGCGCCGCGGACAGGACTGTGACCCGGGTTTTTTATTTAATAAAGAGGAGGTACGATGTCAAGTTTAACAGTAAAAATTTTTCTGCCAATATAAAGAGGAAGTGTAAGTCATTTTCTGACGTTTGAATAGTGTTTTATAAGATTTTTCAGTATTAAACCACGCAATTAAAATATACATCCGAGAAACCTATTAATCAGTAAGTATAAAATACTATAAATTTTTATTTGATACCAAGCAGTGGTATCATTGACTAAGCCAGGCCCGGACTGGCTCCTTCTGGGGCCCTCGGCCAGAAACTGAAAGGGGGCCCCTACCGGGAAGTCTGTGGGTTATGAAATACCACCCAACAAACAGGGAAAGGGGGGGGGGGGAAGCAGGGGCGTTCCCTCCGGAAAATGTTTAGAAATTATGCGCCCGGAAACAGCATTTTATCCTATTTTAAGGCTTTAAAAGTAAATGAATTTTGATCAAAATTTTTGAAGAAAATATATTTTTAAGTAAGTAATTGTATTGTTTCCACTGATTAATTACATCAACACTTCATATTTTTTAAAGTATGCCTTTATAAATCATAAATTGGTGAAACTTACAATAAGTTATTAAAATAAAAATATAATAGGATAAGAAAATTATCAACAAGGAAACCAAGCCGAATTTTACTACTGTATACTGTATTATATGCAAGCTAAATTAATAGAATAATATACATAGGCTAAGTTTGTTACACTTTGAATAACAATATTTAAAAATGAGCATTTTTAAAATTTCAACAAACAAAAATATTTTTCAAATTAAAATAACAAAATTATTACTTAGTTCTTATTTTTGTCTATGATACTCTATTGAATTGTAATAAGAAAGCAATCCATAAAGAGAAATATAAATAATTATTTTAAGATAAACACAAATAAAATAATAAAATAATCTTTAAAAATAACTATCATAGCTAACCCAACAGCTTTTTCGTAAGTTATTTACTGGTTGCAGCTACTCCATCTATAATTTTGTCTTTATCTAATCCATAAAATAAGTCTCTCTCAACATTAATAAAAAGTAGGCTTGACAAGAGCTCTTGGCTTAAAGCTGACCTTAGTCGGTTCTAAACAATTTTAAGTTTAGAAAAAACTATTTTACATGTAACTTGTGTGCAAGGAATAGTTAGCACAAATTTATAAACTACATACAGATTTTTATAGATCCCAGATTGTGTGAAATCAAAAAGAACAGAAAAAGCACATGACAAACATCGACAACATCTTTTTTTTTCGGAGCAGTTGACACCTATAGGTTTTTCTGGTGCTTTTTCTTTTTCTGATGCTGACTCAAAATCGTCATCTTGATCTTCACTGTCTATGTTTTCTTCATCATCGCGTCGCTCCTATTTTTTGTAACTTATATAACTTGTCATGTGCAGTGTGTTTTTTCTTTGTTTCTTCTTCCCACACTGCCATTCTTTTGTGCGACAAATTTAGAAAAACCGCCGTCTCTTCAACCAAATCAAATAAGTTTTCTGCTTGCAGTATTTTAACAGTCGTATCAGCAGCTACTAAGTTTAGCACATGTGCCGTACAATGGGTATACATAAGATCTCCGTTGTCCTTCTTGAGATTGGCTTGCAGACCGTTTAGCATCCTTTCATGTTACTAGCTCCGTCGAAAGAACAAGCAATAATATTTTGATGATGCTATGTCACATTTTTCTAGAGTAGATTTCACAAGTTCATAAAAAGCAAGTCCACTTGAATCATCAACTACTGTCATATCTAAATGTTTTTCATATATTTTTCCTTGTATTACATAGCGAACGCATATAGCCAACTGATCCATTACAGCAACATCATGTGTACTATCTACCACGACGCTGTCATTTATGCTATTTTGAAGGTCTTTCAAAATAATTTTACGACCTATTGAGCTTATTACTTTGATCAACTTGTTGATAAAGGTTTTCGACAAAAATGACAGTAAAGAACCTCGTCCAATAGGCGTAGGCCTTTGAGTTTTCTTTCTTGTTGCTATTCTCTTCTTTATTATTTTCTTTCGAAGCTTTTTGCTTTCTTCAATACACATTGTGATGCCATTTTGCAAAATAAAATCACAAGTTTCAGAAAATTTCCATGGTTTTTCATAGAGCCAAGCGTTTACGCTCCTTCTGCTTTATCACCTCTATAGGCAATTCCTTGCCTTCCAATAAATAAAACAATGTCAATCAAACATTGCACAACCAATCTCCTGGTCTGAACTTCTTTTTCTCACTTTTTTGTTTGGTTGGTAGCTGAAAGAGTTGAGATGTCAAAACCTTTTTGGCTTTGAAAAGCTGCTGTCACCGCGAGTTCGTGGTAATGAGAGTCTTCGCGAATTTCAATAGCTTTGTAAATATGTTTGGGAGAAACGTCGTGATCAATAATAAAGGTAGAATCTCTATGATCTTTACCTCCAAACGCCATACAACAAGAGCAGTACACTTTGTTAAGCTGAAATGAGTATGATAACCATTTTCTGTGAACTTTATAACCATTTGGCAGAACTCGATAATACAGCTTTGGATGCTCAAATGGCATTTTAGTTCCTTTTCCTTCTTTCACTTGAATTGGGTGCTTCTCCATAAAAGCTTTTTTGACTCCGATCGGGTCATTTTCGTTTGGGGAGATGAAACAACCAAGTTGTTACACAGCAGCATCAGATGTATCCTGGTCATCTCCTTCATCGGTGTTTTCCGAGTCGGAGCTCGAACTATTTCTTGATGCACCGCTGCCGAGATGAAAAGATGTTCATGACGGACTGTCTAAAACAGGATGATTGTAAGCAGGTGTAGTTTATTTCCTTCTTAACACTACAAGACGAAGTACTAGGAGTAGACGCAGGCTGAAATGAAGGATGTGACACTGGATCTTCAGTCAGTCTCTGAAAACAAATACATACCTAGTCGCACTATAGCTAAAATATGACGTTAACAGTTTAGTTTTTTAGAAATTAATTAAATCTTCTACTATAAGTGTTGAATTTAGTCATCAAAAGACATCATAGTGTACACTTCAATATGTCAGCTTGGTGCCTTGCAGTAACTACAATTTTTAGTATTTCCTATGTGAAGCAATTAATATTAAAGAAACGGAAATATTGATATCAGTGTTATTGACTCGACTTATATTAAAATCACAAGCAGGCAGTTACCAAAATAAATAGTTTGTCGCTGTAGCATAAAATACTTTCGGAAAGAGGTATTAAAAGTGCCGTGATTGAATGGAGGGGGGCGAGGGGTGGGCTGGGTTCACAGCTTAAACAGAGATGACGAATGGAGGACGAGACAGCTGCATTATCGCTTCCTACGGAAATTCCGTAGTGTCTTCTGTCAAGTCTAGATGACATTCGAGAGGCAGTAAACAACTGCTGTAAAAACAGGCATAAGTAACGCAGTTTCGAGGCAGAGCATGTTTTTCAACTAAGCTCTCCCATCCCTTTGCCTGGCACGTGAAAATAAGGCGTTCGTGTCTGAAAAAAACGTGAAAACATTAAAAGTAGTTTTATTTAAGTCGAAATTCGTGAAAAAGACTGAAAGAATTATAAAATCGCGTTTTAACATCCAAACATCACAATTCGCATTATTTTTCGAGTTTTTCGCGATCGTGATTTTTTCAGGTCCCTACAATTGATAACTAATTCAACTTA
Source organism: Bacillus rossius redtenbacheri (assembly GCF_032445375.1). Lineage (NCBI taxonomy): Eukaryota > Metazoa > Arthropoda > Insecta > Phasmatodea > Bacillidae > Bacillus > Bacillus rossius. The sequence goes on along the minus strand of NC_086330.1, from coordinate 135,843,146 downwards.
CCTGTATTTGAATTTTCATTGTGTCCTGAATGATGACTAAGTCATACTGATAAGAGTCTACGACGCCCCTCACCTGTCGTTATCTGAATATGTGCTAGGGAGGTTTTGTGTGTATACGACGTAAAGTATCACCAACATAACACGTAAAATATGTGACCCAAAATGAAAAATATACAGAGGCAATTTTGTAAATCTATTGAACATTTCATAGAAAAAAAATTATTTGGGGGCCCCCCTGGCCTGGGGGCCCTCGGCGATCGCCGACTAGCCGACCTGGCCAGTCCGGGCCTGGACTAAGCATGCTCGTTTATTTTACTGGCATTGTGGGGAAAGAGCAAGTTAAATTTGACAGTCTTAGCGATAGTTTTATGCATTTGAAACCACTTAAATCCAGTGTTATTAAGAAATCAAAACAATTTCTGGGCATATTATTTTAGTAATGAGAATCAATATTCGTTAATTTTGTTTCAAAATAATACGAAAAAATAATACTACGAAACTGTTTATAAAGCTATAACTAAAAATTATGTACCAACGTAATTAGTTCATGATCTCACGAATAAATAGACATATTAATTTTGAACCAAAATGAGCTTTAGTTATCAGAGTTACCGAAAAAATGTAAATTTAAATGCAATTTATGTTAACCTGTATTAAGTTGTAAAGTTAACAAACAAATAAAAAATCGTTTTCTCTTACACTATGCATCAGAATTCTCATGTTTATCTACAAAAAGGCCCATACAGAAGATATGAACATCTAACATTCTATACATGAAACAAAGATGTAATCGAATTAAAAATGTTTTTTTCCCTCTAAATTCATTAAATGATTTTTAAAATCAGGAATTTATATTTTTAAAGAGAAAATTGCTCCTTGAAATGTTTTCAAGTATTTTTAAAGAATTCATAATTTAACATTCATGCATAACACATTTAAATATTACCTTCTCCAATAGTATGTATGTAAGTATACATGTTTATATATAGCGTGAGTATTAGTGATTTGTAAATTTAATGCTTCTTGCAGGAAATTTCAAATATAATTCTAATAGGCCTTTGCTTTACTGTATTATATTTATTTTTTCTCTTTGGTTATAAATGCTTTTGTTTTATAGTTCGTTACATTCGGTAACACAACAGCGATACGGCATGTTAACTGATCTCTCAGTTCCAAATCACATAAGAAACCCACATCCCGAAACAACGACTATACGGAATGTTAACTGATAGCTCGGTTCGAATTTCAGCAAAAACCGACATCGAGTAACAAAGCAGTGAACCAGCATGTTAACTGACCGCTCGGCACGAAATCTGTGCAAAAACTGACATTTGGCAAGCTACAGAAGGGAAGGAACACGTGCGCGCGCTAGGCTCGACCCTTGCCTGCCGGGGCAGGCTAGGACCACTCTTGCTGACGTCACACGCCTCCCTCCGTTTAGAAAGCAGGCCTTGTATCCAGAGGGTGTTGGCCCAGCACATGGTTGTTGACGAGGGGTGGCAGGGGGAGAGGATGACGCGCGAGGTGGCGGAGACAGGCTGCCGTGTTGCCAGCTCCTTCCTGGAAGGTCACCCACCCCTCGCGACTGTGAGCCAGGGAGACGGACACGCCTTGCGCGCGGGGTATTTGTTTGTTTGTTTATCGTCTTTATTGTTTGTTTATCGTCTTTATTGGTGGCGAAGTTAAGGCGGTACGCCTTCTCTTACACTTAACCACTTTTCTGCAATTACATCAAAGATTTGAATATTAAAAACTAAGCATGATATAGACTAAATATTAAGAGAACAAATTAAAATTTTAACTTAATGTTCATAAATTAACTAATACAAAGGATTCAACCTAACTAATTATAAAGTAATTTAAAACTAAGCATAGACATACATAAAAAGGAAAGTAATTAAACATACAGCAAATAGTATCAAAACCGAAAGAAAAGAAAAAAAAAACATTAGGTGCTACTACATTAAAACCAGTCACTCGCACATTCACACACAGAATCAAGCAGTAGGGTAGCAGCGAAGTGGTCATGGTAAGCAGTTGTTACAAAGATGTTTTTTCAGCCTGTACTTAAAGGATGCTAGATTTTTTGTTTGCCTTGTCGCTTGGTCTAATTTATTCCAGAGCCTGCTACTCACGGTTGCAAAAGATCCCGACAGACATTTGGATGAGTGCACTGGGATAGATAGCATTGGGTTGCGTGTGGATCGTGTCATGGCTATGGTAACTATGTAGGTAATTAATACTGGCTGACATATAATGAGGTGATACCTGCTGCAGCACCTTATAAGCAAGGATAAGTTTGTGCATTTTGCGTCTTTGTGCGAGAGTGAGCCATTTTAACTGCTGGTAGTATTGGGTTAGATGATCACGTAATTTAAGGTTAAAAATGTATCTTACGCAGCAGTTTTGGAGCTTCTGTAGTCGCATAGCTAGTTTATCAGTTAGATCAGGAAAGAGCACATCGCAGTAATCAAAGTGGGGCATAATTAATGTTTGAACAAGCATGGTTTTAATACTAAGTGGAAGCAAATTTTTTAACCGTCGTAAGCAGTGAAGGGAAAAATGTACCTTCTTACATATTTTCATTATCTGCTCCCTCCAGGTTAAGGTTGTGTTTATCAGAACTCCCAGATTTCTTACGACGTTAGAGAACTGAATATAAACTCCTTGGAGCGTTAAGTTACAGCATTTGTTAGGAATTAATTCAGTGAGCTTATGAGGAGAACCAATTAATATTGCTTGGGTTTTATTTGCATTCAGCCTGAGTTTATTAACTTTTGCCTACTTAGAGACAGAATCGAGATCATCATTGATAGAACAAATGGACTGATTGATATCGGTTGCTTTTGCGACAGTTCTGCATTTACAACTTCAGTGGTTAGTGTTTAACTCTTTACAGGACAGCAAATAAAAACAAAAACTGATAGCATGATGGTCATGCATTAAAAATAATAAAAATTGTGCTTACGCAGTTCGTCTTCACAAATTACATTTGTACATTACTTTAAATAGTTTTTTCTGTGGTCGTTTTTTCATATATAATTTAGGAGGATTTTATGTCACACTGTTATGCACACCGAGGCTTTTTCGAAACAATCCTGTCTAAACCAAATGCTTATTAATTTTTTTAACTTCACATTTATTATGACAAGAGATCTCAAATTCCTATCTGAATATCTACACACACTTGATAAAAAAAAATTTTAATAGTGGGTTTTAAAATAACACAATATATTTTGCTATATTTAGATATAGGCTGCTCCTGAAAATTCAAATGTTTCTGAAGACGCACAAACGATTACATTTGTTTCAAACTTTGATATTTTTGGTAGAGCCGTGTAGATAAAAAATCTAGCGACACTCACATTCTGTCAATTAGACTTTTTTTAAAGAAAAAGATTTTATGGCGTCGAGGTCCGTGGCTAGCTGCGCCCTAGGCTACCGATCATGATGGGAAGGGATGGGGAAAGGTGTATGACGCCAGCGTCTCACCGAGGTCACTCATTCTCTCTTGTGTAGTATTAGTGTTCGGAACGCTCGACTACGTGTGACTTATTCAACGAAGTTTTATCAAGTCTTGGTACGCAGTGTGCGATTATGGGCAGCACAAAATTCCTCAAGAAACGGCGACAATAAATTGTCAAACCGAAAAAAATCCGCAAAAAAGAAAATGCTTCTGGCACTTATGCTAAAAATAAAAAAGGTACCTATGTACATTGAGTGTTATATTTATTATTATGCATACACGGATATGAGACATTTATGTGTGACCTACTGTAAAACTTTTAAAATAAGGTTGAAAACTGACTGTCCTGGAAATTCATTTTTAACGTTATTAACAGTTGAAAAAAAATATATTTGCTCTAAACATATTTCAAACAGATTTAAGGTTTCCTTTTATGCTTAAAAATAATTTCTATATGCCTGTATATTGAAAATTTATTAAGGAATCATTACACTTGTGTGTGTTAACCGTAAACGTGCGGATGCATACGGGACAATTTTTATTTTTATATGCAGCTATAAATACAATTTTTATTAGGATGCAATTTTATGTCTATAAAATTTTTTGTAATCTTTACTGTCAATTTCACGTGCTGGCACTTATTGCCAGCGACAATAGATTATAAAACAGAAACTGAGAAAACAATCCAGAAATATTTCTGTAAAATATTTTTTGTGTTATTCCATTTTAAAATTTTACCATGTGTATATTTTTTTTAGACGTATACGTAAAACAAACTTTTTATTAAAAATTCACTTAATGTAAGAATCTATTTACGTTAAAAGTAGTACTAAATTAGATTTTCTAAGTTTTGGTGACGCCTTTGCCCACTCACCGATGGACTATAATTAACGTTTATATAGTTTTATTTACCAGTAATGAATAGTATCAAAATGTATATTATTAATGTTATGTTATAATTGAATGTCTAACATCTAACAGGTGCACAATGTTAGTATATTTAGGAGTATCATTTCTGTGACAAAACAACTTATGTAATTAATGTTGGTTGCATCCCATCACTGCAAGTCACTTTGGAAGAAAGAAATAATATCGTAGAACGAACAAAAATGCAAGCTGATTGTGAGCTATGGCACAAAATGAGACGTGTGCGTTTAAAAGCCAGTCATTTTGGCGTTGTTTGTCGCCGGAAAGAATCTACGTCCTGTTCAAATCTTGTTAAACAGTTACCTACTTAACAAGCCCCAGTTTTCGACACTGGCAATGGAATACGGTCGTCGCAATGAGCATATTGCCATTCAGAGGTTTCAAGCACAAACCGGATTAGTTGTACAGAAATGTGATTTATTTTTGGATCTATAATACGGATATTTGAGTGCTAGCCCCGACGGACTTGTGTTCGAAGAAAATGTGATTGTTGAAATCAAGTGTGTGCCTTCTGTAGTTGACCAAGGGCTCCAAGAATCTGCAATAAGAAAAAGAAAGTTATTTCTACGTGTGAATGATGATGGAAGTTTAATTCTTAAATGTTCACACCTTTATTTTTATCAGCTGCAAAGGACTTTAACAAAGCGCGAATTATGTTACTTCATAGTTATGTCTGGCGTTCGTCAGAATTTACACGTAGAAAGAGCAGAAAGAGATAAGCTCATGTGGAAAACAGAAATGTTGCCGAAACTAACTAGATTTTATCGTAGGTGTTTACTGCCTGAGGTAGTGGTGCCAAATCAAAGCATAGGCAGAGCCATTAGAGAACCAGACTACATTTTGGAAGCTGAAAGAACTAAGGTAGATAAACAGCAATCAAGACGTTAAAAACTGAGCTGGAAACAGCAAGGGATAAATGAATGTAAATATAATTGAAGTAAGATATTTTTGTACTTTGAAACTCTGGACGATTAGCCATAAAATGTTCTGTTGTGTTCAAATTAGTTCTAACATCGAAAACATTAAGTTAAACGAGAGAAAAAATTATTTTTGGAAGTAACTGTTCATGAGTTTTATATAAGGTTCTAATTTTATCTGAAGTTTATATTTTATGTTCTGTGGAGACATACCTTTTAAAATATTGTTTTCAATGAATTTCGAAGAACTGTTAAATGTGGTTGTTTATTTTGTGTATACTATGATGTAAAAAAAAAACGAAAATTGATTTATTTATTGAAATGGATGTTCTAGTAATATACATGTATTTTGGTCTATGTTGATGCAAACTGCGTTTCTTCTATCAGTGATACGGGTTTTCTTTTCAATATTAGTAATTTCTTATTTTTCAGCTTTTTTTCTATAGTGCTTTATAGAGTCTAGGTTACACCCTACCAAAAATTTACAACAGAAAACAACAGAAAATACAACAGAAATTTACAACAGAAACCAACTGAAATACATTAGGATACAACAGGATTTTCTGTTGTATTTAATGCGGGAATTGGCCACTTTCTGTTGGTTTCTGTTGTAAATCTTAGTGTATTTCAGTGGTTTCTATTGGTTTTTGTTGCAAAACATTCTAATGGATTCTGTTGTTTTCTGTGGGTTTTATTGTATTATGTTGGGTCTTGTTGTTTTCTGATGTAAAGAGTTCTGTTGGTTTCTGTTGTATTCCAGTGTTTTTCATTGTATTCTGTTGGGTTTAGTTGGTTTATGTTGCAAAGAGTTCTGTTGGTTTTGGTTGTATTCCAGTGTTTTTCATTGTAATCTGTTGGGTCTTGTGGTTTTCTGTTGCATAGAGTTATGTTGGTTTGTGTTGTATTCCAGTGTTTTTCATTGTATTCTGTTGGGTCTTGTTGTTTTCTGTTGCAAAGAGTTCTGTTGGTTTCTGTTGTATTCCAGTGTTTTTCATTGTATTCTGTTGGGTCTTGTTGTATTGTTGCAAAGAATTCTGTTGGTTTTGGTTGTATTCCAATGTTTTTCATTGTAATCTGTTGGGTCTTGTTGTTTTCTGTTGCAAAGAGTTCTGTTGGTTTTGGTTGTATTCCAGTGTTTTTCATTGTAATCTGTTGGGTCTTGTTGTTTTCTGTTGCAAAGAGTTCTGTTGGTTTCTGTTGTATTCCAGTGTTTTTCATTGTGTTCTGTTGGGTCTTGTTGTTTTCTGTTGCAAAGAGTTATGTTGGTTTCTGTTGTATTCCAGTGTTTTTCATTGTATTCTGTTGGGTCTTGTTGTTTTCTGTTGCAAAGAGTTATGTTGGTTTTGGTTGTATTCCAGTGTTTTTCATTGTATTCTGTTGGGTCTTGTTGTTTTCTGTTGCAAACAGTTCTGTTGGTTTCTGTTGTATTCAAGTGTTTTTCATTGTATTCTGTTAGGTCTTGTTGATTTCTGTTGCAAAAAGTACTGTTGGTTTCTGTTGTATTCCAGTTTTTTTCATTGTATTCTGTTGGGTTGTGTTGTTTTCTGTTGCAAGAGTTCTTTTGGTTTTGGTTGTATTCCAGTGTTTTTCATTGTATTCTGTTGGGTTGTGTTGTTTTCTGTTGCAAAGAGTTCTAATGGATTCTGTTGTATTTGAGTGTTTTTCATTTGATTCTGTTGTTTTCTGTTGCAAAGACTTCTGTTTGATTCTGATGTATTTTAGTTATTCTTCTTGTATTCTGTTGGGTTTTGTTGCTTTATGTTGCTGAAAGTTCTGTTGGTTTCTGTTGTATTCCAGTGTTTTTCATTGTATTATGTTAGGTCTTGTTGATTTCTGTTGCAAAAAGTTCTGTTGGTTTCTGTTGTATTCCAGTGTTTTTCATTGTATTCTGTTGGGTTGTGTTGTTTTCTGTTGCAAAGATTTCTGTTGGTTTTGGTTGTATTCCAGTGTTTTTCATTGTATTCTGTTGTTTTCTGTTGCAAAGAGTTCTGATGGATTCTGTTGTATTTGAGTGTTTTTCATTTGATTCTGTTGTTTTCTGTTGCAAAGACTTCTGTTTGATTCTGATATATTTTAGTTATTCTCCTTGTATTCTGTTGGGTTTTGTTGCTTTATGTTGCTGAAAGTTCTGTTGGTTTCTGTTGTATTCCAGTGTAAATTGAAATAACAATTATTCATTATTAATCAATTTTAATTACTGACTCAAAAATATATATCAAAAATTAAAACACTGAATTTCCCACAGTTTTCTCGTTCACTTTTGTTGCAAAAAAAAATCACATTTTAACCTTGTGGTGTATCCAAGCCCGTTTGCTATAGTCAAATATTGTAGTAGGTTAACGCAAGCCTTAATGTTTAATAAATCTTATCTATAACCCCAAAATATATATTAAAAGAAATCATATTTCTTGCCAATTTCTTCATTCACTTTTGTAGCAAACAAATGTCACATTTGTAACCTTCCAGTTTGTCCCAGCCTGTACAAAGAAAGTGAGCCATAAAAATGTGTTAAATAGTTAATCAATAATGTATTTAGAAAAATGTTGTTATCCATTGGTAATTTTACATTAATCAAACTCGGTAAATAAAATATGTAAAAGAAAAACAGAAACACTTTTCTTAAATCCCAAAAATTATGTGGGTAATGGCGATCTATGGTGGGAAATGTGATCACTGTGATCAGCATTACCCCCGAAGACATCCGCCATGAAACAGGTTACGTACAAGGAAAAAAAAATTATACAAAAATCACTAAAGAACAGCAAGAAAAACAAAAAAAACCAACAGGATGCAATGCCCATACAGCACAAAAAGTTTCAAATACATTTCAGAAATGTAACTCTTGAAACATCGTTACCTTTTTGTCGATATTTCAGGTATGTTTCAGATACGTAGAAATGTCTGCAGACAGAGATATAACAGTGTTACATTTCAGAAACATTCCCCAGAAATACCCCAGATACATATCTAATATACATGTCTGAAATATGATAATGCAACAGGTCCGATATATATACAAGATGTGTGTTTGAAATATAGCACTGCAATATCTCCTAAACATATCCAAGATATCTGTATGAGATATAACACTGCATTATCCTTGTAATATTTTACAGTCACGTTTATGACAGAATAAAATAACATATTTGTAGTATACAAATGCAATTACTCAGAAACATGTAAGAACTATATTTCAATATTACATATCAGTATATTATTTGTGTAGCATAGCACTGCAATACATCAAAACATTTCAGTTTATAGGTATTTCTGAAATATTTTGGGCCATACTAAAATTTATCACAAATCTTAAGTATTAAATAGGTACTGAAAAAACACATCAAATATTACATCCATTAAATTTAAAATGTTTCATAAACTCCAATGTTAACAGTTAGACAATACGTGACATTAAGTAAACTATACCAACACCTACACATAATTTTTTTTGTGTAAATGTATGCTGATAAGATTATTTTTTATGAATTTGGCTAGTAACATCAGAGATAAGCATATACCATTACTAGCTATAAATTATCCGGACACCTAGATGACTAGATGAACAGATATTCCTTCTAACACCGCTTCCCCCCCCCCCCCCCACCCCCGTAGAGAACCATTAACAATCTCGGTATAACTGTATCAAACAAGAAAATGACAGGAATATGCAGTAGTGTCAATGCAAAGTCAAATGCATTGTTAATTGATGACATAATTCATGTCATCCACATTAAATAAATAAAATATATTAACCCATACCAATATTTTGTACAAGGCCTACTCATTTTAAATTTACACAGCACACCAAAAATATATTCACACTGACTGAGCGGACTTTCACAGCAAAATTGCAAAAATATATTAGCTGCCACTTCATATATACACTCATTTTCCCTGAACTAAGAAAGAAAAATTCAGAAACCAATTTTATATATATTTTTATTCTTACAATAACAGCACTATACAAATAATTATAACAATAAAATAAAAACATAATAAAATAAAATATTTTGAAAAACAAATACATATGATGTTTTTAGACATTGCATGTGCAACTGTTAGCATAAAATATGTATTTCACAATTATTTGTCAATACTGCTTTGATTGTATAAGATTTAATACAAACATTGCTGTTGCAAAGTTTTCCAATATACCAGTAGTTTAAAAGATTAGGTTAACATCTGTCAAAATTACAGGTAATTTATAGCTATTCCATTAAAGCAATAAAACTTAATGGAGACTTCATCTGAATACATACTTACATGCTGTATTTTATAATATTTTAACTGAATGTAACATGCACAGATGAAACACATTCTGTAATTGTCGGAACACCGAAATCTGTTAAATTACTGCGCATGAACTACATTGATTTACAATTAAAATAAACAAATATCTGTATCTTTTTTATGCTAATTTTACTACTAGTATCATAAAGTGTGCAATTATCAGTATCACAATTAGTAATCTTAATTAAATTTAAAGCAACATCTGCTTAAGTAAATACATATGTAGTTGCAGTTTAACATCTGCCTACAATATGAAATTGGCAAATTTCATGAACATTATAACTTTACTAAAGCACAGCAAACCTTTTAAGAAGTTTTCCTGATTAATTAGGTTCCAAAAATTTAATTACTCTCTATTAATAAAACAAGACATATTATGAAGTTTTTAGTTAGTTAAGTGAAATTGGCCAGTACTTACAAAAATTTCTTAGGTGAGCTTCACTCTACTTAAAATCATGTATTTAGTGAATAACTTCTGTTATGACCAAGGAAACTTTGTAAACTAAATATTTTTCTCCTTGTAATTAAATTAACACAGTTAAGTAGAAAGAACAGTGGTATGCTAAGCAAAAATGAATGCTATCATACAATTATAACAAATGGATGGTAGGTATTACATTATTTAACACTATCTTTCATCGAATGTGTTAAAATAACCACAAACTTCTAACAAAAATAGTTTTTAAAAAAAATTCATCATCTGACTAAGTATTTGTAATGAATGATTTCAGTTATTTGCAACAAATTACTATAATGAATTAAAATTACATATTTAGAATTATTGAAATAAATGCTTGAGGGGTCTTGCAGGCAGTTATTTCTAAATCAGACCACTTGAAGCATTGACTGCTTTTATGAACTTCTTAGTATAAACATTGAAAATATTTGTAAATTAAAATCTAAGTTTGAATAATTTCATATAATTGTGAGTAGTACACAACTTAAAATATTAACTTCCTCCATACCATAGAGGACAGGTGGCTGCACGTACTCACAGGATAGCACGACGTGCAATTTCTACCTTCACCTGAAAAGATGGTTAAAACCATCGAAATGTCGTGAATCGGGCAGCCCTGTGAAAATGTGCCGTCCTCTTATGTGTTTCTACCTACAAGTGCTATCCTGTGAGTACTTGCAACCACTTTTCTTCTATGTTATGGAATTAGTAGCCTAGCGGCCTTGAAACATTCAATTTGTATTCAAAATATTCAATTTGTCATATTTGATATATTGTATAAGGTTATTTAAATTGCATTTTATACTACACATGAAAAGAAAATTATACACAGTAGTGAATTTAAAATGCTCACGAGACTAATTACAGTAAATAAATAGTGTGATAAACATTTATAATACATAAATTAAAAGAAAAGTATTGTTACGATTTCCCTGCGGGTTCGTAAAGGATAGCCCAATTAAAGATTTTTATTACACACACACAGTTTTATTTATTACTACTACTTGTCACTTACAAATAATCCTCTAAAATGACAAATAATTAATTACACTTAAATAAATGTCAATTCCGCAGTCACCCGTTTCACACACCTCGCTGAGCCGCAACTCTGGCGCAATTCTCGCCGCAGCACCCCTCGTGGGTCTCCGCCGCGGGACTCCGTCGCCGCACTCCGCCGCCTACGTCACACCCTTCGCCGAGATCCCACACGACGACTCGCTCGCAACTTCACTCGGGACTCCGCCGCGCCCGCGACTCTATCGCCCGGAAGCTCCCGACTCCACTGATCTCACTCACTCCCTGCCCTGGAACCTTCGTCCAAGGACTTCGCCCGGAAACTCCCGACTCCACTGATCTCACTCACTCCCTGCCCTGGAACCTTCGTCCAAGGACTTCGCCACTCTGCCGCACCCGCGGCACTATCGCCCGGAAACTCCGCCGCGGGAGAACTCCCCACTCCGACTGACTGACTCGAAGGTCGGCCCAACCTCCTTATATAGCCCTTGGGTTCCCGTCCAGAACAATCGGGCACGTCTCCGAGATATCGCGCGACCTTCGTCGTCGAAATGCCCAGAAACGCGTCGTGAGTCCTCGAAGGACGCGGTGGCTGCTCAAAGAACGCCGATAAACTCAACAAGCACCGGGTTCCCACAAAACACACCGATAAACATGTCTGAGTCCCTCCATTCCGCAGTGCGGCCTCCCTTAAGTAACTCGATCTGAGGCAGGTGCGCGCCGCGACAGTCAGGATGTCGCGAGATAGTATGGCACGAGATACCAGGGAGAGGATGCAGGTGGAAGGGGGCGCAGACAGGCCGAACGAGCGCGGCGACGCCAAGCGCGATCGTAACAGTATGTAGGCAAGAGTTTCAAAGCCAAAAGATAGATAAATTCAATTAAACACCTCCTTTAGTGAGAAGTAAAATGTCTGCACCATCCAGAGTGACCAGTTTTTCTGTTGTGTACATATTAGGAGTGGAATAATTTTAATTGGTTATCGACTTATTGTTAACCATTATTAACAGTAGTATTTTTGCTTGATTTTGTTCACTTTAAAATAGTTCAAATTTTATTGCTGGTATGTAGTTAATTTCAACTAAATACAAGCATTAATTGCAGATCAGTTCAGAAAAAAATACCTTATCTCTTTACATTTGAAGCTTCGAAAATTAAAATTTTGTCCGAACATAATACCAATGACTACAATTTTCAGTTTGATTTCAACAAATTTCAAATTTTGCACAGCATTAAGAGAGCTCCAATGTGAGTTCCATACGCATTTCCTGAAAACATCCACTGCATAATCTCTTCACTCCCTTTTATCTGTCACATTCACTTTCCTAAAACAAATAAAACTGACATTTCACACAGATATCACCAACAGCATGAAAGCACTATTTTTAACATGAAAATAGTAAATAAACTCTAGACAAAACACACCATTTCATTTGCAAACATTAATTAGTAAAAGGTCACCTAAAGAAGAAGGCTTAGCAGAACCAAAAGACCATCTGAACAAATAAATCTCCAACAAACCACTACCTGCCTTAGCATTAATACTTTTAAGTGGTGATGGGTGGGTGTTAGGTGGCAACATCACTGCCAAATGCAGACAATAATCACGAAATGTAACCGAGTGTAATAAATTAAATCAATTTATTTAAATATGTAGCTTGTTTATAATGTATACTTGCTTAAAATCTGTAATGATTTTGTTGTATAAAGCCTTAAGTTCTCTATCCCCTTTAATGAATCATATTTTACATTTTACACACACACACACACATATATATATATATATATATCTGTTATAATAAAACATACTTGAAATGAATGTCTTTTATAGGTAAGTCGTAACTTTTTAGCAAAGCAATAGATTTTGTGCATTATTGTTTTCTAGATAAATTTATTTTAAGTAGACTCCTTCTAATTCTCTAATATTAACATTAAATACAAGAAAGCTTTTAATACTTGGTTTTAAATACTTGTTTTTTTATGGATAAATAAAATATATTATGTAAATTAAGAAAAACCTGCTATAAAAATAATTATACTAAGTCTCTAACAACATTAATTAGTTCACAAATTTGAAGTTATGTATTTTCAAGGTTATGCACAAAATCTGTAAAAGCCAGTTCTACAATGACAGTCGTAACAACAGTTTTGAGATTGTTTGTACAGTTGGAAGAAGCTAGTCGTAGAACGTGGTTAAAATCCATGTCTTGCGACTTCGACTATAAACTGCATTAAAAACTGATGTTGGCTCATGGAGATGTTTATTTTTTGAACTAGTCATACTATTTTTTATAGTGCTTATTAAAAACTCGTGACTTTTAAAATTTCATGTTGCGAACTACAAGAACTCCATGTGCTGACCAGAAAGCCAACACAAATTAAAAAAATATCATCATACCATAAAATACCTGATGTTGCCATGCAAAGCATTAATTGTAACACTAAGGGAAAAAAAATGCTCATTAAATGTTAGGACTCAAACCTGCAAACATTAATACCTACAAACTGTGCATAAGGGTTAAATTACAAGTGTATAGACACAAGAAAACTACATGGAATTGCAAATAGTCCAGTGTTGCGAATGACAAATGGATAAAACTAATTTTGTCAAGAAGATATATGTTTTTACTTAGGCTAAAGATACATATTAATAAAACCCACTCTGAAACATGCATTAAATTATTACGAACCAAGTATAAATATAGTTGGGAAAATATCTGAAAAAAAAATTTTACTGGAACAAACATATTGTTTACAATATAACCTTTGCATTATGCAAAAGTATTTATTACAAATTTCTGTATAAGAGCAGCTAAACAGAACTAAAAACAACAAATTTAAATAGTATTTCTTAAAATAATAGGTTTGTTACATACCGATTTCAAGAATATAACGATCAAGATGATAGTACTGTTTCGGCAGAGGGGGGAGAATGTGTTTTAGGATAATATTAATTCATTTCCATAAAAGCGAATGATAACCGGGATATATTGGACAAAAAAGTAATACGGATTAAACTTTAGGGATCATCAAGTAGTATCAGGGTGTCTACCAGTCCCAAAAGCAAAAATCAGTGACTTTATGGGGACTTTTTGGGACCTTTCAAAAAAATTTTATGACCAAAAATTTTAATATATGTATATTATGCATTAGACTCTTTTGAAACAAAGTACACAAAATTTTTTCAAAGTTATGCACTATCATCTAACCTAAATATTCTATATTCGACTATTTATCGACACTAAAAACAGTTTATACACTTTTCTGGAGTTTTTTCAATTCATTCTCTGTTTCTAATAATTCTCCTTTTCTCTCTTCAAGCAATTTTTTCCTTTTTCATTTCGAGTAATTTTATTTCATGTGCAGCTCTTTTTCTTGCATTTAACACCTCATCCTGTTCGTTATGTTTCCTTCTTACCAGAAATAGATATTTAATTGATGTCAGTTATAAACGACTATGTAAATCATATATGAGTTTTAAAAAGGTAAATATGTAGTGTACGGATTAGCGCCAAAAAAAAAATCGTACAAATCTGAAATAACTTTCATTATATGCTCTTTTACGTCCTCTTTTCATAACCGCCTGCGGAGATAAGAAATTCCAATTACTTTTGGAGATATCGAATTTTTAAATTTTAATTATTGTAAAAATTTTTTTATAAAAATCTGAAATAACTTTTATTATATGCTCTTTTACGTCCTCTTTTCATTACAGCCTGCGGAGATAAGAAATTCCAATTACTTTTATCTAATTTTTAAATTTTAATCACTATACCTGCACATTCACACGGCTATCACCATTGTTTTTTTTTTGTTTACGAGTATCAATTTTTTTTTTTTTTGGATAATGTTGTCACGTGATAGTTTGTGATAGGCCAATATTCAAATGAACCAATAGGCCGCCTTCAACTTAGGTGAGTTTTTAGCGTTTCAAATTTTTATGCTTTAAAAAATTACGTTCGTTCCTACTGTTAATCCTTTGTTCCGGTTTGTTAGGTTAGGTCAGCTACATTATAAATACTTTAAAACTAAACAACCATTAAAATTAATTTTATTATTTTTATGTCCGTTCAGTTTCAAAGTATTTATAATGTAGCTGACCTGACCTAATCTACCTTTGTCCCGTTTTGTTAGTTCAGGTCAGTTACATCATAAATACTTAAAACTATACAACAAGTAAAATAAATTGATATTATTTTTAATTTCCGTTTAATTTGAAGTATTTATAATGTAACTAACCTTACCTAACGGAAAATGTCTGTTATTTAGGCATTCACGCGCACACAGCAAAATATAAAATTGTCGCGGTCGAATGATTACATAGATCTTGTATAGCAAAATAAGAACGGCAAT
Source organism: Bacillus rossius redtenbacheri (assembly GCF_032445375.1). Lineage (NCBI taxonomy): Eukaryota > Metazoa > Arthropoda > Insecta > Phasmatodea > Bacillidae > Bacillus > Bacillus rossius. The sequence continues at coordinate 135,827,722 of NC_086330.1, read as the reverse complement.
ATCTCCAAAGTATTTGGAATTTCTTATCTCCGCAGGCGGTTATGAAAAGAGGACGTAAAAGAGCATATAATGAAAGTTATTTCAGATTTGTACGATTTTTTTTGGCGCTAATCCGTACACTACATATTTACCATACTTTAAAACTAAACAACCATTAAAATTAATTTTTATTATTTTTAATGTCCGTTCAGTTTCAAAGTATTTATACTGTAGCTGACCTGACCTAATCTACCTTTGTCCCGTTTTGTTAGGTCAGGTCAGTTACATTATAAATACTTAAAACTATACAAGTAAAATTATTTGATATTATTTTAATTTCCGTTTATTTTGAATTATTTATCATGTAACTAACCTTACCTAATGGAAAATTTCTGTTATTTAGGCATTCACGCACACACGGCAAAATATAAAATGGCGTCTGTTAAATGATTACATAGGGCTTGTATTGCAAAATAAGAACGGCGATATCTCCAAAAGTAATTGGAATTTTTAATCTCCGCAGGCGGTTCTGAAAAGAGGACGTAAAAGAGCATATAATGAAAGTTATTTCATATTTGTACGATTTTTTTTGGTGCTAATCCGTACAATACAGATTTACCTAAAGTATTTATATGTAGCTGACCTGACCTAACAAACCGGGAAAAAGGATGAACAGTAGGAACTCACGTAATTTTCTTTTTACGTGATGTAGTTGTTCAACTACGTCGCGGAAAAAAAAAATCATACTTGTAAACAAGCAACAATGGTGATGAACGCGGGAAGCCTACGATTCACTCATCCTTCTGGACATACCCGAATACTCACGTTGGCAAGCCTTCTTTCAACAGACGAGAGGCAAACGCCCGATCGTGCATCTTCGGTTTTTTTTTTGTTTATTGTAAATAAATATGCAACTAATGAAAACTAATTGTCAATTGATTATGTTAGCTACATTATAAATACTTCAAAACATTGTGGATGGTTGATTTGGTTAAGATAGCTACATTAAAAATACTGTGAAATCATGAAAACGGTTTCCTAGCGCTGGATAGCTACATATTAAAAAGTTATTTGCTAAGCAACCATAAAATGATTTTACAGTTTTTTTAATGTAGCTATACTTACCTAATATAACCACCCATCTACAATGTTTTAAAGTATTTTTAATTACTTCTTGCTAATATTAAGAAAAGAAGGCTTGCCAACATGAGTATTCGGGTATGTCCAGAAGGATGTGTGAATCGTAGGCTTCCCGCTGAAACGCCGCGTCAGTGCACAACATGAAAATTAAAAAATTCCATATCTCCTAAAGTATTTGGAATTTCTGATACCTGTCGGGTTTAATGAAATGAGGAAGTTAAAGAGCACAGAATAAAGGTATTTTCGGATTTTTAAAATTTTTTTTTAAAAAAATCGCCAAAAAATGAATATTAAAAAATTCGATATCTCCAAAAGTAATTGGAATTTTTTATCTCCGCAGGCGGTTCTGAAAAGAGGACGTAAGATAGCATATAATGAAAGTTATTTCATATTTGTACGATTTTTTTTGGCGCTAATCCGTACAATACAGATTTACCAAATATTTTATTAAAAGATGGAAATATATATTTTATAAAAGATGTTTTATAAAATATTTTACAGTGGAATACCGGCCTAACACAGCATTTTGAACTATTAAAACTTCACATGCAAACACCCATTGCTAATAAAAAAAAACAATATAAAACCGTTGAAAACACAGTTTTTGTAAACACGCGTCCAGAAAATACTTTTAAATCTTACAAAAACACTTGATACTTTTTATCGGTATTCTTTTACGCAGAAAACTTCAATTAACCAATACATAACATAGTATATCCTTTTACTGCAAGCATTAAAAAGTTACCGATTAACTGCATAGCCATCACGTATAACCAACGAGCATTACCAAATATTGTAATATTTGGCATTACTCCTCGTATAACACACGCTCGCAGCGCCATATTGTCAACAAAACGATACAACACTAGTGATGGGTCGTTCGTTAACGATTCGTTCAAAAAGAACGAATCTTTGAGAGAACGAAATCTTGCGATTCGTTCGTGATGTAAAGAACCGGCTCTTTGAGAGCCGGTACCTTGAAAGATTCGAAAATGCGGAGAGAACGAGAGAACCAACCGGCTCTTTGAGAGCCGGTACCTTGAAAGATTCGGAAGAACGAAAACGCGGAGAGAACGAGAGAACGAGATGAGAGAACCGGCCACGCGCCCGGTCTGATTCGTTCGTGAAATGATTCATGACGTCAGGAGTCTGAAGAATTAGTAATCACAGCGTGAGCATGTTCATAAGGGCAAACGATAACTGATCAAATAAAATAGGGTAACATGAAAAGTATCTATACCTGAAAATGTCAACTGTTAAGTTGTTGTTTTAAAATTGCGTTTTCACATTCACATACACAAATTTGGGGGGAAAAAAAACATGAATTAAAAATAACAGGGAAAGTAACTACAAATGTTCACACTTACCATTTAGGTGTTAATTAATGTACCTACTTCATTTTTCTCTCTTCATACTGAATCGCAGTAGTAGTATTCAATTTTTGTCTTTTTTTCTCTAAATGTGTTGGTCTACATGTAAACACTTTACTCTCTCTAGAGTGTAAATAGCCTGTATATTAATATTTGTAACTTAAAAAGTAATACAATATAAATAATCTTGTTTCATATACGCAACTGTGATTCACTGGCTACGAAAAGCAATGTTCAAGTACTAGCTATAATAGTGCGATTACAAATTAAAGTTAAGAAAGATCACTTTCGTACCTAACATTCTTAGATTTAATGCTCCCGTATTATATAGAATCACTGCATGAAGCATTTGCAGCGATCAACAGTCAATAATTTTATAACAGTCAGTATACAACTAGACGTTTGAAATTTCATTTACCCATGCAGAGTAGATAAAGATAACCACCCACGCGATCCAGCCTCCTCTCGTTATCAGGTCACGCGATAACGAGGGGAGGCTGGAAGCAAACACGTAGCCAATACTCTAAAGGATGAACGAGTTACGTCACCTGATAAAAGAGCCAGATCCTATTCACAGAAAAGAACGAAATGACCGAGATGAACGAATCTTTCACGGAACTGATCCGAAAGTACCGGTTCGGTCAAAAGAACCGTTCTGCCCATCACTATACAACACTACCCATAATGCCGCGTAAAGCGAGACACTTGCATGACGAAACATATTTGATGTTTACATTCTTTGATTACGGTATTTGTTTGCATAAAGTAGGTTAGTTTTCGCTGAAAAGTTGAAAAAAGCATGAAAATTGTAATGTAAAACTAAGCTTTAAAGTATGATAAAAGAAAAAAAATACAATACAAGCACCCGTAGTTGAAGACTGGAAATTATTATTTATATTACGAAAAAATAAAACGTGACCCATATGGCCACTTTCGTGACTTATCCGTGACATCCGTGACCATGTGTTCAATTCCGTAACTTTTCCGTGACTTCCGTGACCGGTAGACACCCTTGGTTTATTTCACAGCAATGAGTGAAAATATTTAAATATCCTATGTACGCAATAACAAAAGTATAGTGGATATTTCTAACACACAGTCTAGGTTCTATATAGTAATATGTAAAATACTTACTATACAACGTTTAGTAATGCTATGCTTAATACGAATAATGTATAAAGAACCTACAGATCAAAAATCACTACAAACATAGGTAACCACATGAACATGCGGACAACAACTCATCAACAGGAAACAAATGCACAGTGCTATAGATTAGATTTCAGCTATGTACCAGTTACATCACTAGAAATATGTTCCATTTTCAAAATACTGTTATTTTACATACATGTTTCAAAACACATATATATGAAATGTTGTAAAGAAACATGTCTGACATGTTTATGAAAGCTGGATTGTTAAATGTTATGTATTTGAAACATTGCAATGTAACTGAAATATAACTGAAACATTCTGTGCTGTATGGGTGAAAAACACTAGAATACAACAGATCACTTTGCAACAGAAAACAACAAAACCCAACATAATACAATGAACAACACTGGAATACAACAGAAACCAACAGAACTCTTTGCAACAGAAAACAACAAAACCCAACAGATTACAATGAGAAACACTAAAAAACAACAGAATCCAACAGAATACAATGAAAAACACTGAAATACAACAGAAACCAACAGAACTCTTTACAACAGAAAACAACAAAACACAACAGATTACAATGAGAAACACTGGAATACAACAGAAACCAACAGAACTCTTTGCAACAGAAAACAACAAAACGCAACAGAATACAATGAAAAACACTGGAATACAACAGAAACCAACAGAACTCTTTGCAACAGAAAACAACAAGACCCAACAGATTACAATGAAAAACACTGGAATACAACCAAAACCAACAGAACTCTTTGCAACAGAAAACAACAAGACCCAACAGAATACAATGAAAAACACTGGAATACAACCAAAACCAACAGAACTCTTTGCAACAGAAAACAACAAGACCCATCAGGTTACAATGAAAAACACTGGAATACAACAGAAACCAACAGAAATCTTTGCAACAGAAAACAACAAGACCCAAGAGAATACAATGAAAAACACTGGAATACAACAGAAACCAACAGAACTATTTGCAACAGAAAACAACAAGACCCAACAGAATACAATGAAAAACACTGGAATACAACCAAAACCAACAGAACGCTTTACAACAGAAAACAACAAAACCCAACACTTTCTGATCCAATATCTTTCACAACAGAATCCAATAAAAACCAATGAATTCAGTGGGCTTTGACAACAGAACCCACTAGAATACAATGATGTATTTTTTTTGGTGTGTAAATTTTCCCCAACAAAATACACTGAAACCCAATGAAGTCAGTGTGTTTACAACAAAAACCAACAGGATCCAATAAAATACACTGAAATCTCATCTGTCATACAACAGGATACACTGAAATTCCTGTTGTATTTTATTGGTTTCTGTTGTAAATTTTTGGTAGGGCATACAGACAACCAATTTTGAGATACATACAGGTAAATAACTATGCACTGGCAAAACATCTGTCGGGATCTGAAAGTGATATAAATTATTTTGCACACTTGACATTCAAATTAAGAAGACAATTACTATCTACATCTGATTTCGAAAAAGGTCCCATTCACCGTGTGTTCAGCCCGGGCAACGCCGGGTACTGCAGCTTGTTTATATATATATATATATATATATATATATATATATATATATATTTATATTTATATTTATATTTATATTATTTTTCATGCATTAAGCACAATTTTTACTCAATTGAAAATCTCTGTATGTATAAATAAATGCTGATATATCATTATTTCCTTGGTAATAGGAAACAAAAAGGATATAGTTATATATATATATATTACTTCAGTTAATAAGTTTGCAAGTTACGAACAAATATCCATTAACGATACGGGGCTCTTGGTTTGCCTATTGTACTTGCACTTGGCAATTGTTTTATAAACTTAAGTTTTAATACGTCAATGTATTAGGTCCTCATTTTTTACATTTCGTTAAATTGTCAATGTGTAGCAAGTATATGTATGTACATGGTGTTTTATTTCTTACGAAATATTTGTGTCTTGACTCATCTCGACTACTGTTAAATTATTCAGTATTTTACAAATTGTTTAATATTTCAAAAATAGTCCTGCGCTATAACTCGAATCTATTAATATATAATATATTAAAATATTCTAAATTTAAAAAAAAATAGGTTTGCTCATAAAATTAAATGTGTGTTTGTAGGAAAACCCACCTGAGTGTCGGGGCTTATGTTACGGTGTTACGGGACGTGTAAGTGCACGTAATCCTTGAACATGACATGTGATAGAGTCCAGTTTAACTGACCATTGGTTTTAGAATTATAACTAAAAAAATATATTAAAAAATACGTTATCAATTTAGTATCTGAATTCATCTCCAAAAAACCCTGCTCTATACGATGCCCAATGAAGATTTCTGCTGTCCCGGGCTTCTAGTTCTGAAACACTGCTGAGTGGGTGTGCCTCGCCGAAAGTCCGCCCCTAGCTAGGCACGCGGCTGTTCTCCTCAGTGGGACACAGAACTGGCAACACCGGATGAACACGTGATCCCGCCGGCGCACCCCTTCCACCCTTCAGCACACTCGCTGCCACGGTCATATCTCTGTCTGCGATCTCTCGCTCTCATCTCCACCCCAGCACTACCTGGTGACCATGATTCACAAACGCGACCTTGAAGCTTGCCCTTAAAACGAAATGTATAGCACTATATGAGAGTGTGGTGGACATAGAGAAATAACACACAATTGCTGTTTGTATGTCTATGAGCCTTTGTCCTATAAAAAAACTTTTCATTTGAAAAAACAAATATTTAGGTCATTAATTGAGGTAAAAACTATCCTACCCCTCAAGTTGGACTAAGTTACGTATATGTGCAAAATTTCATTAAAATCGGTTAAGTAGTTTCGGAGATTAGCGTGGACGAACATCGTGACACGGGATTTTTATGTATAAAGATAAATCAATAAAAATATACAGCATTTCAGCTAGGTATATATCTATATTCAAAATCATAACGACTAAAATTATGTTATTTAACAAATTCTGCTGTCTGAATATGCTTACTCATATCAGCCTCAAGGACAATATAATATTTTATAGTAGTTATTAAAAATCAAAATCACTATATAATTATGTAACTAAAGACCAGAATTTTCAAACAGCTTTCAATCGATCTTAAAAGTTCTATTTTAAATGTAGTGCAATAAAATGACTCACAGAAAACTCATTTATTAAATTAACAAGTTATTGCCATCTTATTTTTCTGAGACATTTGCCCAAAATTTACTTACGTTCGCATGTGGAGCCATAAATATAATTTAATTAAGTACTACAACCATTTTCTTATTGCTTACATGAAATAACCTTTGGCAGACCACGGCCATCGCTGTTTTCAAACCACGTTATTGCGCACTGCTTCACAAGAAAAAGTCGGCTATAACTCTGCCACATTAACAAAGGCAGCGCACTGGAAGTGTGACCCCACCCAATCAATATTTACAAGAACAATATAATATTAAGAAATAAACTCTTAAGTAGGTTTTTTTTTTACGAATGTGAACTGATTTATTTTTATTTATTGAAGGGCCACGGGGTGTTGCGCTTCGTCCCGGAAGCCATAGCCTGGCTTTAGCAGTTTGAAGTGCATTTCGGTTTGGAATCGCTGTAGACAGATAATTTTAAATAAAAAATTTTATTTTTGGTAAACTATATATGCACCTATTATTTGAGATACCAGACGTTTGGGATAAGTTACAATTGAACCTTAAATGTGCAACATTGCAGCTCGTAACCTATAATTCGTACTCAAATCAGAAACGAAGATATTTAACTTAAATATAAATGATAAACTAGATATGAAATAATATAATCTAATCCAGGCCATCATAAAATGGCTTTACAGTTAAAATTATATATAATTATATTTATGAAAGCATGAAAGACAAGCGAACTTAATCAGAAACACATAAGAATAATCAATATCCAAAATTAAAAACAAATAAATATTTTTCCAAAAAATTGGTTGTCTGTAAAGTCGGTTTACGGACGATAGTTTAACGTGACGTAATAACAAAACATTGATGAAATGATTGCATACTTTTATGAATAAAGTTGAATCATTTTTATTGAATTATTGCTATTTTGTATAGATACAAAGAAGGAGTGAAATGAAATCTACAATTTAATTGATAAATTTACTTTTATTTGCACTCATTAATTCAAATATGTTTATTACTTTAACGAAGAGATTGTTTTAACTATAACTTTTATACATGTTTGCTATTTAACTTCTTCCAATTTATCCGTGCAGCCGGCGTTCATCGATTTATTAGACGTTGTCACGTCAAAAGTGTCCCGTAACGCACGTTGTCCCGTTACGCTGTGTCCCGTTACGCTCATTGTACGCTTCCACTCGATTGGAACAACCATCGATTTGACTTTTTCGAGGCACATTAAACTTTAACACTCCCATTTGTTTCCTACTATTCTTATCACCGTCCTATCCTTAACAGAATAACACAGATTGGAAGAAGTTAAATAGCAAACATGTACAAAAGTTATAGTTAAAATAATCTCTCCGTTAAAGTAATAAACATATTTGAATTAATGAGTGCAAATAAAAGTAAATTTATCAATTAAATTGTAGATTTCATTTCACTCCTTCTTTGTATCCATACAAAATAGTGATAATTCAATAAAAATGATTCAATTTTATTAATAAAAGTATGCAATCATTTCATCAATGTTTTGTTATGACGTTGTCACGTTAAACTATCGTCCGTAAACCGACTTTACAGACAACCAATTTTTTTTCTGAGATGGTGTATTTGTATTTGGTGTAGCTTAAGAATTTACGAAATTATTAGTTTTTTTTAAGAATTTTTTTTTCCAAATAACTTTATATAAAGACAGTTAGCACACATTGAGCCTACCCCACACAAAATCATCAAATAGGCCTATACATCAGGAGAAACCTGAATGTTAAACACTGCAACTGAAACAAATGTTTTCATTATATTAACATAGTAGGCTATTTGTTTGTACTATTTTCGAGTCCCCCAAAATTGAGAAAATCTTCTCTTTCAACGATGGTCTTTGTAAAAAAAAAAAAAAAAAAAAAAAAAAAAACTCGCTTTATATATTAGACAGAAAATAAATAACTATAAACACACATATACCTAACTATAATTTTATCGTATTGCAAAAATAATGTTTTGAATTGATAGTAATTAAGTAAGCATCAAACAAATACCAATAATAATTTATCCTAAAAAACCGACTTTCCGCCTTATATTCAACTCATTAAAACATCAAGAAACGAACGAAAAAGATGAACAATACTTGCTGCCTACTCTTGCAAATTAGTTTAAAAATTTGCGTTTTTCAACCAAAAAGTGTATATTGGCAACTTCAAAATTACACAATTATTTTAAAATCGTACTTAAAAAATTAATTAAATAAATGTGTGGCAACATCAAAATTGCATACATTTAAATATCTTTCTTAAAATTGTTTAAAAAGAAGTTGAATTATAAAATATTTATGCTATATAAGATGCAAGAGAATCGGCAAATTAATTTAAATTTTAAATATAAATCTATCAACATAAATTTCACATAAGTTAGCTAACTTTTGAATTCATTAAAATTTCAGTAATGAAGTGGTAACACGTTTTATAATTTTTTTTGCAGAATTCAAAAAAGCTGAACCTGCAAACGGCTTAATGTTACAATAATAGCATTACCGTATGAATTCTACTCATCTTGTTAGTAAATATAATACAATATATTTAATGAAACAGGGCTCGCGTGTCTACCACTAAGTCAGTTTTATAATTATCACATCACCATGTGCCTGACACTGCAAATATGTGCAACATATTATTATACAACATAATACATGCTGTATGTGATCTAGAACTCCTGTCGAGCTGTGTCAACCGATTATAATTCAAGTTTTTGGTCTGGTATTGTGGAACAGGAGATTGGCAGTTTTGATGTTTCAGAGATATTTTTTTTTTTATATTTAAAAGTAAAAATTTATTCTGTATTGCACAGAAAATAAAGAAACCCAGTCAGTGTATGAATTGACAACTTATGCATACAGGCATAAAATAAATCATGTGTGCAAATAGAAACCGAGATACACAATGAATTATAAAATTATAAAAAGGAAAAGTGTATACTGGCGCACCCTGCTCAGTGATAATTCGCAATGAGCTTCAACAATTAGTTATGAGTTACATGACAGATGGCGTTGCTAAACCACGCGAACACTGCACTCTAACGTCGTTATGTAGGTACTACTTGAAAAATTCATATTCGAATAAAATCCGGATCGGAACATGTTTGACCAAACTACATGAATTCCATCGAAAAAAATTCGACACTTTTCCGCATACAACAAACCCGACTTCCACCATACCCGGAATCTTCACTACACGGAAATGTGTCGAACCGGAATAGTGACTATTCCGAGTCGGCACAAGTCCGTGCCAACTTGTGAGATTTAAATCTTGCATGGAATACTGACTATTCTGATTCGACACAAATCCGTTTTTTGCCATTGTTTAGGCGGAATAGTCACTATTCTTTTCGACACAAATCCGCGTCCCCTTTGAAAAGAACACATGCCCTACACATACAACACATACAACACGCATCAAATTGTTTTTTTTTTTTTTTTTTTTTTTTGAGTGGCCTACGGTGTGAACCAGCAGCCATGATTAAAGGCAGCTGTACCTAGACGGTAGTGGGTGACCATGGAGGTAAGAAGTTAGGGAGTGGTTGTTTGGCGTGGATGCTGAAGTCATTTTGCTTTTTGGGACACGCCCACTAATGCGATCAAAACAAACGGCGAATACAAGTTTGAAATGGTGTTTTTAATGAAATAAAACAATGTCGTGTTGTGCTTATGGTTGTACGAATAAGCTAGCAAAAAAGCAGACGGGAATTACATTTCACAAGTAAGTTTATATCAAACCAGGAGCTTCTATTATTGAAGTGGTGAGATGAATAAGAGACGACAAGACATGTCTCAAGAAAGATGAAATAGTTATAGTAGCAGGTGGAAATTACGTGTTCAAGAAAGAATAAAAAAAATTCGTGTTGTGCTTATGGTTGTACAAATAGACTAGCATAAAAGCAGACGGGAATTACATTTCACAAGTAAGTTTATATCAAACCAGGAGCTTCTATAATTGAAATGGTGAGAGGAATAAGAGAAGACAAGACATGTCTCAAGAAAGAAGATGAGATAGTTATAGTAGCAGGTGGAAATTACGTGTTAAAGAAACAATCAAAAACTGTGTATCTCAGTTTGAAATATGTATTACCTTCATTATGTAACACAAAAGTGGCGGTATGTACAATCCCACACAGATTTGACTTGATGGATAACTCATGTGTAAAAATAGGGATAAGGAAAACTAATGAAAAAATTCTGACTCTGTAGTAAGTACAATTTTGTACGAGTAGGTATATTTTGCTGATGACACAAATCTTCTTATAACTCCAGAAAAATATTGGAATTAAAAAATAAAACTGAATTTAAAATAATTAACTTGAATAAGTGGTTTGATGCAAAATAATTTAAAACTTAATATAAATAAAACAAAATTTATTAAATTTGGTAATAAAAGACTGCTCGATCAAGTATTATCTGAATTTCAGAATCAAGCGATAAGTCAAACTGAATCAACTAAATTCTTGGGATTACATATTGATGATAAACTAAAATGGAATGAACATATCAATCAAACTATTCATAAATTAAGTAAAGCTTGCTACGCCCTCAGAATTCTTAGCCAAATTATAGACAGAAATTCTCTACGAACTGCATACATTGCACTTTTTCACACACACACATGGTATATGTAATTGAAATATGGGGTAAGTGTAGTAATAGTATTAAAATTTTTAGATTGCAAAAAAAAGCCATATGCATTATATGTTTAGCTGATACAAGAGCCTCATGTAAACCTTTATTTACTGAGTGGAATATATTCCCTTTTTTTTCGTAATATATTTATAGGTTGCTCTTATTTGTAAAATTGTAAATAATTTTGTAGAATCTGAACATACTGGACCATATATCACAAGATATAACTATAAACTGAAACCAAAATTCCACACTTAAGAGGTATAACACTATTTAATAAACTACCTTGACGTCCCTCGGCTTCTGGTCCCTATTTCCCTGTTTGCTAGAAATGTCTGTTATGCCCGTACTGCTCTCGTCGGAGAGGTGTGGGTCCAGGCCGACGTGGCCGGGACCGGGAAATGCGGGACCTGGAGGGATGGAGAAGTAGAATGACAGGTAGATCGAAAGGACCACTCGACGTTAATCGTTCCACGAGCTCTTTTATTGCGTTCAGAGAGCTTGCCGCGGCCTGGCGGATCCGTCGCGGGGTGCGCGCCCTGCCCACGAAGACCCGGACTCCCGGAGACCGTCTCGTACGGCCCGCTCGTCCCGACGCGTAGTGGCAGTTTTCCCACGTAACAAAGTTCCTGATAATCAACTGCTTCGCAAAGGCATGTGACGCGTGCGCGGTTCTTACGTACTGACTCGTAACGTCGGCGATGGTTCAGCGATGCGTAACTATGCCCCTCACAAAGACACGTGATGCGTGCGCGGTTCTTACGTACTGACTCGTAACGTCGGCGAAAGTTCAGCAATGCATAACTATGCTTACGCGTCATATGATGACCGACTTGTGACGTAACTCGTAACTCGTAACTCGGACACCCAATCGCGTGGGCGGCACAACGTAGGCAGCACGGCTGCTGCGAAATGCTCGTACTGTGGCGGTGTCGCCGGACCGTGAGCTGGATAACCCGTCTCGCGATCAGCGCGGAGCGGAGCGCACGTCCGCCGCTGCTCGAGTCCTGAGTTCAACTGCTCTCCCCCGCCCGTCCGCGGGCCGTCGCGCGCGGGCTGCGGGGGAGGGAGGGGAAATCGGCCGGCATGGGAGAGCGCCACCCCTCGCGACGCGGATGAGCGCCAGGCCGCGCTTACATATAAACACTGCGACACGTTTACAAGAATTACAAGATTATTACACGATAGTTAATACATTATAGTTACATTATTTACACACTTAAAACAAAGTCACGGTCATTTGGGAAGAAAATATATACACACAGAAACATTTACACATTAACACTGATTCACTGGCGTGCTAGGGCGCACGCGGGTGCGTCCCTGGCCGATGCACACACTGGGGGTTCACTGGGGGGAAAAACAGGCCCCCTCAGGCCCGCATCGGTGGCCAGGTACGGCCTCTGTATCAGGGAGGGTACGACGACTGTCGTCATATGCCCCCCCTCTCCCGAGGCTGTCCTGGCCCCCGACACCGACCAAGACCGGCAGCTGCGTTTGCGTCCGGCCACGTGTCTGGTCGTCGGAGCTCGTCACGTCATTCCGTCTGGGTCGGGCAAACTGGGGCAGGAGCTGCATCACGCTGCAGCGTAACCCCCCGTCGGTCGTTTGTCTCACGTCCCGGGGTTTGTGCTGACTCCCCCACTCGTAGTCCCGGAGGTAGTGGGGGGCCGTCTTCTCACACGTGGACCGGCGCAACGCCGGACCCCTCCCCGCGTGAGCGGTCATCATCGGCTCCCCGGAAGGCAAGTCCAGGACCACCTGCTGGGCCCTGTCGACATCGCCCTCCCCACTGAGGAGCCGGACCGTTACCCCGTCTGTCACGTCCTTGCTCACGTCCGTCCCTGTCACCCGCCGTTCCCAGGGGTGGATGTACCTCCGTCCACGTCTCTGGATAGGCTCCGGCAACGTCACCACTGGTTCACTCAGGTCGACCAGGTCGCCCTGTGCAGTGTTGTCATGCGTCACGTCCTCGATGAGTGGTCCGTCAGTGTCGTTGGCGTAGGCGCTGACGTCATCAGGCGGGAGCACCCGGTCCACGAAGCGCTCCAGCTCTGCCATGCTTGCGCCACGCAGACCCCTTCCGCCCCGTCTGACGGGCGTCCTTTCCCCGCCCCCTCTTGCCAGTCGCCAACTGCCTTCCCACCCTTGCTGTCCCCCTGTAAGAGGCTGAGTCGGTGTCGTCGTGTGGGCCCGTTCGTGTGTCGTGCCCCAGGTGTCGTCGTCCCCGTCAACGCTCCTGCCAACCCCCCGCTGTGACCAGGGGTGGGCGTGTCCCCGTCGACGTCCCTGATCCGGCTCCGGTGGCGTCACCACGGGGTCACCGAGGTCGACCAGGACTCCTACTGCGACTTTGTCATCGGTCCTGTCCCGTGTGTCGTCGTCCCCATCAACGCTCCTGCCAACCCCCCGCTGTGACCTGGGGTGGGCGTGTCCCCGTCGACGTCCCTGATCCGGCTCCGGTGGCGCCACCACGGGGTCACCGAGGTCGACCAGGACTCCTACTATGATGTTGTCATCGGTCCTGTCCCGTGTGTCGTCGTCCCCGTCAACGCTCCTGCCAACCCCCCGCTGTGACCTGGGGTGGGCGTGTCCCCGTCGACGTCCCTGATCCGGCTCCGGTGGCGCCACCACGGGGTCACCGAGGTCGACCAGGACTCCTACTGCGACGTTGTCATCGGTCCTGTCCCGTGGGTCGTCGTCCCCGTCAACGCTCCTGCCAACCCCCCGCTGTGACCTGGGGTGGGCGTGTCCCCGTCGACGTCCCTGATCCGGCTCCGGCGGTGCCACCACAGGGGCGCCGAGGTCGGCCCGTACACCTTCGGTGACGCCATCCTCGGCCCCGTCACCGACCACTGGTCCGCTGTCGTCGTGGTCGTACTCGTCGTGCGGGTCGCCTATCAGTCGAATGTCGTCCCTGTGTACCTTAGTCGTCCGTCCGTCGGCGCGACGCACGAGGTACGAGGTGGTCCCCAGTCTGTCTACGATCTCCTGTGGTCCTGCCCACTTAGGGGCCAGACTGGCGCAAAAACCCCTCTCGCCAGCCGACAGGTGGTGACACTTAACAAACACCTGCTGGCCAGGCTCCAAACGTTCAGGGGGCCTGTGCATCTGCGGCGTGCGTCTAGTCAGGTTGTCAGCTTGGCGACGTCGGGCATCTTCGCGCAGATCGTGCGCGGTCACGTCGTGCGAGTCGGGGGGTGTACGCGCTTCCCCGGGCAGGGCGACGTTTCGGCCCTGCACCAGTTCAGCGGGGGAATGGCCCATGACCGCGTTCGTCCGACGGCGCAGGCAAAACAGCAGCGTCGGCAGGTGCAGGTCCCACTTGGTGTGGTCCTCGTCCAACCGGATGCGCAGCTGAGTTTTAATGTCCTTATTCCGCCTTTCGGTCGGATTCGCACGCGGATGGTAAGTGGGCGTCGTGTGATGCTCCACCCCCCACCCCGCGCAGGACATTCGCCAGCTTCTCCCCGTGAACTGCACCCCGTTATCCGTCAGCAGGACCGCGGGGTACCCGTATCGCGGGAAGAACTCGCGCTCGAGCAGGGCAATCACGGTGCCGGCCTTCACGTTTGGTACTGCGAACGCCTCCGCCCAGCGGGTGAAGACGTCCGTGACCACGACAATGAATCGCCGACCACGGGACGTGCGAGGGTACGGCCCCATAATATCCACCGCCACAGTGTGGAAGGGATCCCGGGGCCGACGTGGGACCTGTTGCTCCCTGCCGTCGGGTCGCCTGGACTTCCGCTCCTGGCAACGTAGGCAGGCCCGCACGTAGCGTCTCACATCTGCCGCGTCGCCAGGCCAGCGGAACGTCCGTCTGACCTCACGCAGCGTCTGCTCCGCACCCGGGTGTCCCGCCAGGGGGTGGTCATGCAGGTAGCTCATGACCCAGCGCTTTGCCTCGGGCGGCACGTGGGTCTGCCACCCGCTCGTCCTGTGAGCCCCCCTGGTCTGGAGCACCCCGTTCAGACTTCGGCAGCCCGGTACCACCCCTTCCCCACACTCTGTCAGTCGTGTCTGGGTGTTGGGGTCCCGGAGCTGCGCCGCGTGGACCCACGCGAGCAGGTCAGTCATCGTCTCTGGTCGCGCGTCGGGCACAGGGGCAGTGGAGCTTGTCAGCGCGTACAACGCACACGGTCGCGGCACCGAGTCCTCTACCCCGCGTACACGCTCAGGGAGGAGCACTTCCTCCCAGCCCCTGTCGTCGTGGAACTCATTCTCAGGATCCGGATTCCGGGACAACTCGTCGGAAAGCTGATTTTCTCGTCCAGGAACGTGTTCGACCATGAACGAGAATTCCTGGATCAGCATGGCCCACCGAGTGAACTTAGACTTCCGGCCCTGAGCGGAGTCTAACCAGCGGAGGCATTGGCTGTCGGTTCTCAGCGTGAATGAGCGCCCCTCGACGTGGTGGCGGTACCTCTGCAGGGCCCAGACCACTGCAAGGCACTCCTGCTCATTCACGTGATACCTCCGCTCAGCCTGCCCAAACTTGGCGCTGGCGTACTCGATCACGCGTCTCACGCCCCGGTCATCCATCTGGTACAGCACCGCCCCCATCCCCTCCTGACTCGCATCTGTCTGGATGAAGATGGGGCGGCTGGGCACCAGGCGTGAGAGCGTGTGACAGTTCCTGAACCGGTGCTTTACCTGTCGCAAGGCCTCGTCCGCGGCGGGGGTCCACCGGAACTTAGTCTTCGGCGACAGTAGGTCCGTCATCGGGGCCGTCACCGTGGCGAAGTCGGGGACGAAGGACCGCAGCCAGTTGAGCAGCCCCAGCAGCTTCTGGAGCTGCTTCCCGGTCTTCGGTGCCCCCTTTCCCTCAATCAGCTCCAATTGCTCAGGTCGGGGGCGGCACCCCTCCGCCGTCAATATGTGTCCCAGGAACTCGATTTCCGTGGCCCCAATGTGGCATTTCTTTGGGGCACACGTCAGTCCGTGTCTGGCCATACGTTCTAGCACCAGTGCCAGATGGTGCGCGTGCTCCTCCCACGTCCTGGACCAGATGATAACGTCGTCCAGATAGGCACTGGCGAACTCACCAATGTACCCATCCAGAACACGTACCATCAGTGCCTGGAACGTGGCAGCGGCGTCCATGAGACCAAACGGCATGGCGCAGAACTGGTAACGTCGGCCGTCTGGTGCTGTAAATGCCGTCTTAGGGCGGTCCTCCGGGCATACCGGCACCTGCCAGTAGCCCGATTTCAAGTAAAGTGTCGTGAAGATAGTAGCGTCCCCCAGTCCTGCCAGAGCGTCTGTGATGTTGATCTGCGGGGGCGGGGCGGGAATGGTCAGTTTGTTTATTGCCTTGAAGTTTACGCAAAAGCGTAGGCTTCCGTCTTTCTTAGTGGCCAGCACCACCCGCGAGTTGTACGGGAAGGTTCTGGGTTCAACCACCCCGTCACGTAACATCTCGTCAATTTGAGTCTGTATGGCTCCCCGTTCTCGGATGCCAAATCCGTATACCGTCTCAAAGGGGGGGCGGTGCGGTACCATCGGTATCCGGTGCTCAGTCACGTTCGTCCGTCGTAGCCGGTCCGCGGCCGCAAATACCTGTGCCTGGGAGGCGAGGACATTGTTGATGACGTCGACGTACTCCTCGGGGACACCGTGCTGAAGATCCTCTAGGCCAGGGGTCGGCAACCTTTTGAGTCGGAAGAGCCAAAAATTACAATTTACAAAGTTTCAAAGTTTTTAAAGAGCCACAAAAATTTTTCTTGCCAACAATAAATAGTACTTGCATAAATCAAGTTTTTTGATAAGAAAACTAATCTATTTATTCATAAGAAATATTTATTCATGTATTAGTAGTGTTTTTTCACAACAAATTAGATAATATATGGTCTTATTAGATAATAACTTATTATATATGTAAAAAATTAAAACAATCAAACACTTACTTACAGCACTAACTTGTACTTCAAAAACAATTAATTGCGCAAACACATTCAATGGGAGCGTTGGCTTTGCATTGTTTTAGAAAGAGTGGATAAATTTGGCTCATAACTTGTGGTTTTAAGTTTCAAACACGACTCTAAACTTTCATTTGTTAGTTGGCTTCTTACTTTACATTTAATTATATTCATGCAAGAGAACGCTTGCTCGCACGAATATGTCGATCCGAAGATAGTCAGCACTCCAAATGCCAACTTCTTCACATCACTGTAGCAATCAGGAAGACTATTCCATGCGTCAAATATAAGTGCCTCAACTCGCGGCATTTCTTTTAAAGCTGTCCACTTTTGTTGCGTTACGTACATACATTTATGAACCTCCAACTCTTCCAACTTGCTTTTCAACTATGTAAATTTTCCACTCCACAAAGCTTTACTTTTTAAATCGAATAATTGCATTTCTAGAGATCCAGTATCAACTACAAATGGCTCAATGTGGATTTCGTTACCATTTGTGTTGAGATGATTTACTATGAATACTAGAGTGGTTTTTTTGGTTTTGAATTGTTGAAATCTGTCAGCAAATTCATCTTTAATTTTTTTTATAACTGTGCTGAAGTATTTCGTGTCAACAGTTGCACTGGTTTTATCACGATATTGCTTTAGAAATCTAAAATGAAGTAATTTACCGCTCTGAATATCTTCTGCAAAAATAATTAATTTTTCTTCGAAACTAACCAATTCTTCTACCAAAACATAGGCTGGGTTTCCCTTTCCTTGCAGTTGTAGATTCAGCTCATTTAATTTCGCTGTGATATCCACCATAAAGTAAAATTTTTGCAACCATTTGCCGTCCTCTAATTAGGGTGATTAATGCCTTTTTCATTGAGGAATGTATTTATTCATTCAAGCACAAAGCAAAACTTTTCAACACCTTACCTTTGGAAAGCCATTGCACTTTATTGTGAAGAAGGAGGTCGGAATACTGAGTCTCCATTTCGTTTAAGAATTCTTTAAACTGACGATGGCAGAGTGCTTTTGACAAGATGCTGTTAACAATCGTGATTACCAAATTCATGACCTCAACTATTTCGGACAGAAATGTTTGGGCACAAAGTGCTTCTTGGTGTATTATGCAGTGAAACGTAAGAATTTCGTGGTTTATTTTACTCTGAAGAATCGTTGTTGTCCCTTTATTTTTCCCTGTCATACTTCTGGCTCCATCAGTTGCTATTGAAACGATTTTATTTAAATCTATCTTATTATCTTCGAGGCATTTATACACGGCATTCGCTATATTTTCCCCTCTAGTTTGTCCCGAGAGTGGTATAAATCCTAGAAGTTCTTCTTTTGGACTTTGGGAAGACATATACCTAACAAAAAGGCAACTTGTGCCGTGTCTTTTATGTCGCAAGACTCATCTATAGCAAGTGATAAGGAAGAAGCCAGTTGAATGTCTTCCACCTGCAAATATGTTACATTTGAAGAAATTTTTGCCTTTCTGTCTTGTACTGTTTTAGCGGATAGTGGCATATCTTTGATTTTTTTTCAAGATTTCTGGTTTGTTTTTGAAATCACTAAACAATTCTTCAGATGCACGTATGAAGCAATGTTTGACATACTCACAATCTGTGAATAGTTTGCCTTTTTTTTTTTTTTTGCGATTTCTAGTGATGCCGCGAAGCTTGCCAGATTAACATTACTTGTAGATTGCGTCCAGTTACTTAACATGGAACTTGATTGCTGTTTTTGTTTTTGGAGCTCGTCGACAGCTTTTTTTCGTTCTTCACCGGCTGGATATTTACTAGCAAACTGAGTATGTTTTGTAGTGAAGTGTCTCTCTAAATTTAATTTCTTATTGTGTGCGAGTTTTTCGTGGCAAATGAGACAGGTCGGAAGGCCATCTGAGTTGCATATGAAAGCGAACGACTCCGTCCAATCCCGATTGAATTCTCGATGCCCTTCTTCAGTTCTTCTCTTTTTTTTTGTAGATGCCATGCTTGCGGTGAAGCTCTAATAAATAATTTTTAAAATTATTATTTAGGTATCCAAAACAGCAGATGACAAGTTTTGCAATTATTTACTATTTTAATAAAAACACTTTCGCGGTAATATCAAAAAATGTACTTTGTTTCTTTTTTGACACTTCTTATTGACTTCAAAAAAGAAGTTTGGTATCTTATTAAAAAAATATGTATAATATGTATAATAAAAATATAATACTTATTATGTTACCTAGCTTTACTTCGGTTTTTTTATTATTATTATAATATATGTACATACATACCCCTGAGAAGATAATTCGCTTCTAACTCTTCTACTAGAATCAACAAGCTATACGTCACAGCCAAAGCACTGGTGAAGACGCCAAACTGTCTTTCGTCGAAACGAATTAAATCCTACATAGAAACATCAGACGACGGCGTCATTCGAGAGCTTCCGACGGACCACAGAACAAGGAGGGAGATATAGAAGTGCGACTGATATGTTGGAAACTGAAAACATGTTTGCGCGTCAAATGGCGCTATCTGTTAGGTGGGCCCGTAAGTACTAGTAAAACGAAAACCTCGGGCGGATGGATAGCTTTAAATTGATAATTTAACTGCTTGATGACATATTGTTTAGTAAAATATAACAAGCGTGGAAAAAAAAAGGCTTACTACTGGTTTGTAATAAAAAAAATATTTTCTGTATAAATAACCTGGTGATGCAGTATTTCTGGTACGGAACTAAAGAGCCACAGCTTCACATCCAAAGAGCCGCATGTGGCTCGCGAGCCGCAGGTTGCCGACCCCTGCTCTAGGCGGATGACTGACTGAGGGGGACTGGGGGGAACCTGGTGCACGCCGTACACCGTCCAGCGCCCCCAGGTGCCGAAGTGCATCCGGCCGGCTCGTACTTCCACGGTGGCGTCGACCTTGTGCAGCCACGGGACCCCCAGGATCAGCCCCTCGCGGAGCTCGGGGACCACCCAGGCCTCGATGTGGCTAACGTGACCAACGATGCTCAATGTTACCTGAGTGATGCCCCCTGCTGCGACGACGGCGTCCCTGGTGGCCAGCTGCACCAGCTCCCTCCGCGGTGTCACTGCCTCCGCTCCCATCAGGTGGGCCGCGATGTAGGTTCGGCTGGCGGCGGTGTCCACCAGGGCCAGCATCTCCCGCCCGTTAGCGTGGACAGGAATTCGCAGCAGCTCCGGCTCCTCGGGGCCGACCTGCCCCAGCTGTGCAGTCGTCTGTCCCCCACCGCCCCCGGCCGCCTGGCCGTCCGGGCGTGGGGAACTCGCGGCGAGGTCCGCGGCTCGCTCTGGCGCCGACGTGTTGACGTTCCGGTGGTCCACCTCGTCGACGACAGGTAGACGAGGCGGCTGGTCCGGCCCCGGAAAAACCCCCGTTGGGGCCGCTGTGGTCCTGGCGGCATCCAGTTGCCCCCGCACGGATACTGCTGGCGGGATGCCTGTGCTGATGCTCCGGTGGCCCACCCCGCCGACTGCATGTCGACGCGGCGGCTGGTCCGGCCCCAGCATAACCAACTTCGGGGCCGTGGTGGTTGTGACGGCATTCGGCTGTCCATGAGGTTGCCCCGGCACGGGGATAGCTGATGAGGAGCGGGTCTGTTGCCCCTCGCTCCCTGGCGGCGTATGCGGTGTTGGTGTGGTAGGCTCCGGTGGTGGTCGACGAGTCCTGTCGGTTACTGGGTCTGCCGGTGGCTGGCGGGCCGGGAAGCGGCACCCAGTTGTCCCTCCGCCCCCGGTCCTGCGTTTCCCGCCTGCGACGTGTTGCCTTCGCGCGCCTCCTCCCACGAGGCTCTGGTGGGGCAGAGGCGATGCCAATGGTACGCCTCCGGGCAAAATCGGCATCGCGGCGGACGCTCATCCCTCTCCCGCGTAGCTGTCCGCTCGTGACGTCCCCCTCCTGCTGCAGCTGACTCCGGACGATCCCTGGTGCCACCACGGTCTGTTGTCTAGCGCGGTCCCGCGCCGTCGGCGTAGCTCACCACGGCCAAGTCACTGTCCGTGACCTCTGTGACGGTTACCCCCCGCGGCCCCGAGCGGGCACGGGGAGCTCTCGCGCCCCTGAGTGCCGTCCTCCACTGCGAATGTCACGTTCGATCACGCGGGCGAGGGCCACGAACTCCTCCGTGTCACGACCAGCAGCCGTTCTCATGAAGGGGCGGAACTCTGGTAGCAATTGTTCGACAATGGTTGGCAACGCCGCACTCACGTCCCCACTCGTCCCTAATCGGCGGAACATGCGTAACTTCTCGTAAATGAACTGCTCCGCACTCTCATCCTCCTCCTGGTTTCGGCAATAAAATGTCTGCAAGCACATTGCCCGCACCTGATCGTTGTCAAACCTAGTCGCGACCTGACGTACAAAATGTCCCCACTCGGTATCAAAACTCCCGGCCATTGACCACCAGTTCCTTGCCTCGCCGCGGAGCTGTCCCGCCACTCGCGACGCCCACTCCGCCCGTCGCACTTCGTACAGTTTTAGGAGGTGTTCACACTCCCGCAAAAACTCCCGCGGGTCCTCGTTGTCTGTCCCCGCAAACACTGGCAACTCGAACTGCGTGTTCACGTACCGCACTACTGGCCTCTCCACGTCCGCGGGCCTGTCCCCCTGTTCCCGTTTACAGTCCTTGTCCGTGCTGTCCGTGCTCTTCGCGCCCTCGGCCGCGCCGCCGGACCCGCACAATACGCTTTTCACATCCATTTTCGCGGAATCTCCTTCCTCCTGCATGTCTGTTTCGAAACTTATTAGATTGTCTCTCCCTTGTCCCGCCTGTTTCCACGCCATCCTGTCCTCTCGGTGCTACTGATCCGGGATCGTGATCACAATCTCCCCAGTAACCCAATACGATCCTACCCGGCGCGTTATCATCAGTCCGGGATACCGCTGCGCCACCGTCTTGTATTTCTGTCGCCCCCACGACGCGCTATCTCTCGCCGAAACGTCTCGTGTACGCGCCGTTCCCGCGCTGCGTTATATCCCGCCGGCACGCCGGCGCGACGTCTCGAGTTCGCGCCGCTCCCACACCGCGCGGCCGCACCTGCTTCCGTCCTGTCCTGCACCTGCGCGCTTGCGTGCGCTTGCGTGCGCTTGCGTATGCTTATGGCCACACTAGTTGGGCGCCAAATGACATCCCTCGGCTTCTGGTCCCTATTTCCCTGTTTGCTAGAAATGTCTGTTATGCCCGTACTGCTCTCGTCGGAGAGGTGTGGGTCCAGGCCGACGTGGCCGGGACCGGGAAATGCGGGACCTGGAGGGATGGAGAAGTAGAATGACGGGTAGATCGAAAGGACCACTCGACGTTAATCGTTCCACGAGCTCTTTTATTGCGTTCAGAGAGCTTGCCGCGGCCTGGCGGATCCGTCGCGGGGTGCGCGCCCTGCCCACGAAGACCCGGACTCCCGGAGACCGTCTCGTACGGCCCGCTCGTCCCGACGCGTAGTGGCAGTTTTCCCACGTAACAAAGTTCCTGATAATCAACTGCTTCGCAAAGGCACGTGACGCGTGCGCGGTTCTTACGTACTGACTCGTAACGTCGGCGATGGTTCAGCGATGCGTAACTATGCCCCTCACAAAGACACGTGATGCGTGCGCGGTTCTTACGTACTGACTCGTAACGTCGGCGAAAGTTCAGCAATGCATAACTATGCTTACGCGTCCTATGATGACCGACTCGTGACGTAACTCGTAACTCGTAACTCGGACACCCAATCGCGTGGGCGGCACAACGTAGTAGGCAGCACGGCTGCTGCGAAATGCTCGTACTGTGGCGGTGTCGCCGGACCGTGAGCTGGATAACCCGTCTCGCGATCAGCGCGGAGCGGAGCGCACGTCCGCCGCTGCTCGAGTCCTGAGTTCAACTGCTCTCCCCCGCCCGTCCGCGGGCCGTCGCGCGCGGGCTGCGGAGGAGGGAGGGGAAATCGGCCGGCATGGGAGAGCGCCACCCCTCGCGACGCGGATGAGCGCCAGGCCGCGCTTACATATAAACACTGCGACACGTTTACAAGAATTAC
Organism: Bacillus rossius redtenbacheri; assembly: GCF_032445375.1. NCBI lineage: Eukaryota > Metazoa > Arthropoda > Insecta > Phasmatodea > Bacillidae > Bacillus > Bacillus rossius. The sequence goes on along the minus strand of NC_086330.1, from coordinate 135,804,317 downwards.
AAGATTATTACACGATAGTTAATACATTACAGTTACATTATTTACACACTTAAAACAAAGTCACGGTCATTTGGGAAGAAAATATATACACACAGAAACATTTACACATTAACACTGGCTCACTGGCGTGCTAGGGCGCACGCGGGTGCGTCCCTGGCCGATGCACACACTGGGGGTTCACTGGGGGGGAAAACAGGCCCCCTCAGGCCCGCGTCGGTGGCCAGGTACGGCCTCTGTATCTGGGAGGGTACGACGACTGTTGTCAACCTAAAGAAATTATATTACTACAAAATTTTAATGAATTCAAAAAGTTGTTAGAGAATACATCAAAGGAAAAAAATATTTATTTAGCTGGTGAAATAACACCTTGTAATGACAATATAAATAATATGTAATTTGCTGTATAATTAATAGGACACCCTACAAATGATTCAGAGTATATTAAATGAAAAATATGTACTGTTTGTTGTGTTGTGTAAATTGTGAAAATTATAATATTTGTGATTATTTGTTGAAAGTGTAGATTAGCAAAATTCATTATAATTGTAAACTTGATTATTTTATTGCAATTTTAAGTATGTTTTTTTTGTTTATAATGTGACAAAGTCAATATCCCTTGAGCTGTTGGCTCATGTAGGGATCTGCAGGTGGATTGAAAAAAATAAAAAAAATAAAATAGATTGTGTTATCTGCATGAAACCATAATATATTTTCCATTGATTTTTGTTGTCCAAATTATATACATTTATGTAATGTCTTGTTTTGTAGTTGATTTCGCATAATTTCACCCTATTTTAAATTTGCAACACTGTGCTACCAGCTTGCTTTTACCAAAGCCCAATAATGGGGGACGCGGATTTGTGTCGAAAAGAATAGTGACTATTCCGCCTAAACAATGGCAAAAAACGGATTTGTGTCGAATCGGAATAGTCACTATTCCAAGCAAGATTTAAATCTCACAAGTTGGCACGGACTTGTGCCGACCCGGAATAGTCACTATTCCGGTTCGGCACATTTCCGTGTAGTGAAGATTCCGGGTATGTTGGAAGTCGGGTTTGTTGTATGCGGAAAAGTGTCGAATTTTTTTCGATGGAATTCATGTAGTTTGGTCAAACATGGTCCGATCCGGATTTTATTCGAACATGAATTTTTCAAGTAGTACCTACATAACGACGTTAGAGTGCAGTGTTCGCGTGGCTTAGCAACGCCATCTGTCATGTTACTCATAACTAATTGTTGAAGCTCATTGCGAATTATCACTGAACAGGATGCGCCAGTACCCCCTTTTCCTTTTTATAATTTTATAATTTATTGTGTATCTCGGTTTCTATTTGCACACATGATTTATTTTATGCCTGTATGCATAAGTTGTCAATTCATACACTGACTGGGTTTCTTTATTTTCTGTGCAATACAGAATAAATTTTTATTTTTAAATATAAAAAATAAATGTCTCTGAAACATCAAAACTGCCAATCTCCTGTTCCACAATACCAGACCAAAAACTTGAATTATAATCGGTTGACACAGCTCGACAGGAGTTCTAGATCACGTACAGCATGTATTATGTTGTATAATAATATGTTGCACATATTTGTAGTGTCAGGCACATGGTGATGTGATAATTATAAAACTGACTTAGTGGTAGACACGCGAGCCCTGTTTCATTAAATATATTGTATTATATTTACTAACAAGATGAGTAGAATTCATACGGTAATGCTATTATTGTAACATTAAGCCGTTTGCAGGTTCAGCTTTTTTGAATTCTGCAAAAAAAATTATAAAACGTGTTACCACATCATTACTGAAATTTTAATGAATTCAAAAGTTAGCTAACTTATGTGAAATTTATGTTGATAGATTTATATTTAAAATTTAAATTAATTTGCCGATTCTCTTGCATCTTATATAGCATAAATATTTTATAATTCAACTTCTTTTTAAACAATTTTAAGAAAGATATTTAAATGATGCAATTTTGATGTTGCCACACATTTATTTAATTAATTTTTTAAGTACGATTTTAAAATAATTGTGTAATTTTGAAGTTGCCAATATACACTTTTTGGTTGAAAAACGCAGATTTTAAAACTAATTTGCAAGAGTAGGCAGCAAGTATTGTTCATCTTTTTCGTTCGTTTCTTGATGTTTTAATGAGTTGAAAATAAGGCGGAAAGTCGGTTTTTTAGGATAAATTTTTATTGGTATTTGTTTGATGCTTACTTAATTACTATCAATTCAAAACATTATTTTTGCAATACGATAAAATTATAGTTAGGTATATGTGTGTTTATAGTTATTTATTTTCTGTCTAATATATAAAGCGAGGGGTTTTTTTTTTAATACAAAGACCATCGTTGAAAGAGAAGATTTTCTCAATTTTGGGGGACTCGAAAATAGTACAAACAAATAGCCTACTATGTTAATATAATGAAAACATTTGTTTCAGTTGCAGTGTCTAACCTTCAGGTTTCTCCTGATGTATAGGCCTATTTGATGTTTTTGTGTGGGGTAGGCTCAATGTGTGTTAACTGCCTTTATATAAAGTTATTTGGAAAAAAAAATTCTTAAAAAAACTAATAATTTCGTAAATTCTTAAGCTACAACAAATACAAATACACCATCTCAGAAAAAAATTGGTTGTCTGTAAAGTCGGTTTACGGACGATAGTTTAACGAGTCAACGTCATAACAAAACAGTGATGAAATGATTGCATACTTTTATTAATAAAATTGAATCATTTTTATTGAATTATCACTATTTTGTATGGATACAAAGAAGGAGTGAAATGAAATCTACAATTTAATTGATAAATTTACTTTTATTTGCACTCATTAATTCAAATATGTTTATTACTTTAACGGAGAGATTATTTTAACTATAACTTTTGTACATGTTTGCTATTTAATTTCTTCCAATCTGTGTTATTCTGTTAAGGATAGGACGGTGATAAGAATAGTAGGAAACGAATGGGAGTGTTAAAGTTTAATGTGCCTCGAAAAAGTCAAATCGATGGTTGTTCCAATCGAGTGGAAGCGTACAATGAGCGTAACGGGACACAGCGTAACGGGACAACGTGCGTTACGGGACACTTTTGACGTGACAACGTCTAATAAATCGATGAACGCCGGCTGCACGGATAAATTGGAAGAAGTTAAATAGCAAACATGTATAAAATTTATAGTTAAAACAATCTCTTCGTTAAAGTAATAAACATATTTGAATTAATGAGTGCAAATAAAAGTAAATTTATCAATTAAATTGTAGATTTCATTTCACTCCTTCTTTGTATCTATACAAAATAGCGATAATTCAATAAAAATGATTCAATTTTATTCATAAAAGTATGCAATCATTTCATCAATGTTTTATTATGACGTCACGTTAAACTATCGTCCGTAAACCGACTTTACAGTTAACCAATTTTTTGGAAAAATATTTATTTGTTTTTAATTTTGGATATTGATTATTCTTATGTGTTTCTGATTAAGTTCGCTTGTCTTTCATGCTTTCATAAATATAATTATATATAATTTTAACTGTAAAGCCATTTTATGATGGCCTGGATTAGATTATATTATTTCAAATCTAGTTTATCATTTATATTTAAGTTAAATATCTTCGTTTCTGATTTGAGTACGAATTATAGGTTACGAGCTGCAATGTTGCACATTTAAGGTTCAATTGTAACTTATCCCAAACGTCTGGTATCTCAAATAATAGGTGCATATATAGTTTACCAAAAATAAAAAATTTTATTTAAAATTATCTGTCTACAGCGATTCCAAACCGAAATGCACTTCAAACTGCTAAAGCCAGGCTATGGCTTCCGGGACGAAGCGCAACACCCCGTGGCCCTTCAATAAATAAAAGTAAATCAGTTAACATTCGTAAAAAAAAAACCTACTTAAGAGTTTATTTCTTAGTATTATATTGTTCTTGTAAATATTGATTGGGTGGGGTCACACTTCCAGTGCGCTGCCTTTGTTAATGTGGCAGAGTTATAGCCGACTTTTTCTTGTGAAGCAGTGCGCAATAACGTGGTTTGAAAACAGCGATGGCCGTGGTCTGCCAAAGGTTATTTCATGTAAGCAATAAGAAAATGGTTGTAGTACTTAATTAAATTATATTTATGGCTCCACATGCGAACGTAAGTAAATTTTGGGCAAATGTCTCAGAAAAATAAGATGGCAATAACTTGTTAATTTAATAAATGAGTTTTCTGTGAGACATTTTATTGCACTACATTTAAAATAGAACTTTTAAGATCGATTGAAAGCTGTTTGAAAATTCTGGTCTTTAGTTACATAATTATATAGTGATTTTGATTTTTAATAACTATAAAATATTATATTGTCCTTGAGGCTGATATGAGTAAGCATATTCAGACAGCAGAATTTTTTAAATAACATAATTTTAGTCGTTATGATTTTGAATATATATATATACCTAGCTGAAATGCTGTATATTTTTATTGATATATCTTTATACATAAAAATCCCGTGTCACGATGTTCGTCCACGCTAATCTCCGAAACTACTTAACCGATTTTAATGAAATTTTGCACATATACGTAACTTAGTCCAACTTGAGGGGTAGGATAGTTTTTATCTCAATTAATGACCTAAATATTTGTTTTTTCAAATGAAAAGTTTTTTTATAGGACAAAGGCTTATAGACATACAAACAGCAATTGTGTGTTATTTCCCTATGTCCACCACACTCTCATATAGTGCTATACATTTCGTTTTAAGGGCAAGCTTCAAGATCGCGTTTGTGAATCATGGTCACCAGGTAGTGCTGGGGTGGAGATGAGAGCGAGAGATCGCAGACAGAGATATGACCGTGGCAGCGAGTGCCCTGAAGGGATGGAAGGGGGCGCCGGCGGGATCACGTGTTCATCCGGTGTTGCCAGTTCTGTGTCCCACTGAGGAGAACAGCTGCGTGCCTAGCTAGGGGCGGACCGTTAGGCGAGGCACACCCACTCAGCAGTGTTTCAGAACTAGAAGCCCGGGACAGCAGGAATCTTCATTGGGCATCGTATAGAGCAGGGTTTTTTGGAGATGAATTCAGATACTAAATTGATAACGTATTTTTTAATATATTTTTTTAGTTATAATTCTACAACCAATGGTCAGTTAAACTGGACTCTATCACATGTCATGTTCAAGGATTACGTGCACTTACACGTCCCGTAACACCGTAACATAAGCCCCGACACTCTGGTGGGTTTTCCTACAAACACACATTTAATTTTATGAGCAAACCTTTTTTTTTTTAATTTAGAATATTTTAATATATATATTAATAGATTCGAGTTATAGGGCAGGACTATTTTTGAAATATTAAACAATTTGTAAAATACTGAATAATTTAACAGTAGTCGAGATGAGTCAAGACACAAATATTTCGTAAGAAATAAAACACCATGTACATACATATACTTGCTACACATTGACAATTTAACGAAATGTAAAAAATGAGGACCTAATACATTGACGTATTAAAACTTAAGTTTATAAAACAATTGCCAAGTGCAAGTACAATAGGCAAACCAAGAGCCCCGTATCGTTAATGGATATTTGTTTGTAACTTGCAAACTTATAAACTGAAGTAATATATATGTGTGTGTGTGTATATATATATGTGTGTGTGTATATATATATGTGTGTGTATATATATATATATATATCCTTTTTGTTTCCTATTACCAAGGAAATAATGATATATCAGCATTTATTTATACATACAGAGATTTTTAATTGAGTAAAAATTGTGCTTAATGCATGAAAAATAATATAAATATAAATATATACATATATATATATATGTATATATATATATAGACAAGCTGCAGTACCCGGCGTTGCCCGGGCTGAACACACGGTGAATGGGACCTTTTTCGAAATCAGATGTAGATAGTAATTGTCTTCTTAATTTGAATGTCAAGTGTGCAAAATAATTTATATCACTTCAGATCCCGACAGATGTTTTGCCAGTGCATAGTTATTTACCTGTATATATCTCAAAATTGGTGTCTGTATTGTTACGATCGCGCTTGGCTTCAGTGCTTGGCGTCGCCGCGCTCGTTCGGCCTGTCTGCGCCCCCTTCCACCTGCATCCTCTCCCTGGTATCTCGTGCCATACTATCTCGCGACATCCTGACTGTCGCGGCGCGCACCTGCCTCAGATCGAGTTACTTAAGGGAGGCCGCACTGTGGAATGGAGGGACTCAGACATGTTTATCGGTGTGTTTTGTGGGAACCCGATGCTTGTTGAGTTTATCGGCGTTCTTTGAGCAGCCGCCGCGTCCTTCGAGGACTCACGACGCGTTTCTGGGCATTTCGACGACGAAGGTCGCGCGATATCTCGGAGACATGCCCGATTGTTCTGGACGGGAACCCAAGGGCTATTTAAGGAGGTTGGGCCGACCTTCGAGTCAGTCAGTCGGTGACTGAGTGAGTTCTCCCGCGGCGGAGTTTCCGGGCGATAGTGCCGCAGGTGCGGCAGAGTGGCGAAGTCCTTGGACGAAGGTTCCAGGGCAGGGAGTGAGTAAGTTCAGTGGAGTCGGGAGTTTTCCCGCGGCGGAGTTTCCGGGCGATAGAGTCGCGGGCGCGGCGGAGTTTCCGGGCGATAGAGTCGCGGGCGCGGCGGAGCCGAGTGAAGTTCCGAGTGAGGCGTCGTGTGGGATCTCGGCGAAGGGTGTGACGGCGGCGGCGGAGTGCGGCGACGGAGTCCCGCGGCGGAGACCCACGAGGGGTGCTGCGGTCAGAGTTGCGCCGGAAGTGTGGCCCAGCGAGGTGTGTGAAACGAGTGACTGGGGAATTGGCATTTCTTTAAGTGTAGTTAATTATTTGCCAATTTAGAAGATTATTTGTAAGTGACAAGTAGTGGTAATAAATAAAACTGTGTGTGTGAAATAAAATCTATTAATTGGGCTATCCTTTACGAACCCCCGCAGGTAAATCGTAACATTTTGGTGTCAGAAGTGGGATAGCCCTAATTAACAGATTTTGGATTTTGTTACATTATTAGAATAATAGTTAAGGATAGAATTTAGTTTACGAGAATAGTTAGTGTTTAGAACTTTAGTGAATTTGAAATTTTCTACAGTTAGTTTGAGTATACTGTAGTCAGTGTTAGTTTTGAATGTAATAGAGTTATTGTTAGTTAAATTAGAAGGTTCGGCTAGGTCATTTAAAATTAAGAACAGAATTAGAAAAAAAAATTATTTAGGCTTGTAGTATATGTGGACAAGAAAGATGGCTGCCGATGAGCTTAAGAATGTCCTGGCATTCTTGGCCGAACTGAAGAGTGGCCAGGAAGAAATGAAGAATGAAATTAAGAGTAACAGGGAAGAAATGAAGAATGAAATGAAGAGTAACAGGGAAGAAATGAAGAATGAAATGAAGAGTAACAAGGAAGAAATAAAGAATGGCCAGGAGAAAATGGAGAATAGGCTGGACGAGATGAAGAGTAGCCAGGAAGAAATGAAGAATGAAATGAAGAATAGCCAGGAGAAAATGGAGAATAGGCTGGACGAGATGAAGAAGGGTCAGGAAGAAATGTTAGTCAGTATGAAGAATGGTCAGGAAGAAATGTTAGCTATTATGAAGAACTTTAAGGAAGAAATGGTATCTAGTACAAAGAACTTTAAGGAAGAAATGGTAACCAGTATAAAGAAATTTACGGAAGAAATGAAGAGTGGAAGGAAGGAGAGTAAGAACCACCATGAAGAAAAGAAGAGCGGGTCAAATAATAGCCTAGAGGAAATGAAGAAGGGTCAGGAAGAACTGAAGCATGGCCAAGAAGAAATGAGGGATGAAATGAAGACCGAAGTGAAGATAAGCATAGAAGGGAAGAACAGCCAAGAGAAAAACAGCGAAGAGAAGAACGGCGAACAGAAGACCGGTCAGGAGAAGCACAGCGAAGAGAAGAACAGAGAAATGAAGACCAGCCAAGAGGATACCAGCCAAGAGGAGACCAGCCAAGAAGAGACCAGCCAAGAAGAGAATAACAGTGAAGAGAAGAACCACAAAGAGAAGACTAGCGAAGAGAAGACTAGCGAAGAGAAGACCAGCGAAGAGGAGACCTGCCGAGAGGAGACCAGTCAAGAGAACAGTGAAGAGAACAGCGAAGAGAACAGCGAAGAACACTGCGAAGAGGACATTAGCCAAGGAGAGGAGAACAGCCAGGACATGAAAATGAAAGAAGAGCTGAAGAAAAGCATAGAAGTAGTGAAGATGAGTTACAAAGTAAAGAATATTGAACAAGAAGAAATGAAGATAAACCAAAGAGAGAGGGCAAAATTCACAAAAGAGCTGAAGAAAAGCCGAGAAGAGATGTACATGAGTCAAGAAGAGATAGAGAAGTGCAAAGAAGAAACGAAGGAAGACCAAGAAGAAACACAGGAAGACCAAGAAGAGGTGAAGAAGGACCAAGAACAGGGGAATAAAGACCGAGAAGAGAAAATGAGAACACAAATAGTGAAGAAGATGGTGCAAGGAGTAACTGAAAGCAGTCCAGACGATATTCATAAGAACAAAGAGAGAATGAGGAACCAAGAAGAGACGAAGAAGAGCTGGGAAGAAATGCTTTGTGAACAAGTAGCTACGAGAAAACAAACAGAGAGAAAAAGGGAAGAAACAAGCGAACCATTGGGAGGCAACGAGCAATGCTCTCAAGAGAATCGGTTCCGTCCAAGGCAACGGTCGGCCCGTCTCGGGCAGCTGACTGAACGACATTGGTCATCAGCAACGCAGAAGTGTCACTGGGTGACGAGAGAAGCAACATCTACTGCGAAAGAGGGTTACCTGGTGAGACTGTACAGCCCGCGATGGAGAAAAGGCAGGAGGCCTAAACTTCGAGTAGCATGGGGACCTCCAGGAGGAGATGCATTACCTGTTCGGGACGAACAGGTTTAAGGAGGGGGCAATGTTACGATCGCGCTTGGCTTCAGTGCTTGGCGTCGCCGCGCTCGTTCGGCCTGTCTGCGCCCCCTTCCACCTGCATCCTCTCCCTGGTATCTCGTGCCATACTATCTCGCGACATCCTGACTGTCGCGGCGCGCACCTGCCTCAGATCGAGTTACTTAAGGGAGGCCGCACTGTGGAATGGAGGGACTCAGACATGTTTATCGGTGTGTTTTGTGGGAACCCGATGCTTGTTGAGTTTATCGGCGTTCTTTGAGCAGCCGCCGCGTCCTTCGAGGACTCACGACGCGTTTCTGGGCATTTCGACGACGAAGGTCGCGCGATATCTCGGAGACATGCCCGATTGTTCTGGACGGGAACCCAAGGGCTATTTAAGGAGGTTGGGCCGACCTTCGAGTCAGTCAGTCGGTGACTGAGTGAGTTCTCCCGCGGCGGAGTTTCCGGGCGATAGTGCCGCAGGTGCGGCAGAGTGGCGAAGTCCTTGGACGAAGGTTCCAGGGCAGGGAGTGAGTAAGTTCAGTGGAGTCGGGAGATTTCCCGCGGCGGAGTTTCCGGGCGATAGAGTCGCGGGCGCGGCGGAGCCGAGTGAAGTTCCGAGTGAGGCGTCGTGTGGGATCTCGGCGAAGGGTGTGACGGCGGCGGCGGAGTGCGGCGACGGAGTCCCGCGGCGGAGACCCACGAGGGGTGCTGCGGTCAGAGTTGCGCCGGAAGTGTGGCCCAGCGAGGTGTGTGAAACGAGTGACTGGGGAATTGGCATTTCTTTAAGTGTAGTTAATTATTTGCCAATTTAGAAGATTATTTGTAAGTGACAAGTAGTGGTAATAAATAAAACTGTGTGTGTGAAATAAAATATATTAATTGGGCTATCCTTTACGAACCCCCGCAGGTAAATCGTAACAGTATGTAACCTAGACTCTATAAAGCACTATAGAAAAAAAGCTGAAAAATAAGAAATTACTAATATTGAAAAGAAAACCCGTATCACTGATAGAAGAAACGCAGTTTGCATCAACATAGAGACCAAAAGACATGTATATTACTAGAACATCCATTTCAATAAATAAATCAATTTTCGTTTTTTTTTTACATCATAGTATACACAAAATAAACAACCACATTTAACAGTTCTTCGAAATTCATTGAAAACAATATTTTAAAAGGTATGTCTCCACAGAACATAAAATTTAAACTTCAGATAAAATTAGAACCTTATATAAAACTCATGAACAGTTACTTCCAAAAATAATTTTTTCTCTCGTTTAACTTAATGTTTTCGATGTTAGAACAAATTTGAACACAACAGAATATTTTATGGCTAATCGTCCAGAGTTTCAAAGAACAAAAATATCTTACTTCAATTATATTTACATTCATTTATCCCTTGCTGTTTCCAGCTCAGTTTTTAACGTCTTGATTGCTGTTTATCTACCAAGCTTCTTTCAGCTTCCAAAATGTAGTCTGGTTCTCTAATGGCTCTGCCTATGCTTTGATTTGGCACCACTACCTCAGGCAGTAAACACCTACGATAAAATCTAGTCAGTTTCGGCAACATTTCTGTTTTCCACATGAGCTTATCTCTTTCTGCTCTTTCTACGTGTAAATTCTGACGAACGCCAGACATAACTATGAAGTAACATAATTCGCGCTTTGTTAAAGTCCTTTGCAGCTGATAAAAATAAAGGTGTGAACATTTAAGAATTAAACTTCCATCATCATTCACACGTAGAAATAACTTTCTTTTTCTTATTGCAGATTCTTGGAGCCCTTGGTCAACTACAGAAGGCACACACTTGATTTCAACAATCGCATTTTCTTCGAACACAAGTCCGTCGGGGCTAGCACTCAAATATCCGTATTATAGATCCAAAAATAAATCACATTTCTGTACAACTAATCCGGTTTGTGCTTGAAACCTCTGAATGGCAATATGCTCATTGCGACGACCGTATTCCATTGCCAGTGTCGAAAACGGGGGCTTGTTAAGTAGGTAACTGTTTAACAAGATTTGAACAGGACGTAGATTCTTTCCGGCGACAAACAACGCCAAAATGACTGGCTTTTAAACGCACACGTCTCATTTTGTGCCATAGCTCACAATCAGCTTGCATTTTTGTTCGTTCTACGATATTATTTCTTTCTTCCAAAGTGACTTGCAGTGATGGGATGCAACCAACATTAATTACATAAGTTGTTTTGTCACAGAAATGATACTCCTAAATATACTAACATTGTGCACCTGTTAGATGTTAGACATTCAATTATAACATAACATTAATAATATACATTTTGATACTATTCATTACTGGTAAATAAAACTATATAAACGTTAATTATAGTCCATCGGTGAGTGGGCAAAGGCGTCACCAAAACTTAGAAAATCTAATTTAGTACTACTTTTAACGTAAATAGATTCTTACATTAAGTGAATTTTTAATAAAAAGTTTGTTTTACGTATACGTCTAAAAAAAATATACACATGGTAAAATTTTAAAATGGAATAACACAAAGAATATTTTACAGAAATATTTCTGGATTGTTTTCTCAGTTTCTGTTTTATAATCTATTGTCGCTGGCAATAAGTGCCAGCACGTGAAATTGACAGTAAAGATTACAAAAAATTTTATAGACATAAAATTGCATCCTAATAAAAATGGTATTTATAGCTGCATATAAAAATCAAAATTGCCCCGTATGCATCCGCACGTTTACTGTTTACATTGTCACTAGCACACAATATCATTAATAAATTTTCAATATACAGGCATATAGAAATTATTTTTAAGCATAAAAGGAAACCTTAAATCCGTTTGAAATGTGTTTAGAGCAAATATATATTTTTTTCAACTGTTAATAACGTTATAAATGAATTTCCAGGACAGTCAGTTTTCAACCTTATTTTAAAAGTTTTACAGTAGGTCACACATAAATGTCTCATATCCGTGTATGCATAATAATAAATATAAGGGCGCGGTTACACGGGACCCTGAACTACTTCAGGTGAACATGTTTAAGTAAACACGTTTACAAACGCGAAAGTGTACGGTTACACGGTCGTTGCTGAAAAGTGTGTTCTGTGGTTCTAAAGCCGATTGTCTACTGTCAACGAATGACTGTTTTATTGATCTTCTCTATTTTGTATCCAGAAAACGCGGGATTTTCTCACTTGTTTATACAGAATTATCAGCAGAAATGGAATGTTTTTTCATATTGCTCAATATTTTTTTACAAATCGGGAATTCAGACAACATGCACAGTAAAATGTTTTATTATTTTTTGAGCGAGAGTACCTATCTCAGTTTTAAGATAATTAAGGTCAGGATAAAATTTAAAAAGTATATATAATAACCTATTGATTTTTTTTTGTTGCATTCGGTAAAATATTACTCTAACTTGTGCCAGGAACACTTTCCATCTTGAATTTCTGCAAAGGACTGTTTATATTCTAAACAGCCAATCAGAGGCTAATGTAGAAGATATGTCGATCTGAACTACTTTGCCAACCTGTTTAAGTTAAATGGGAAATGGCCTCGAACGAAACATGTTCAGACTGTGTGTAACCGCACCGTACAGCTGAACATGTTCACCTGAAGTAGTTCAGACTCCCGTGTAACCGCGCCCTAACACTCAATGTACATAGGTACCTTTTTTATTTTTAGCATACGTGCCAGAAGCATTTTCTTTTTTGCGGATTTCTTTCGGTTTGACAATTTATTGTGGCCGTTTCTTGAGGAATTTTGTGCTGCCCATAATCGCACACTGCGTACCAAGACTTGATAAAACTTCGTTGAATAAGTCACACGTAGTCGAGCGTTCCGAACACTAATACTACACAAGAGAGAATGAGTGACCTCGGTGAGACGCTGGCGTCACACACCTTTCCCCATCCCTTCCCATCATGATCGGTAGCCTAGGGCGCAGCTAGCCACGGACCTCGACGCCATAAAATCTTTTTCTTAAAAAAAAAAGTCTAATTGACAGAATGTGAGTGTCGCTAGATTTTTTTATCTACACGGCTCTACCAAAAATATCAAAGTTTGAAACAAATGTAATCGTTTGTGCGTCTTCAGAAACATTTGAATTTTCAGGAGCAGCCTAAATCTAAATATAGCAAAATATATTCTGTGTTATTTTTAAAACTCGCTATTAAAAAATTTTTTTATCAAGTGTGTGTAGATATTCAGATAGGAATTTGAGATCTCTTGTCATAATAAATGTGAAGTTAAAAAAATTAATAAGCATTTGTTTTAGACAGGATTGTTTCGAAAAAGCCTCGGTGTGCATAACAGTGTGACATAAATTCCTCCTAAATTATATATGAAAAAACGACCACAGAAAAAACTATTTAAAGTAATGTACAAATGTAATTTGTGAAGACGAACTGCGTAAGCACAATTTTTATTATTTTTAATGCATGACCATCATGCTATCAGTTTTTGTTTTTATTTGCTGTCCTGTAAAGAGTTAAACACTAACCACTGAAGTTGTAAATGCAGAACTGTCGCAAAAGCAACCGATATCAATCAGTCCATTTGTTCTATCAATGATGATCTCGATTCTGTCTCTAAGTAGGCAAAAGTTAATAAACTCAGGCTGAATGCAAATAAAACCCAAGCAATATTAATTGGTTCTCCTCATAAGCTCACTGAATTAATTCCTAACAAATGCTGTAACTTAACGCTCCAAGGAGTTTATATTCAGTTCTCTAACGTCGTAAGAAATCTGGGAGTTCTGATAAACACAACCTTAACCTGGAGGGAGCAGATAATGAAAATATGTAAGAAGGTACATTTTTCCCTTCACTGCTTACGACGGTTAAAAAATTTGCTTCCACTTAGTATTAAAACCATGCTTGTTCAAACATTAATTATGCCCCACTTTGATTACTGCGATGTGCTCTTTCCTGATCTAACTGATAAACTAGCTATGCGACTACAGAAGCTCCAAAACTGCTGCGTAAGATACATTTTTAACCTTAAATTACGTGATCATCTAACCCAATACTACCAGCAGTTAAAATGGCTCACTCTCGCACAAAGACGCAAAATGCACAAACTTATCCTTGCTTATAAGGTGCTGCAGCAGGTATCACCTCATTATATGTCAGCCAGTATTAATTACCTACATAGTTACCATAGCCATGACACACGATCCACACGCAACCCAATGCTATCTATCCCAGTGCACTCATCCAAATGTCTGTCGGGATCTTTTGCAACCGTGAGTAGCAGGCTCTGGAATAAATTAGACCAAGCGACAAGGCAAACAAAAAATCTAGCATCCTTTAAGTACAGGCTGAAAAAACATCTTTGTAACAACTGCTTACCATGACCACTTCGCTGCTACCCTACTGCTTGATTCTGTGTGTGAATGTGCGAGTGACTGGTTTTAATGTAGTAGCACCTAATGTTTTTTTTTTTTAATTTTCTTTCGGTTTTGATACTTTTTGCTGTATGTTTAATTACTTTCCTTTTTATGTATGTCTATGCTTAGTTTTAAATTACTTTATAATTAGTTAGGTTGAATCCTTTGTAGTAGTTAATATTTGAACATTAAGTTAAAATTTCAATTTATTCTCTTAATATTTAGTCTATATCATGCTTAGTTTTTAATATTCAAATCTTTGATGTAATTGCAGAAAAGTGGTTAAGTGTAAGAGAAGGCGTACCGCCTTAACTTCGCCACCAATAAAGACGATAAACAAACAATAAAGACGATAAACAAACAAACAAATACCCCGCGCGCAAGGCGTGTCCGTCTCCCTGGCTCACAGTCGCGAGGGGTGGGTGACCTTCCAGGAAGGAGCTGGCAACACGGCAGCCTGTCTCCGCCACCTCGCGCGTCATCCTCTCCCCCTGCCACCCCTCGTCAACAACCATGTGCTGGGCCAACACCCTCTGGATACAAGGCCTGCTTTCTAAACGGAGGGAGGCGTGTGACGTCAGCAGGAGTGGTCCTAGCCTGCCCCGGCAGGCAAGGGTCGAGCCTAGCGCGCGCACGTGTTCCTTCCCTTCTGTAGCTTGCCAAATGTCAGTTTTTGTACAGATTTCGTGCTGAGCGGTCAGTTAACATGCTGGTTCACTGCTTTGTTACTCGATGTCGGTTTTTGCTGAAATTCTAACCGAGCTATCAGTTAACATTCCGTATAGTCGTTGTGTCGGGATGTGGGTTTCTTATGTGATTTGGAACTGAGAGATCAGTTAACATGCCGTATCGCTGTTGTGTTACCGAATGTAACGAACTATAAAACAAAAGCATTTATAACCAAAGAGAAAAAATAAATATAATACAGTAAAGCAAAGGCCTATTAGAATTATATTTGAAATTTCCTGCAAGAAGCATTAAATTTACAAATCACTAATACTCACGCTATTTATAAACATGTATACTTACATACATACATATACATCCACTTTCAAATTTATAATGCTATTGATATTTAAACTACCATATATATTGGAGAAGGTAATATTTAAATGTGTTATGCATGAATGTTAAATTATGAATTCTTTAAAAATACTTGAAAACATTTCAAGGAGCAATTTTCTCTTTAAAAATATAAATTCCTGATTTTAAAAATCATTTAATGAATTTAGAGGGAAAAAAAACATTTTTAATTCGATTACATCTTTGTTTCATGTATAGAATGTTAGATGTTCATATCTTCTGTATGGGCCTTTTTGTAGATAAACATGAGAATTCTGATGCATAGTGTAAGAGAAAACGATTTTTTATTTGTTTGTTAACTTTACAACTTAATACAGGTTAACATAAATTGCATTTAAATTTACATTTTTTCGGTAACTCTGATAACTAAAGCTCATTTTGGTTCAAAATTAATATGTCTATTTATTCGTGAGACCATGAACTTATTACGTTGGTACATAATTTTTAGTAATAGCTTTATAAACAGTTTCGTAGTATTATTTTTTCGTATTATTTTGAAACAAAATTAACGAATATTGATTCTCATTACTAAAATAATATGCCCAGAAATTGTTTTGATTTCTTAATAACACTGGATTTAAGTGGTTTCAAATGCATAAAACTATCGCTAAGACTGTCAAATTTAACTTGCTCTTTCCCCACAATGCCAGTAAAATAAACGAGCATGCTTAGTCAATGATACCACTGCTTGGTATCAAATAAAAATTTATAGTATTTTATACTTACTGATTAATAGGTTTCTCGGATGTATATTTTAATTGCGTGGTTTAATACTGAAAAATCTTATAAAACACTATTCAAACGTCAGAAAATTACTTACACTTCCTCTTTATATTGGCAGAAAAATGTTTACTGTTTAACTTCATAATAAACGTAGGATAAGAAAGATTGCTAAATAACTATATTTTCTATGTAAACGCAATTAACTGACCCTGAAAACTTAATAAAGGTCAAACCTACACCAATAAATGAAAAATATTATACACTATAAACCAAATTTGTATTTGCTCAACTGGTCTTGTTAAAATGAATGTATTGTTTCAAATAATTATTTTCTTTATTTTAAGGTGTGCGAGTTGCATTTCAAGTCAGACTACATACTGAAGGAAACAAGCTGTTATGATTCTAGAACTGGGAAACATCTGACTGCTCCACTGGCACACCCAAGATTATATGATGCCGTTATTCCCAACTGCCCTTCTTATTTGTCAGCACCTAGCCATAGTCGAGAAAGCCCTGAAATAAAAATAATTTGTTTGCAACAGGAGTTAGCACATGTTCAATTAAACTCAAATTTTTGTTATTTCATTTTTGAACAGTCTGTCCACCTGGAATTTGAAAACATACATTTTAATTATTTCCCTGTAACTTGAAATTCTCAATTTGTGTATTATTCCATTAAACCTCATGCCCATAAGATTCTTTTAGGAACCCAGGAAGAAATAATTTTGCCTCATTTTTACACACAAAAAAATTGCCCGTTCAACAGTTATAACAAATAAAATTTTAATTTCTTGAAACACTACAAAGTAAGTATCAGTTACATACGAGAGAAGAGTACTTTTTCTCTGGTTAACTAAATTCACTTGAAACCGTATTATGACGACAAAGTGCACTTGTTTTTATGGTCATTATAGCCTTTCATCGTCGGATGAAGATGATGTTTACATTTAACCATTAAAACCAATTACTGCTAAAATATACTAATCACTATATACTCTGCTGGTATTGTAACAATATACTGTGAATGATGTTCAAAGTTTGTTCTGTAACAGCAAAACTGTCTTCAGCAATTATGAAATGTAATAAAGTTACGTATTGTTATAATATCGTTTATTATGTGTAGGTATGTTTTTATGTTATGTAGCTATATTCAGTCATAAACTGAAAGTCCATTTGGATCTTTTTTCGTAACCTAACTAAAATTAAGCGTATTTGTTTGGGAGGCGTCTGGGTTAGGTAAGACTATAAGTCCGTTCTAAAATAATTCCAGTGGTAATTATTTTGCTTTATAAACATATTGTCAACATAAGTTTTAAAACAGCCAAAACAGTTTATGGATAATAAATGGAATGACAGAATTTTTTTTTTTAATTACTTCAGCAGAGTTCGTTTGTTTCGATGAGCTTAGTCAAACTGAACTAGCTTCTTGACAAGTAACCTAAAATTCATTAAAATAAAGAAAATATAGTTTGCTTCGGTGGCCTGCTGTCGTGATAAAACAGTCTATAACTGTGTTTATTAACGAAACTAGCTCTGCTGTGAGTAGAAACGTTTTTACTAAACATCCAAAGTATATTTTAAAAGCACACTTTAGAAAATGTAATAAATAAAAAAATTACTATGTCTATAAATGTTAAGTCAATTTCTTAAAACCGTATTATAACACTCTGGTACGTTTTTGTAATGGTTATCTTAGCCACGCATTTTCATTCTTAAAAATATCAGTTTTAATAACATTATACGATTAAATTTTAAATGATTGACGAATACGCTTTAATAAAATGTGTCTAATACTATATTAGACAAGCTAAGATTATGTGTGTCGAAGATTTCCTCTTCGAGAAATTACTGATTTTGTACTCTGGATTTAAATCGCATGACTTAACTAGTTAAATTTTAATCCACAATTACTTTTAATTAATGTTATATGTGATGTCCATACAGTGAGACAGAATTATAAGGATATAAAAGTAATAAAATAACAGCGAAAAGCAGCTGAAACGCTGTGAAACAGGCGCGCCGTAGAGCGGAGTGAGGGACCACTCTTGATGACGTCACGCGCTTGAAAGCAGGCCTTGTGTCCAGAGGGTGTTGGCTGGGCCTCGCGGCCTCAATGTTTCCATTACAAATAACCATGCTGTCAGGGGCGCAACAACAAGGGGGGGGGAAGGGTATTATGCCCCCCCCCCCTTCTGAAACCTTGAAGTGGGGGCAAATGGGGGCAAATAAAGTGCTGTGTAATCAATTTTTAGATAATAAAACTGCTTAAATAGCACCATTTTCCACCTTGAAATAAAGATTTTCCCGGGGAAAGACCCCCGGACCCCCCCCCCCCCCCCCCGCTGCAATAGGGGGGATAGATGATTCTTCATAAAAAGGTATATTGCCCACCCTTTGGAAATTTAGTTGTTGCTGTGTCTTTGTTGCTGCATGCTGTGTCTTTGTTTTTAGAGATAGAGTATCAGTCCCGCTGACTTTTTTTTAAAGAATTCAACTCAGTCAAGGGTGCAGTACAGCTGTTTAAGCGATTTAATTAATAGCCTTAAAGTATGATACTTTGAATTTTATATCACATGATATCACCATCTTGAAATAAAAAATTAAAACTTTTGAAGCCATAGCACTGTTAAAGGTCTTCAAAATCTACAACATGGTTTTTGTTTGACGCTATTATCAAAAAAATTGTGGAAATCGCGCAATAATTTGTTTTGCATGTAAATGCCTATCCCGCGGCCGGAGTGAATTTGATTGAAGCCCGGCCTTACTCGCGGACAATATATCACCCTGGGTTCAGCCTGGCAAACGTTGGGTACTGCAGCTAGTATTATATATAAACCATATGGACATTAATTATATTCTATTTAAAATCCATTTTAAAATAGTTACAGGTAAAGGTGTATGTGACTGCGTACAGTGAAGTTTGCGTATGAATTGGTGTTTAGTTAATTTTTAAAAGTTGTAATATGTTCATATTTCCCGTAATAGACGCTTGGGCACGAGTTTTAGGCCCTTGACAACGTTAATTTGACCGCTGGGCGGAAGGATACCAAACAAGATAAATAATATGATAGCAAAGTGGTAGAGTCGACTATGCTTAATAACATACCGAAAATTTGCCGCTGTAGACCTGTGCGTATCACCGAAAATTTGCAGTAAGCCCTAGATGACAGCAACTGACAGCAGTTCATTAAAATGCTTTCCATTTACGCACTCTTTACCGTAGACTCTCGATAGCTTTATGAAAATAATCTTAAAGCACTACTACACACATTTATAATGAATAAAGTTCTAAGTGTTAATATAAATGGTAGGAAAAAAATTGTTTCATTAATGAAATAAGTTTTTTTACATCAGTCAAGGAAATAAAAATATTGTTCACTTAAAAATAAAGGGTTTTACGAAAATATTTCTTGAACAAAAGTTGTTGTATAATTCTTAAGCTTAACAGCGACATATCTCTTAAAGGTCTAGCTTAATTTATTGGATCACTAGAACCTTCCGAGCGTATCAATGTCGTCTACGCACTGCGACAGAGCCACAGCCGCAAGCGCTGGGGCCACTTCCACTCCCACGAAATAGAAGAGTTTTAATCTTTGTAAAATTTGCTCCAAACTGAAATTTGAAACAGTAGTAACATACACGTTTTCTAGCAACATGTGAAATGTTTACCTCCAAAAACCTTGTGCGTAACACCGAAAACATGTAATTAAGTACTAAATAATACTTTATTGGCAATTTAACAATAACAATTTAACAATTTAACGTAATTACTATAGTAGACCTTCATAATAGCAAACCAAAACTAACTCAAAACATTAATCTCTATGATTAAATTTAAAAACCTTTCACTACGTTTGACTAAATATGCCATGTATTCAATAATATTAAGAGAGAGGTGTTATGCAAAAAAAATGGCACAAATGGAAATACGCATGAAAAGCCCGATGTGAAAACATTAAATAAAAGTAGTTGCAAAGTTCTTAAGTTTTACATTAGTTTATTTGTTGAGAGTCTGGTACAAATTGTCTGACCGCCGAAGCGATCCGAGCCGCATAGTGTGTACTACTGCGAGGTTGCCGAAGTTGGCTCGGGTCGGGACGAATTTCGCTGTTAAGAAACAAAGTTTTTTAATACATGGAAAATTATCCCAAAGAAGAAACTTTGTACAGTTGTAGAATGACCGTTTTTTAGTTACATGCAAAAAGTTTACCGATGTAACCCCTGTGATCACACCAATAACGAGCATTTAAGTCCTAAATGATAATTTCCCAAACGATCCACAAAATTGTGTTTCGTAAATAATTTAATAACTCCATAAATACTTTTTTTAAGTAGGCTCTCAGTATACAGCAAACTTGGTTTTTCTTCAAACGCCATACTGCTACGGTAATAGGAATATGAAATCATTACAGACAAGATTTTGTTCCGTTTACTGTGGTGAAACCAGAGCTAACCGAGAAATGACCGAGCGTCCCGGAAAGTTGTGATATTTGACGATATTTGACTATATTGCGCGAGTAGCACACCCGTACGTGACAGAGAATGACTAGTTTCCTTAACCGTTAGGATTTCTGGGACGAACACCCTCTCACAGCTAGGGTCATAAAATAAGGTCAAACTCTTGCAAAAACATCCACCACCGCTCTTTGCCACTAGCAATCCAACGACGTCAGCTAGGCGCAGCACTCAAATACATTAACTTATAAAAAAAACTAAATATGTAATGCTACCTATACATTTTACAACACAACTTGTGTTTTATTTATTTTCTGAAAAAAAAAGTAATACCTATTATTATAGGAATTATGTTATAAAAATGAAAAAAAAAAAAACTCAGAGTACATTTACGATGTATCGTTTTATTAAATTTTTATGTAGCAAACTGATTTTAAAGAAGTAAATATATAATTTTCAATATTTTCGAATACAGACTACATTAAAAATTTGCATTGTTCTGATCGAAAATAAAACGATGTATCAGAAATAAAAAAAATAAAAAAATAGTTGCTACAAAAATAATTTTTAATAATAAAATTGTTGTAACAGATTAAATCCTTGCATATATAAAACCAGAGGTCCTCTAGAGTTTTTCATTTACAAGTTCCAAGCAGAAATCGTTTATTGTTAATTTTATTGTATCAAAAAAATTCATAGAAGAAAAAAATGCATAATCTCAATACATGTAACATAAATACACCCTATCATATGAATTAGCTATGTTTTAAGTAATCCCTAAATAAGACCAAGTTGAATGAGTGTCGCAGTACGCAGTGTGTCGCAATGCCGCGCCGGCGCGGCGGTGGCCGTGAGAGATCAGTACGGCCGCAGTATACTGCAACGCTCGGGCCGCTTTAATAAGCTAACTAATTACGTTAGACTCTATATAAATATACTGTCTTAAAGCTAAAGGTATAACCATAAACATTTATTTGGACATTTTCGCATTGGGCTCTTCAAATTGGTGTATATCGTATTTTTATCTGGGTGGCAAAGATAAAAAAAAGTCATGAATTAATCGCTTAATATCATATCTTTAATATTAATAATTTATGCTTTTTACAACATTAATTGCTGCATTAGAGTTTCAAGATTATTTTGGTAATTTTATGGACAGTGTAAATTAAAAACTGTACAAATGGGTAGCATTTTAATGGACTGATGTAAGTCGCTGTCATCAAGGACTTAAATGCAAATTTTCGGTGATACGCACAAGGTATAGGTACAGCGGTAAACTTTCGGTATGTTATTTTATTAAGCATAGTCAACTCTACCTACTTGTAGCTGGCTTTTTGTAGAATGATGTACAATAATGATTATTGACAGAACAATATAAGCATTACATGTTCTTCCGCCTGTATCATCAGCAGTGTTGCACTGATTGTACAAAATTTATTTTACTCTTCAGACAACTAATGGCAGTCCTGAAATTTTCTGCAAATTTGCAGCAAAACCAATTTGATAGTATAATAATTTCAATCAGACTTACTACAAGCATATGAAAGCAGACTTGTTATAAGCTTGTTGCAAGCACTTCACTACTAGCTTGCTGCATAGCAAGCATCTCATGACATCTAGTGGCAAGCCACTGACAGCTTGGCATGGTAAGTTTGCTGCAAGCTGGTCATGGCAAACCAGCTGCGAGCTTGTCAAGGCAATAAGCCTGCTGCAAGCTTGTCATGGCAAACCAGCTGCAAGCTTGTCAAGGCAAGCCTGCTGCAAGCTTGTCACGGCAAACCAGCTGCAAGCTTGTCACGGCAAACCAGCTGCAAGCTTTTCATGGTAAACCTGCAGCAAACATGTCATGGCAAACCAGCTGCAAGCTTGTCGCGGCAAGCCAGCTGCAAGCTTTCATGGCAAACCTAATGCAAGCTTGTCACGGCAAACCAGCTGCAAGCGTGTCATGGCAAACCTAATGCAAGCTTGTCACGGCAAACCAGCTGCAAGCTTGTCATGGCAAACCAGCACCAAAAATGTAATGGCAAACCAGCTACAAGCTTGTCGCGGCAAGCTTGCTGCAAGCTTGTCACGATAAGCCAGCTGCAATTTTGTCAAGGCAAGCCTGCTGCAAGCTTGTCATGGCAACCAGCTGCAAGCTTGTCGCGGCAAGCCTGCTGCAAGCTTGATTCAATCACATTATGGCAAGCTTTCTGCAAGCTTATCATGGCAGGATTGCTGCTGCAAGCTTGTCAAATGTAAACTAGTTAGCTTGAATCAAGCTTGATTCAAGCTAACACACTTGCCATGGCAAGCTTGATTCAATCTTGTAGGCTTGTCATGACTCATGGCAAGCTTGATTCAAGCTCGATTCAAGTCTATTGTACTATCTGGGTAGTTAGTGGCTTGACCTAATCATCACCTCTAATTCTAACAAAGTTGTGTGCCATGGGTATCTTCCTGCACCGGGTCTATCACGCCACAATTTATTTACCATGCTTTTCCATTCGCGCACCTAAGTTTCTAGCTACAGAAATATCAAAATTTTTTCAAACAGATTTGCTTAACAAAGTGGTCTAGTTATTCTTATAAACCCGGCGTGTGGTGCGTCCTCCGTCTGCACAGATGACACCGGCATCTTGTTATTGATGGCTCGAGGGGATACTTGCTTTCAGAAAATATAAGGGAGCTATTAAACGCGACGATGAAGTGTCAAATACAGTTTTTGAATACTAGCATGTACTAAGAAACAGTTGTATCCAAGATGTACGCAAGGCTAAATTGCTTACACCAGCCGGCTCACGGCTCAAATAAGGCGTGATTTAAGAAATAATGTTAATGCAAACAAAGCTCCAACTGCGAAAAATGTATTAACTCTTATGATTGCAATTCTCATTTTCTAATAAATTTAATTCCTGTGGCACCTGACATCCAAAATAAGGCTACAAAAGTCATGTTCATAATTCAGAAAGTCAGTTGTAAAAAACATAATGATAAGGTTCTTTTTAAGGCCCGTTCTACAATGGCACGGAAACGGAGACGGATACGTAAATGTCCGTCAAGTGGGCCCGGTAATATTTCGTCGGGAATAAGTTTTAATCAAAATTCGTTAGTGCTACGTTAGTGCTGGTTAGTGCTGAAATTTGGTCGTTAGTGCTCCAAAATTGCAACTTTTATGGCCGATTTAGTGATCAGGGCTGGCTTGACGTCAAGCTGGCCCGGAAACATAGGAAAAAGGACTATATGAAAAATTCAATACATTCATTCGTTAGTGCTACGTTAGTGCTGGTTAGTGCCGAAATATGGTCGTTAGTGCTAAAAAATTGAAACTTTTATGGCCGATTTAGTGATCCGGGCTGGCTTTACGTCAAGCTGACCCAGAAACATGGGAAAAAGCACAATATAAAAAATTATATAAATGCATTCGTTAGTGCTACGTTAGTGCTGGTTAGTGCCGAATTATGGTCGTTTGTGCTTCAAAATTGCAACTTTTATGGCCGGTTTAGAGATCCGAGCTGGCTTTACGTCAAGCTGACCCAGAAACATAGGAAAAAGCACAATATGAAAAATTCAATAAATGCATTCGTTAGTGCTACGTTAGTGCTAGTTAGTGCCGAAATTTGGTCGTTAGTGCTCCAAAATTTCAACTTTTATGGCCGATTTAGTTATTCGGGCTTGCTTGAAGTCAAGCTGGCTCGGAAACATGGGGAAAAGCACAATATGAAAAATTCAATGAATGCAGTCGTTTGTGCTACGTTAGTGCTGGTTAGTGCCTAAATATGGTCGTTAGTGCTCCAAAATTGCAACTTTTATGGCCGATTTAGTTGTAATAAAAATGCGACCCAAAACTATCTAATATAATTACTGTAAAGTAAATGAAAGACATAAAATTATTTTTTTTGCATCATCCAAGGAAAGATCCAAGAACAGGAATCGATATTATCAATCATTACTTTAATGAGTGAATGTTTTTATGAATTTTGGATTTTTCCCGAATTTCTAGCTAAATAATTACACGATTCCAAGAATGCGCCCAAATTTCAAGATGGTAGTCACCTCAGTAGTAATAAATGATTACTGCACTCTAGAGGGTAAAACTTAGACAAGTATGATGGCAATGTACTCTATAAGACGAGTACACGCACAAGATGGTGTCCTCCAGCAGACAAAAACAAGATGGTGGCAATGACCTCTAGCAGATGGTAGCTAGCTCCTAGAGCATGTACCTACTGAACGAAAAATTCCGGATCCATGATGGTCGTCAAGGTCAAGATCAATTTTCAAGGTCAAAGTTAAAGATCAAGGTCAAAGATCAAGGTAAAGGTCAAATTTCAAGGTCAAGGTTAAATTTCAAGGTCAAGGTCAAAGTTCAAGTCCAAGGTCAAATTACAAGGTCACAATCAAAGTTCAAGGTCAAGATCAAATTTCAAGGTCACAGACAAAGTTCAATGCCAGCAGTTGAGGATAAAGGTATGGTGACCAGAAAATTATACTAACGTGGTATCAGCACACTCTAGCAGATGTAAACAAGATGGTGTTCTCCATCACACGAAGACAAGATGGTGGACATGACTTCATACTAGTTGATATATAAATACCTTTTTATTGGTGGTGGTAGGTCAGTCTGTAGGTAGCTTCTGTGGAGGATGGATCTGATGTTTTTTTTTGCTCTTAGCGGTTTCGAACCAAGGCCGAAAAACGATCTAATCAATCAGTATTCTAATAAGTTAATTTTTTGATGAATTTTGGATTTTTTCCCGAATTTCTAGCATTTAAATTACGGATTTTCAAGATGGTGGCCGTAACGAAAAGTGCAACGGTATTTAAGATTTTTATTTTTTTATTCAATTAATCAATTTTTTAACAGATTATTAAAATTTTTCCATATTTTCTAAAATAAAAATTACGGATTTTCAAGATGGCGGCCGTAACGATAATTGCAACAGTTACGTCTTAATACTATATGGTGGTTCTGTCTCGAACAGGTGATATTATTACTTCAAATTTAAAAAAATTACAAGTCCGAATATGCATGTTATTTTTATATATACCTTATTTAATTTTCTGTCTGGTAAATGTCTCGACGGCCGTGTGGTTAAAGGCGTATGTTTTCCAACCTAGAGATCAGAGCTGCGATCGTTCGAATCGCAGCGCTTCCTATATATTTTTCATAAAAAATTAAATTTAATATGTCGATAAGGACCATAATAGCTATGGTAGGTAATGGATCATCGAACTTATGTGATGAGACAGAGCGACACTGGCACTCTCTAAGAACAAACAACAGAAACAAAGTCGATGGTATCCAAGATGGCGGCCTCCAGTGGAACAGAAATAATCAAGAACGACGCTGGCACTATCTAGGAACAAAAAACAGAAACAAAGTCGACGGTATCCAAGATGGCGGCCTCCAGTAGAACAGAAAAAAAAATCGCTATGACGACAGAGACGAAAATTTCATCATAATGAGTGGGGCGCTCGATTAAAAGATGTCGGATCCAAGATGGCGAATCCAAGATGGCGTATCCAAGATGGCGGATCCAATATGGCCGCCGGGGTCAAGTTCAAAGTCAAGGTCACGGTCATCCAAAATGGCCGCCGTGATATACTTGACCCGTTACGCTGTGTCCCGTTACGCTCATCCAAGATGGCCGTCGTGACGTCACAATCAGAGATGTGGCTCGGCTCCCGGCCCCGGACCCTGGACCCTGTGCCCGGAGCCCCCAAACTATACTACTATGGATAAATTAACATATTAATTAACTTATACTAGTGGTAGATTTACATCCTTAGTTCGATACTCGGTCACGGAAAATAGTTACTAGAGCATAAAATAAATTACACATTCAGTTTCGTATTACACATTATGTTTCATTTTACTTTTTTTTAAGGTTTATTAATTAGCATCTACACGAAAAACGACTCGATACAAGATACTTGCTCATCAAAATAAAAATGTTGTTGGAATAACATCCAGATCAAGTATAAAGTCGGTCGTATATACCAGGCATCTCTAAACCACAAAGCTAAACGAGTCCTGATACATGCAGTCCTGATACATACTTAAAATTACACAATGGGAAGCACAGGCAACACAATTTGGAAGCACAGGCAGCACAATTTGGAAGCACAGGCAGCACAATAGCAAAAAATTAGCAGGCCAATAGGAAGCACAGGAGCACAATAGGAAGCACAGGCAGCACATTAGGAAACACAGGCCACAATTTATAAGCACAGGCAGCACAATAGGAAGCACAGGCAACGAAAAGGAAGCACAATCGTAAGAAAAATCAGCGAAAAGGAAGCACAATTAAAAACTCAATGAAAAAAAGGAAGCTTAATAACGAGGACTAAGTCTTAGTTTGAAATCAGATTACTCGAAATAAGACCTAAGATTTTTTAATTTAAATTATTTATTTCTCAATTTTATTGACATACAAGTTAAACAAGACGCGATTATTCTATGTAGCCAGTCACCCTCAGTTCTTTAAGTATGGAGGCTACTTTGTCGATGTGCGAGTAGTTTCCTCTACGAACCGATTCCACCAACAGTCTCAGACGATCAACCAATATGTTAGGATCTTTCCATGACATATTATCAATTTCTTCTGCTATCTTTAACTTCCTGGCATATATGTTATTATTTTTGAGATCACTATTGTCATCATAAACTTAATCTGAATTATTTATTTTATCACGATGTTTCCAGCGTTTCGGACTCACAGCTTCACCAAAGCTTTCGAACTTGCTAGCTTTAGGTGCTTTATCACAGTCTTTAATTTGGTCACCAGCCACAGAGTCACTATCGCCATCATCGTAGAAGTCAGCATCTTTCCAAAGATTATTGTTAGATTTCGAAATTGTTGACGATGAAGCTTCTTCGTCGAATTCAAGCTTCCTTTTTAAATAGTCACCATTTTTCCAAAGTATGGTGGACGTACTTTATATAGGCTTTAATGTATTTTCACTTTGCATATTAAAGATTCTTCCATTGTTTTCATTCTTCCACAAGTCATCTTCGTCCTTCAATTTAAGCTCTTTTCCGAGATCGGAATAGTCGTGATCATAATCTCGTTCAAGACAAGTAAAAGTGTTGACATAATATAGATTACTCTTCTTTAGATTAGTAGATCCATCGTTGTCTTTTAGCTTGTAAGCAGGCTTGACGCTACAATTTCTTTCATGTCTTGTTAAGCTCTCTCTTTGCGTAAACGACTTGCTACATCGAACACAAATTTTCATATTCCGTAGAGGATTTTTAGTACAGTTATTCTTCTTGTGTTGTCTACCATTCTTTCTCACAATAAATTCCTTGCTGCAAAACATACACCTGTATCCTTTCGCTACAAAAGCAGACATCGAATCACGATACATGTTAGCTTTCTACGTCTAATGACAGATGCAGATTGAGAATTTTCAATTGCTACAGTTACTTAAAAACTTAAATAGAGTATTTTTAATGTTTAATCAGCGAGATTTAGGTTATCTCATGCAAAGGAACTTGTTGTAAGTAGTTCTGATTCTTGTCAACGGATAACGTTACGTGTTGTGGTAGGTAAAAAAAATATTTATTTCGTTTATGTGGGATGCGGGATGCGCACTATCGATCGCTTGACACCAAGACGAAGGAAGTTCATCCTTCATGTTAGTACTTTTCAGCTGTCTCAAGGCTCATCATTCGACTGTGTAATAGGTGTTATTTGTTTTAAAATCGAACAGATAAAAAAAATAGTGATAATTTAATAGCAGAAATTTATTATTTAAAAACAACTCTAATTAAAATTGCATGATTCATTAAGTAAAAAATCATTTCCGGGTACAGATTAATTTATTAGATATTCCAGAAGCACTCGGAGAACATCAGCAGAAGTCACGACTGGAAAAACCAGGAGCACACGGAGAAAACCTTCAAAATCGATACCGGAATAACAAGGAGCAACCGGAGAAAACCAACTCACTTTTACTGGATATGAAAAAATCACATGGAAAAGAATTTAAAAAAAAAAAAAAAGTTGAAAATAAATAATTTATTCAAAAAATTAAAAACAAATTCTGACTTGTGCAAGAACTGTATTATTGTTCATGAAAAGAGAATTTCACAATTTCGTAACTGTTTATTTTTGGCAAATTAATCTGAACTTTACTGAATCGTAGTTACAATGATGTTGTAATTCTGAACAAGTTTATAGGAAAATAATTTCTAAAATTTTAAAAAAAGCGATATTCACTTAAATTTGTAACTTAGGCATTAGTACAATATTAAATAATTTTTGTCATTTTGACCCCTGAAGACATGATCTAAATATACTACAGTCTAACGTGGTTGCACTTTAATGGAGAAAACTTTCTCCTAGACTCCAAAAACCGAAGGCAAATAATCTACAAAACGAGTAAAATTCACGGCTGAGCATCAAGGTAAAGTCAAATCTTAATTTCCTAACTTCTGCGTCCAATGGTTTGAAATGTATATAATGACCGCATGAGTCCGACAGTCGGTTAAACGTTTGTTTTAATACGCGTAAAATTTTATTTAAAAAATCCAGGGGAGTTTTGACACAAGTTAAGTACTTATAGCTGGCAACACCGATATATGCCCTTTAAATTAATATTCAAAGTTACGACAGCTGCCCCTAATAAATATTTTCTTTCATTTACAGTAATTATATTAGATAGTTTTGGGTCGCATTTTTATTACAACTAAATCGGGCATAAAAGTTGCAATTTTGGAGCACTAACGACCATATTTCGGCACTAACCAGCACTAACGTAGCACTAACGAATGCATTTAATGAATTTTTCATATTGTGCTTTTTCTCATGTTTCCGGGCCAGCTTGACGTCAAGCCAGCCCGGATCACTAAATCGGCCATAAAAGTTGCAATTTTGGAGCACTAACGACCAAATTTCGGCACTAACCAGCACTAACGTAGCACTAACGAATTTCGATAAAAAATTATTCCCGACGAAATATGACCGGGCCCACTTGACGGACATGACGGACTCACGGAACAGAGTTTCCACAATGGCACGCAGATGGAGACGGACCCGCACGGATTAGCTCGGCAATGCTGAGCTCTTCCGTTTACGTTGCTCCGGGTACACGTCGTTTGTCCTAAAATCGTTTGTCCTAAAGCGTTTATCCTAATTTCGTTTGTCCTAAAAATTAGGACAAACGACTTTAGGACAAACGACGTTAGGACAAACGACTTTAGGACAAACGACTTTAGGACAAACGAATTTTAGGACAAACGACGGAACAGCTTCAAAATATTTTTACTCTGAGTTTTAGGACAAACGACTTTAGGACAAACGACATTAGGACAAACGACTTTAGGACAAACGAATTTAGGACAAACGACTTTTAGGAAAAACGACGGCTCCAGTATCGATAAATTCTTACTCTGAGTTTTAGGACAAACGACTTTAGAAGAAACGACATTAGGACAAACGACTTTAGCACAAACGAAATTAGGATAAATGACTTTAGGACAAACGACATTAGGACAAACGACTTTAGGACAAACGACTTTAGGACAATCGACTTTAGGACAAACGACTTTAGGACAAACGACTTTTAGGACAAATGATTTTAGGACAAACGACATTATGAAAAACCAAGTTAGGACAAATGACTTTTCGACAAAAAACTTTAAGTCAACTATTTTATTTAAAAACCACAGAGCATGTGAGTACTTACAGTAAAAGAAAATGTTTGAAAAAATAATGTTATACACTGGGGAAATACTTAACATTCTATGTAAAAAAAATTCAGCATTTACGATCGTTACAATTTTTAGACATCTAGAAATGGACGACTACGGTTTCAACGACCTAAATCTGTTTTTTTTTTGCCATCATGGATCCGCCATATTTAAATAGGGCGCCCCACTCATTATGATGAAATTTTCGTCATGACCGCCATATTTAATTTTTCTGTTCCACTGGAGGAGGCCATATCGGATGCCGTCGACTTTGTTTCTGTTCTTTGTTCCTAGATAGCGCCAGCAATGCTCTTGATTTTTTTTGTTCTTCTGGAGGCAGCCATCTTGGATACCGTTGACTTTGTTTCTGCTGTTTGTTCCTAGAGAGCGCCAGCCTAGCTCTTTATTTTATTTTTTTTGTTCTTCTGGAGGCCACCATCTTGGTTACCATTGACTTTATTTCTGCTGTTTGTTCATAGAGAGCGCCAGCGTCGCTCTGATTCATCACATAAGGTCGATGTTCCATTACCTACCATAGCTATTATGGTCCTTATCGACATATTAAATTTAAATTTTTTTACAAAATACATTGGAAGTGCTGTGATTCGAACCATTGCAGCTCTGATCTCTAGGTTGGAAAACATACGCCTTTAACCGCACGGCCATCGAGAAATTTACCAATCTGAGAATAAAATAAGGTATATATGAAAATAACATGCATATTCGGACTTGTAATTTTTTTGATTTGAAGTAATAATAGCACCACCTGTTCGAGACAGAACCATCATCATGTATTAAGATGTAACTGTAAGAATTATCGTTACAGTCACAATCTTGAATATCCGTGATTGTTTTCTTAGAAAATCGGGAAAAAATTTAAAAATCATTAAAAAATTAATCAATCGAATTAAATAATAAAAATCTTAAAAAACACCGTTGCACATTTCGATACGGTCGCCATCTTGAAAATACATAATTTTAATGCTAGAGATTCGAGAAAAAAAATTACTTATTAGACTACTGATTAATTAGTTCGATTCCTGTCCTTGATTCGAAACTATTAGAGCAAAAAAAAAACAGATCCTTCCTCCACAGAAGCCACCTACAGACTGATCTCCGCCACCAATAGCTAGGTATATATATATCGTCAGCTGGTATGACGACATGTCCGCCATCTTGTCTTCATCCACTGGAGACCACCATCTTGTTTTCGTCTTGTAGAGTGTGCTGATACCATGTTAGTATAATATTCTGTTCACCATAACTTTGTCCTCAACAATAGGCATTGAACTTTGACCTTAAATTTGATCTTGACCTTGAACCTTGACATTGAAATTTGACCTTGACCTTGAAATGTTACCTTGAACCTTTAAAAATTTGATTTTACCTTAACGACCATCATGGATCCGACATTTTGCGTTCAGTACCTGCTACCAGGAGATACCACCTGCTAGAGGTCATTGCCACCATCTTGTTTTCGTCTGTTGGAGGACACCATCTTGTGTGTGTACTCGTCTTATAGAGTACCTACATTACCATCATACTTGTAAAAGTTTTACCCGCTAGAGTGCAGTAATCATTTAATATTACTGAAGTGCCTGCCATCTTGAAATTTGGGCGCCATCTTGGAATCGTGTAATTATTTAGCTAGAAATTCTGGATAAAATTCCAAAATTCATCAAAAAATTCACTCATTAAAGTAATGATTGATTATATCATTTCCTGTTCTTGGTTTGATCCTTGGATGATGCAAAAAAAAATATTTAAATAATAATAATTATAAAAAATTATTATCAAAGTCCTAAAAGAGACTTAAAATCATCTATCACCATCATCCTTAAAACCATAACGACCGCCATTTTAGATATTTGTATTTATTGACTTATTAGTTCTGGAAAAATTCCAGAATTCACCGAAATATCTTACATTATTTTACATATTGCTTATAAATATTTAGCCCTGCAAAGACGTGACACGACTAATTCTTAGCTCCAACAGCTCCAACTGCTCCAAATGCTCTAACAGCTCCAACAGCTCCAGAGGCTCCAAATGCTCCAAATGCTCAAACAGCACCAAAAGCTACAAAGGCTCCAAATGCACCAAATGCTCCAAATGCTCCAACAGCTCCAATGCTCCAAATGCTCCAAATACCCCAACAGCTCCAAATGCTCCCAATTTTCCAAATGCTCCAAATGCTACAAATGCTCCAACTGCTCCAACAGCTCCAAATGCTCCAAATGATCCAACAGCTCAAAATGCTCCAAATACTCCAAATGCTCCAACAGCTCCATCATCTCCAAATGCTCCAAAGGCTCCAAAAGCTCCAACAGCTCCAAATGCTTCAAATGCTCCAACAGCTCCAATTACACCAACAGCTCCAAATGCTCCAAATGCTCTAACTGATTTCAATTACTTTTTTTTATCGAACTTGACATGATTACATGCATGACTTTATTAGTATACATTTTGGATGTCAGTGGTGTCTTTTTTACACCTTTTAGTTATAAATTTATTTAGAAATGAGCTTTCGAGAAATGATAAAATACATTTTTAAAAAATCTTAATTTTTCTTCAACTTTATACACATGCAATTAATGGAAACCATTATATTATGAAGCCAGCTTCCCTCAGTTCTTTAAGTATGAAGGATATTTCTTTGATGCTCGAATAGTTTCCTGCACAAAGCGAACCATGTAGAAGTCTTAGCCTGTCAACCAATATGTTAGGATCTTCCCTTGAGGTATAATCAATCTCTCTGCTATGTTCATCTTCCTTGTATGTTTATAATAAATATGATTATCCCTGGTGTCTTCTGTTTCAACACCAACCACAAGGTCACTTTCGTCATCGAACCAGTGATTATTACAAGCTTGATTAGGATAATTTATTTTCTGCCGGAAATTAGAAATTTCGTCACCTTTTTTTAATTTTTCTATGATTAATTTTAGATTTTATTTTGGAAATCATATTTTTTTTAGTTTATCTGGTTGTTAAGGGGGTGATTTACTCTTTGTTAGGCTGGTGTACGCCACGTGTTTAAACTTTGTGCCAGTGGACCGAAGACCCCTTTCCCAGGGGTCCTTTCTGATATTTTGCTGTCAAATGTGGACGTGGGCAGCCCAGTTGAAATTTCTCTCGCCTGCAGTCACGTCCCGAGTTTGTAATTTTATTTCTCTTCATGTCCAAAATTGCATAGAGCAGCTTCTGGGCTGCAAGCTGCTACTTCTTAGAGGCCTGCTGAGAATAGCAAGTCTCGTCACGAATGGGTCTCCAGTGGACCTGTGTTCTCACCTTAGTGGCTATTTCTGTCCCCTTTTCCTCTCACTCTTCCTCACCTTAGTTCTGAGAAATCAAGTCGGGAGCAGTGACCTGACGTGAACTTAGTAAAGACGATGGGCTAATTCAAGGACTTTCTCCTTGGTCTTACAGAGACGTCCACGACATCTAGCGGCAGAAAAAGTCACCGCGGGCCTGGTCGCCAGCGTGTAGAGCACACCCTCGTGACACCTGGTGGCAAGTCAGCTCACCGCCTCAATTAGTTCCACTTTACGCCGCTAGAAAGCAGCTCCGCGGCGCCATAAGGCACTATATTTCTTCTCGCGGCCTGTAGAAATCGATTGTTTGTTGCCTTCTGTACTTGCCGGTAAAGAGTGCGCATTTCTGTGTTCTTGTCACGACCGCCTCGGACTCCTTCGCATGTTTTCGGCCATGAGCCGAACCTTCCCCCTCTTTTTTCCTAGGGCCGACCACCCGATTTAATTAGTAGCTTTGACCGTCATCGCCAGGACTCAGTACTCTGACCTCGGCTGCTGACCACATCTTCTCGGCGTCCTCTGCGCTAAGAGTCTTTTCGCGGGTATGGAGATTTTCGGTTGCATAAAAGATGTAGTCAGTTGCTTAAGGGATGTGATCCCATTTGTACAGTAGCCAGGCAGATGTAGTTTTTAGAAAAAGTCATGTGTAGTTAAAATTTTAATTAAATTTTATTCTTTTAAAATTTGTTTTCCTAACGCACATCCGCGATTTCTCGGTGCACATCATTCTGATGTCGGCGCGAGACACCTCGTAGACCCTGTTTCCACACCCTGTTTAGTGAGTCATCCGTTTTTTTTTCCTCCCTATATTCCAGTTTGTTGGCCTTTCCCGCCGACTGTGTATGACTGTCTGGAAGCAGGTCTAATTCGTTTTGAATTTGACTTGTGTTTCAGACAGGGTCCAAGTTTCTGGGGAGAGAAATTGCTCCCCGCATGATCTTCGGGACCTCCAGCTGATTTCCCCTTTTAGACGAGTTTTCCTCTCGGTCCGACATCATCCTGGGAAGACCCGGGTGATATGAGCTATATATATTTTCCGCTAGTATAGAAGGAACTAAATTCATTAAAAAGATACCAGCGAGCAGTGCTTTAAGAACGTAATCCTCAAGAACATGTAAAATCAAGGAAACTAATATATATGTAATCGTTGGGAGAATCCAATTTTGGTGCAATACTTGAAATTTTGTTAATGTAATCATTTGTTTGTTAAGGTGTAATATGTATTGTTTTAAATAATGTAGGGGCTCCCCCTTAACTTTGTTAATAACTAAGATCTTTATTATCATGTCGAAATAATGCTAAAACAAAACCTCTTAATAATAAACCAGGAAAACCTATAGACCAAATTATTTATATAGTGTATTTATTAATCATATACCTTCTTCTACATAACGATCCATGAACTCCCAAGTTACTAGAGTGCAGGGAGTGTAAATTTTGTCATGTTCACCGCCTCGTGTCCCCTCTGGTAATTAACTTTAATTTTCTTAATATTTTGCCCAGCAGTTGCCAAGGTGTTTTTAATTAATTAAAAATAATATATTTTTTGGGCACGAGGGGTGTTACAATTTTATTATGTCATTTCCATCGTTTTAATCTCATGCCACCATCACTGTCTTCGCTCTTGACCGCTTTAGGTGCTTCAGCACAGTACTCAATTATGTCAGCATCACAAGCTTGATCAGGAAATTAATTTTATTACGTCGTTTCCATCGTTTTGGTCTCAAGCCACCATCACAGTCTTCGCTCTTGCATGATTTAGGTGCTTCAGCACAGTACTCAATTATGTCAGCATCACAAGCTTGATCAGGAAATTAATTTTATTACGACGTTTCCATCGTTTGGTCTGAAGCCACCATCACAGTCTTCACTCTTGCATGATTTAGGTGCTTCAGCACAGTACTCATTCATGTCAGCCTTAGATTTGTCAGCACAGTTATCGATCATGTCAGCCTCAGATGTGTCACCACAATCTTCAATAATGTCAGCTTCAGATGTTTCATCACAGTCTTCGGTCTTGTCAGCTTCAGGTGGTTCTCCAGCTTTCACATTTTCATGGAGATGACTAGATGTTGATGTAAATATATTTTCATTTCTAATGAGGTTTCTACTTTCTTCGTTTTTTTTTTTTTTGAAATTATTGTCTTGATATGTATCAGTATTTTTAGCATTAGCTTTTTTACATTCTTCATAATCATTATTGTCGTCTAATATTCTGCCTTCGTTCCTCTTCCACGATGTTGGAGCACAGTCTCCGTTATCTTTATTCATCTTAGTTGTACAGTTCTTGCAATGTCTATCCAAGTAATATCTTCAACCAAAGGATTTATGACACTGACTGCAATTATATGGTTTTTGACAAGGACCCAAATTATACTACTTCTCTTATGTCGTTTAGCATTCTTTCTCAAGGTAAACACCTTGCTGCAGTATCTACAGTGATGTCGTTTTGATACAGCTACAGGCAACGAACCAGGGTACATGTAAGATT
This sequence comes from Bacillus rossius redtenbacheri, assembly GCF_032445375.1. Classification (NCBI taxonomy): domain Eukaryota; kingdom Metazoa; phylum Arthropoda; class Insecta; order Phasmatodea; family Bacillidae; genus Bacillus; species Bacillus rossius. Next base: position 135,768,275 of record NC_086330.1, on the reverse strand, counting down.
CTGCGACTAATGGCAGATGCAAACTTAGAGTTTTAAATTAAAACCATTACTTAAATAGAATTCTTTAAATATTTCGTCAGCGAGAGTTTAATTATCTAATGCAAAAGTACTGGTTGTAAGTAGTTATGCTTTTCAAAAACAGATGATGCCACGTGTTGCTGCAGGTAAATAATATTTATTTCTTTTATGCGGGATGCGGATGTTCACTAACGATCGCAAAAGAAGGATGGCTTTGCTAGACTCCAAGGAGAAGGAAGTTTGTTCATCCAGTTAGTGTTTCTCAGATTTCTCAGGGCATATTATTATTTGACTGAATAATGATTTCTTAAATTCCACCTGATAAAAATATTGCAAGTGGTGATTTAGTAGCAGAAATTCACTAATTAAATTTAACCTTGAATATAATGACATGTCTCATTAAGAGTAAAACTCCTTCATGGAGAGATCGGTTTCTCATAAATAACCAGAAGCACTTGGAGAAACTACAGGAATGATCGCAAGCACACGGAAAAAACCATCACAATATTGACAAGAATAATTAGGAGCACACGGAGAACACCATCAAAATATTGACAACGATAATCGGTAGCACACAGAGAAAACCACCACACATTTTCTTTCATAAATTACAAAAAAAAAAATTAATAAAATTAAACAAAAATTACAAAACATACAAAAACTGATTCTGGCTTGGACTAGAAATCTATCTTTGTTCAATAATGAGAAGTTCATAAGCTAGCAGAATCAGTTTTTTTATATTTTGTAATTTTTCTTTATTTTTTTTTTGTAATTTATCAAAGAAAATGTGTGGTGGTTTTCTCCGTGTGCTTCTGATTATCCATGTCAATATTATGATGGTTTTCTCCATGTGCTCCTAATTATTCTTGTCAAAATTTTGATGGTTTTTTCCATGTGCTTGCGATCATTCCTGTAGTTTCTCCAAGTGCTTCTGGTTATTTATGAGAAACCGATCTCTCCATGAAGGAGTTTTACTCTTAATGAGACATGTCATTATATTCAAGGTTAAATTTAATTAGTGAATTTCTGCTACTAAATCACCACTTGCAATATTTTTATCAAGTGGAATTTAAGAAATCATTATTCAGTCAAATAATAATATGCCCTGAGAAATCTGAGAAACACTAACTGGATGAACAAACTTCCTTCTCCTTGGAGTCTAGCAAAGCCATCCTTCTTTTGCGATCGTTAGTGAACATCTGCATCCCGCATAAAAGAAATAAATATTATTTACCTAAAGCAACACGTGGCATCATCTGTTGTAGAAAAGCATAACTACTTACAACCAGTACTTTTGCATTAGATAATTTAACTCTCGCTGACGAAATATTTAAAGAATTCTATTTAAGTAATGGTTTTAATTTAAAACTCTAAGTTTGCATCTGCCATTAGTCGCAGAATCTAACATGTACCCTGGTTCGTTGCCTGTAGCTGTATCAAAACGACATCACTGTAGATACTGCAGCAAGGTGTTTACCTTGAGAAAGAATGCTAAACGACATGAGAGAAGGAATATAATTTGGGTCCTTGTCAAAAACCATATAATTTCAGTCAGTGTCATAAATCCTTTGGTTGAAGATATTACTTGGATAGACATTGCAAGAACTGTACAACTAAGATGAATAAAGATAACGAAGACTGCTCCAACATCGTGGAAGAGGAACGAAGGCAGAATATTAGACGACAATAATGATTATGAAGAATGTAAAAAAGCTAATGCTAAAAATACTGATACATATCAAGACAATAATTTCAAAAAAAAAAAACGAAGAAAGGAGAAACCTCATTAGAAATGAAAATATATTTACATCAACATCTAGTCATCTCCATAAAAATGTGAAAGCTGGAGAACCACCTGAAGCTGACAAGACCGAAGACTCGGATGAAACATCTGAAGCTGACATTATTGAAGATTGTGGTGACACATCTGAGGCTGACATGATCGATGACTGTGCTGACAAATCTAAGGCTGACATGAATGAGTACTGTGCTGAAGCACCTAAATCATGCAAGAGTGAAGACTGTGATGGTGGCTTGAGACCAAACGTTGGAAACGTCGTAATAAAATTAATTTCCTGATCAAGCTTGTGATGCTGACATAATTGAGTACTGTGCTGAAGCACCTAAAGTGGTCAAGAGCGAAGACAGTGATGGTGGCTTGAAATCAAAACGATGGAAATGACGTAATAAAATTGTAACGCCCTCGTGCCCAAAAAATATATTATTTTAAATTAATTAAAACACCTTGGAAACTGCGGGGCAAAATATTAAGAAAATTAAAGTTAATTACCAGAGGGGACACGAGGCGGTGAACATTACAAAATTTACACTCCCTGCACTCAAGTAACTTGGGAGTTCGTGGATCGCTTTGTAGAAGAAGGTATATGATAAATAAATACACTAAATAAATAATTTGGTCTATAGGTTTTCCTGGTTTATTATTAAGAGGTTTTGTTTTAGCATTATTTCGACATGATAATAAAGATCTTAGTAATTAACAAAGTTAAGGGGGAGCCTCTACATTATTTAAAACAATACATATTACACCACAAACAAATGATTACATTAACAAAATTTCAAGTATTGCACCAAAATTGGATTCTCCCAACGATTACATATATATTAGTTTCCTTGATTTTACATGTTCTTGAGGATAACGTTCTTAAAGCACTGCTCGCTGGTATCTTTTTAATGAATTTAGTTCCTTCTATACTAGCGGAAAATATATATAGCTCATATCACCCGGGTATTCCCAGGATGACGTCGGACCGAGAGGAAAACTCTTCTAAAGGGGGAAATCAGATATAGGTCCCGAAGATCATGCGGAGAGCAATTTCTCTCCCCAGAAACTTGGACCCTGTCTGAAACACAAGTCAAATTCAAAACGAATTAGACCTACTTCCAGACAGTCATACACAGTCGGCATGAAAGGCCAACAAACCGGATAATGGGGAGGAAAATATATGGATTACTCATCAAACAGGGTGTGGAAAAAGGGCCTCCGCCTCGCGCCGACATCAGGATAACGCGCACCGAGAAATCTCGGATGTGCGTTAGGAAAACAAATTTTTAAAGAATAAAAAAAATAAAAATTTTAACTTCACATGACTTTTTCTAAAAACTACATCTGCCTGGCTACTGTACAAATGGGATCACATCCCTTAAGCAACTGACTACATCTTTTATGCAACCGAAAATCTCCATACCCGCGAAAAGCCTCTTAGCGCAGAGGACGCCGAGAAGACGTGGTCAGCAGCCGAGGTCAGAGTACTGAATCCTGGCGATGACGGTCAAAACTACTAATTAAATCGGGTGGTCGGCCCTAGGAAAAAAGAGGGGGAAGGTTCGGCTCATGGCCGAAAACATGCGAAGGAGTCCGAGGCGGTCGTGACAAGAACACAGACATGCGCACTTACTACCGGCAAGTACAGAAGGCAACAAACAATCGACTTCTACAGGCCGCGAGAAGAAACATAGTGCCTTATGGCGCTGCGGAGCTGCTTTCTAGCGGCGTAAAGTGGAACTAATTGAGGCGGTGAGCTGACTTGCCACCAGGTGTCACGAGGGTGTGCTCTACACGCTGGCGACCAGGCCCGCGGTTACTTTTTTCTGCCGCTAGATGTCGTGGACGTCTGTGTAAGACCAAGGAGAAAGTCCTTGAATTAGCCCATCGTCATGGCTAAGTTCACGTCAGGTCACTGCTCCCGACTTGATTTCTCAGAGCAAATGTGAGGTGGAGTGAGAGGAAGGGGGGACAGAAATATCCACTAAGGTGGGAACACAGGTCCACTGGAGACCCATTCGTGACGAGACTTGCTATTCTCAGCAGGCCTCTAAGAAGTAGCAGCTTGCAACCCAGAAGCTGCTCTATGCAATTTTGGTCATGAAGAGAAATAAAATTACAAACTCGGGACGTGACTGCAGGCGAGAGAAATTTCAACTGGGCTGCCCACATCCACATTTGACAGCAAAATATCAGATAGGCCCCCTGGGAAAGGGGTCTTCGGTCCACTGGCACAAAGTTTAAGCACGTGGCATACACCGGCCTAACAAAGAGTAAATCACCCCCTTAACAACCAGATAAATTAAAAAAAATAAGATTTCCAAAAAAAATTTAAAATTATAGAAAAATTAAATAAAAGGTGACGAAATGCCTAATTTCCCGCACAAAATAAATTATCCTAATCAAGCTTGTGATAATTACTGGTTCGATGACGAAAGTGACCTTGTGGTTGGTGTTGAAACAGAAGACACCAGGGTCAATCATATTAATTATTAACATACAAGGAAGATGGACGTAGCAGAGAGATTGATTATACCTCATGGGAAGATCCTAACACATTGGTTGACAGGCTAAGACTTCTACATGGTTCGCTTTGTGCAGGAAACTATTCGAGCATCAAAGAAATATCCTTCATACTTAAAGAACTGAGGGAAGCTGGCTTCATAATATAATGGTTTCCATTAATTGCATGTGTATAAAGTTGAAGAAAAATTAAGATTTTTTAAAAATGTATTTTATCATTTCTCGAAAGCTCATTTCTAAATAAATTTATAACTAAAAGGTGTAAAAAAGACACCACTGACATCCAAAATGTATACTAATAAAGTCATGCATGTAATCATGTCAAGTTCGATAAAAAAAAGTAATTGAAATCAGTTAGAGCATTTGGAGCATTTGGAGCTGTTGGTGTAATTGGAGCTGTTGGAGCATTTGAAGCATTTGGAGCTGTTGGAGCTTTTGGAGCCTTTGGAGCATTTGGAGATGATGGAGCTGTTGGAGCATTTGGAGTATTTGGAGCATTTTGAGCTGTTGGAGCATTTGGAGCATTTGGAGCTGTTGGAGCATTTGGAGCATTTGGAGCATTTGGAGAATTTAAAGCATTTGAAGCTGTTGGAGCATTTGGAGCCTTTGTAGCATTTGGAGCTGTTGGAGCATTTGGAGCATTTGGTGCCTCTGTAGCTGTTGGAGCTGTTAGAGCATTTGGAGCAGTTGGAGCTGTTGGAGCTAAGATTTAGTTTTTCACGTCTATGCAGGGCTAAATGTTTATAAGATTGCTGGCTTTCGCAAGTGATCCTTTAGTAGGATAGAAATTATGTAATAAATATTATGTTTGTAAAAGAATTTGCGGTGTTTTATTTCTCGAACCTGACATTTTTCTGGTATTTAAATTTAATTTATTTTCAGCTTCGTTCATAGATAGAAGAAAGTTTCGATTCACTATGTAAAATAATGTGTGATCTTTCGGTGAATTTTGGAATTTTTCCCGAACTAATAAGTCAATAAATACAAATATCTAAAATGGCGGTCGTAATGGTTTAAAGGATGATGGTGATAGATGATTTTAAGTCTCTATTAGGACTTTGATAATAATTTATTATAATTATTATTTTTTACATAAAATTATTTTTTTGCATCATCCAAGGATCGAACCAAGAACAGGAATTGATATAATCAATCATTACTTCAATGAGTGAATTTTTTGATGAATTTTGGAATTTTATCCAGAATTTCTAGCTAAATAATTACACGATTTCAAGATGTTACCCAAATTTCAAGATGGCAGGCACTTCAGTAATAATAAATGATTACTGCAATCTAGCGGGTAAAACTTTGACAAGTATGATGGTAATGTACTCTATAGGACGAGTACACGCACAAGATGGTGTCCTCCAGCAGACGAAAACAAGATGGTGGCAATGACCTCTAGCAGGTGGTAGCTCCTAGTAGCATGTACTGAACGCAAAATGTCGGATCCATGATGGTCGTTAAGGTAAAATCAAATTTCAAGGTCAAGGTCAAATTTTACTGTCAAGGTCAAAGTTCAATGCCAACAGTTGAGGACAAAGTTATGGTGAACAGAATATTATACTAACATGGTATCAGCACACTCTAGCAGACGAAGACAAGATGGTGTTCTCCAGTGGATGAAGACAAGATGGCGGACATGTCGTCATACCAGCTGACGATATATATATACCTTGCTATTGGTGGCGGAGATCAGTCTGTAGGTGGCTTCTGTGGAGGAAGGATATATATATTTTTTTTGCTCTAATAGTTTCGAAGCAAGGACAGGAATAGATCTAATTAATCAGTATTCTAATAAGTATTTTTTTTCTCGAATCTCTGGCATTAAAATTATGTATTTTCAAAATGGCGACCGTAACGAAAATTGAAACTGTGTTTTTTAAGATTTTTATTATTTAATTCGATTGATTAATTTTTTAATGATTTTTAAATTTTTTCCCGATTTTCTAACAAAACAATTACGGATATTCAAGATTGTGACCGTAACGATAGTTGTTACAGTTACGTCTTAATACATGATGGTGGTTCTGTCTCGAACAGGTGGTGCTATTATTACTTCAAATCAAAAAAATTACAAGTCCGAATATGCATGTTATTTTCATATATACCTTATTTTATTCTCAGATTGGTAAATTTCTCGATGGCCGTGCGGTTAAAGGCGTATGTTTTCCAACCTAGAGATCAGAGCTGCAATGGTTTGAATCACAGCACTTCCCATGTATTTTGTTAAAAAATTTAAATTTAATATGTCGATAAGGACCATAATAGCTATGGTAGGTAATGGAACATCGACCTTATGTGATGAATCAGAGCGACGCTGGCGCTCTCTATGAACAAACAGCAGAAATAAAGTCCTTAGTATCCAAGATGGTGACCTCCAGAAGAACAAAAAAAATAAAATAAAGAGCTAGGCTGGCGCTCTCTAGGAACAAACAGCAGAAACAAAGTCAACGGTATCCAAGATGGCGGCCTCCAGAAGAACAAAAAAAATCAAGAGCGTTGCTGGCGCTATCTAGGAACAAAGAACAGAATCAAAGTCGACGGCATCCGATATGGCCTCCTCCAGTGGAACAGAAAAATTAAATATGGCGGCCATGATGAAAATTACATCATAATGAGTGGGGCGCTCTATTTAAATATGGCGGATCCAAAATGGCAAAAAAAAAAAAAACAGATTTAGGTCGTTGAAACCGTAGTCGTCCATTCCTAGATGTCTAAAAATTGTAACGATCGGAAAGGCTGAATTTTTTTTAAATAGAATGTAAAGTATTTCCCCAGTATATAACATTATTTTTTCAAACATTTTCTTTTACTGTAAGTTCTCACATGCTCTGTGGTTTTTAAATAAAATAGTTTGACTCAAAGTTTTTTGTCCTAAAGTCATTTGTCCTAACTTGGTTTTTCATAATGTCGTTTGTCCTAAAATCATTTGTCCTAAAAGTCGTTTGTCCTAAAGTCGTTTGTCCTAAAGACGTTTGTCCTAATGTCGTTTATCCTAAAGTCGTTTGTCCTAATGTCGTTTGTCCTAAAGTCATTTATCCTAATGTCGTTTGTCCTAAAGTCGTTTGTACTAATGTCGTTTGTCCTAAAGTCGTTTGTCCTAAATCTCAGAGTAAGGATTTATCGATACTGGAACCGTCGTTTGTCCTAAAAGTCGTTTGTCCTAAAGTCGTTTGTCCTAATGTCGTTTGTCCTAAAGTCGTTTGTCCTAAAACTCAGAGTAAAAATATTTTGAAGCTGTTCCGTCGTTTGTCCTAAAATTCGTTTGTCCTAAAGTCGTTTGTCCTAAAGTCGTTTGTCCTAACGTCGTTTGTCCTAAAGTCGTTTGTCCTAATTTTTAGGACAAACGAAATTAGGATAAACGCTTTAGGACAAACGATTTTAGGACAAACGCCGCACCCCCGTTGCTCCGTGCGACCAATAGACGCCGAGTATTTATTTTGATTTGGTGGTAGTCATGTTTGTTTATGTTCTAAATACGTTAACATTTGTTTGAAAAACTAACATTTTTAGTGTTCTTTATTAATTTGTCGTTAATTTTATATATTTGCAAATTCTGCCCGTAATTAGATTTTAAAAAATAATATTTTTTTTTTATTATTATCTATTTATTAATCTTGAAATGCACTCTCAGGCCCGTTCTACAATGGCACGGAAACGGAGACACCGAAAACGTAAACGGAGAAGGATCTCCCTGACATTTCATTGTCGCATCTGCTGCTTCCACAATGCACGGAAACGTTACAAATGGCAACCAATGAAAGTGCATTTCAAAATTAAAAAAATATAAATTTAACTAAAAAAAAATATATATGTTTTAAAATATAAGTACGGGTGCAGGGACTATTTTAGATTTTTGTATACAACATGTACCGAACCATGATTTAAATAAAGTACAGTCAATATTTAAGCCCAATTTCTTTGCTGTAAGCATACTTTTTGGATTTAATAATAGTTCAAATTTATATCTAGATTTGCTGATGTATAATTATATTTTAATATTATCATGTATAGCAAGTTTTTTTAACATTAACTGTCAATTTATTATTTATGAACCAATTATTATTTCATCTATAGGTATGTGACTTTTTTTGTATTTAAATTACGTGGAAATAAACCTGATACTAAGATTCTGTTAATGGCATTTATAATCCTATTATGAAAACGTTGATTTTGATGATCTCTGCGACCCTTGCGAAACTCCGTGGATAGTATTTCAACTTCAAGTCAAACTCATAGCTTTTAGCTTAACTGCCAGGTGGCAGCATTGCTCAAACAGGATAAGCCTGCAATCTACCGTCATTTTATATGAACTAGTTTTAAAATATCAGATTCGACAGAATTCCGGATCGGTATGGTTCTGGCGTACAGGTTAGTCACTGGAATTTCACCTAAAATATTTCGACACTTTTCCGTGTGCTATTTGTAGATGCTAATAACAAACAGAATAGTCACTACGCCGTTTCGACACAATTCCGTCATTCCTACGATTGTGCGGAATATATACTATTCCGTGTCGGTACAAATCCGGGCCACCTTTCAGAATTTATTTCGTAGACGGAATAGTCACTATTCCGTTCGATGAAAATCCGTTCTTCTACTTAGGAAATCCGGAATAGTCACTACGCCGGGTCGAAACAATTCAGTCTCCCCCAATAATGTACCAATTTTATCGTCAACGATTATAAGACTTAACTTAAAAAATATGGTGAGGAAATGGATGAGGAGAAGTGATTTAATCTGTAAAACATTTCACTTTTAGTTTTATGCAGTGTGGTTTAGTATCATTTTGTTCTAAAATTCCCTCGGCGTAACTTTTCCCTTAATAAAGTAATAAAAATCAATTTCGAAAATATTTCTTTCGAAGTAGTCAAATGTGGATAGTGTTTGATTAGGCTAGGTTAGTAACAACACTAGATTGTAGGTTAGGTTAGTATAGCTACATTAAAAATGCTGTAAAATATTTTTAGTGTTTTTCAGGAATTACCAATTTAAGATGTACCAGTTGCCAGAGGGAAATGCTGAAAATTCATTAATTGCACAGAAAGATAGAGGTGGAATAACATACCCGTCTAAGGACGTGCAAAGTATTTGTAAGACGAAAAGACATTTTTTTCCTCTTTGAATCAGCATATGCATGACATGTCCCCATTGAATAATCATATTGTTTATTTGACAAAAGCAGTTTCTGATAAGTATGTTTGTATAAGGTTCAATTATTTTGCTAAGAATATAATTTAAACTAGTGATTCTGTTCAAAAGATGTTTACAAAGACAATTTTGTTTAAGGGTCAATGAGAATTTTTGCAGTCAAACTTCTAGTAGGTAGCTATGTATGCATTCTTCCTTTTGAGCTTCAAGTGATCTTGTTATTCCATTCAAGAATAACTGTTTTACCTATTACAAATCAGAAACATAAGTATTTTTTGTATTTATATGCAGTCTTAGTAAGTATTGATTGGTTATTGCTACATAGTGTTTATGTGTGTCATCAAGTAAGGGAAACCAAGAAAAAAACTTGACAAAAATAATTAGGTTTCCTAGAAAAAATTTCTATGAACTAATTTTTGCAAATCTATAGTTGAATGGATATGTGTATTAGGGAAATTGTGGGTAAATATTGCCCCCTATGAGAAAAAAAAATACAAAAATATAATTTTCGATTTAAATATATCTTCACTAGCATTTTATAATCCTCACTGATCTCAAAGAAGCTTAAGGCACACATTCAAGGCTAAAATTGTGGGATGAAAAATAATTAAAACGTAGACAGTATAAATATATAACACTTGGAATCGCTATAGTAAAAAAAAAAAGTTGCAAATGTAATCACTGCAACATTGCTGCAGGTAGGCATGTGTGCCCTCTGTTATTACTGTTACTTTACAGTACTGGCTCCTAAAGTGAAATATTCGTGCAAAGGACTAATTTAGCTCTGAAGAAACTACTGGTATGTTTACTATTGCGTGGCCACTGCAATAAATAAATAAATATATAAATAAAATGCAAAAGTTGTAGCATGTACAAGTTAATATAGGCGAGTGGGCTCGTGACAGCTAATCCATCCATACACATAGGCCTAATAATTATGACGAGAATTTAAATATCAGTTAATTTGTTCATTTCGTTTACAGTAACATGTAGGTAATAAGCTAATGTCTTTAACATTATAATAGTCCGATAAATGAAATGACGAAAAAAAACCTTCTTTAAGCACAAATAATGTAAACAAGGGTACTATAATGTTATTGACACAACATACTGCCTAAATAACATCAATGCACCCTACCTGAATGCTGTTAAGTAAGCAATAAATTAATTTTATAACCCATTTCGTCATTACATATATCGGGATTTATTGCCTTATTTCTACTAAAAAATCACACGTTACAGTCTTGCAACACAACATTATATTTCATTTCATAATCTTAACAAGATAAACTTGCACATATACGCCGTTGGTAGCTAATATCGGATTAACAAAATACAGTATTCTGCATTTAAATGCATTGCAACCAAGGAGCATGTAAGAAGATCTGGAGTGGACATGTGTAGGGCGAGAGCGAAGCCAGCCGGTTGCGAAGAAGGGTTGAAAAGAAAGAGGAGGAGAGCGTATTTCTACTGCGAACGCAGCCCCAGCCAAGGAGCATGCAAGAAGATCTGGAGTGGACATGTGTAGGGCGAGAGCGAAGCCAGCCGGTCGCGAAGAAGGGTTGAAAAGAAAGAGGAGGAGAGCGTATTTCTACTGCAAACGCAGCCCCAGCCCACTTGTCCTTGAGGTTTGAGTGGCGCTGGTGTGCGGCTACAATGGTGATTTTCTGTAGCGCATATGGCTGTACAAATCGATGGAATTCCAAGCCGGATGGCGTTGCTTTTCACATGTATTAAAGATTTTTTTTTTTTCATTTGTTAACTAAATTAATCCCCAAAACTTTTGAAGCATCAAAAAAAAGTGGCAAATGTTTTAAACAGAAGTAACTAATCTTCGAACTTTTCGAAAAACCTAAGAAAACTATTTAACAAAGAGAAGTAGTTTCAGTTGTATAATTCTTTACTTTTTTCATAGATTTCCAAAACGTGACGATCAACGACAGATCTGGGAAAAAGCGACAAAGCGGAAAAATTGGACTGCGTCTCCGAACCATGCATTGTGTACAGTGCATTTTGAAGACAAATAGGTCTTAAGAAGCGAAAATCTAACTCGATTAAAGGATGATATGGTGTTCAGTATATTAAGGTTTCCCTCAAAGGAACGGTTTCACAATGCTTTTAAGATATTAGATAAATCCCAACATAAGTTTAAAACATTTCTCTTAAGAGTGTGCTTCGTAGCATTAAAAGACGTGCCTTAATTATTTTGCAAATTTATCATTGTTATGGTGACGATGTCAGGGGTTTTCGTATTTTTTTTAGAAATATAGTACAGTATGTATTAGCAACTACGTTAAGAACTGTTATTTTATTCACACAGAGAAAAGAAATACAAAATGCTAAAATTTGGCGTCTTGTCTTTTTATATCCTATATAGGCTTGTTATTATATGTGTGTTGTAACATGTATAAAAATGTTAAATATATTCAACAATATTTGGTAATTATATATATTTAAAAACTTTTATGTACGCTACTTGAAACTACGTGAAAGGTTTTCAGTCTATAAAGGCCTATTCTATGATTTTTTAAAATTATTAATTCTTATGCAAACAATTAATAAAATTGAAAGTTTCTTACATTGTCAGTATATGCATAGATAGCATTACAGTTATTACAAACAATTCTCTACCAGTGTTAAGCTAAAGTTTGCATGTTACGTTGGTTGAGTAAGTAGACTGGAACATGAACATGATATTAAAAAGACTTCTAACTTCTACTAATACACATATATTACAAGAGATTTGTAATAGATTAAATGAAGTAAGTAAGAATTCGTTTTTATAAACGTTGTGTATGAAATTATAAAATTTGAGAAGTATAATAACAAATAGAAGTGCGTTACGAAGACATATGTCGGTAGTGTTACCCACTGAAACATTATTCCCACTTCAACTCTCTGTAAAAATAAAAGTATTGGGTTGAATGCGTCTAGAGTGGTATATAAATAAAATTTGAAGCTTCTTCCTAATTTCATTCGCAGGTGTCCCCCACCTATAGTTGCAAACAAAAATTTTTCCTCGATGTTGAAATTTACTCTGCGTATTCACAAAAAAATTTGGCAGTAAATAGGTATTTAATTTTTAAAAATGAAAGTATTCATGTTTCGAAAAAAATATTAAAGCGGTGTGGGGAAGAATGTTTACAGATAATCCAGTAAAATTTTCAGTTTGATTGTTTTGATAGTTTCGGAGCTGTTGCGAGTTTAGTTTGGAGGATTTTTCCGCCGCGCGAGACAAGTTTGGCTCGTTTTCGTTTTCTTCCAGCTTAGAAAGCAGGGAACAAACGCCGATACCCGGCTTCACCTCGCATCCTTTGCTGGCCTTCCCTTGTCCTCTCCAGATGTATTACTGTATATTAGCTCCATGATTGCAACCAGTGATGTTTTGCTCTCACAAGGGGGCGTGGTCGCTTTTTGTTTTGACTTCAACTGTTAACACAGCAGAGATTAAACACACCTACTCCCTAACTTCTTAACTCCATGTGGGTGACCTACGGTAAGGAAAAACACGGGTAGGGAGGCTAGTCTTCTTGGTAGAGGCCTATCTACCACAGGAGTGGAAGGCCATGGGTGAAGGAGTAAGAGGATGGGCACGGAAACCTGCCACCTCGGATTATTACTACTTCAGGGTTATACATGAATATGATTGCATAGAATGAAATCAATTAAGATCTGACATACCTCATGTGGATGGTGGTATAACATCGGAGGATACGACAAGGGGAAAGGCAATCCCAGCTTTTGCAAGTCCTGTTACATTTGTTGTCTGTCCACAAAATTTGGACATTCCAGAAGTATATGTCGCATATCTGCATAAGGGTTTCCGCAGGAACAACCCGCCGAATCAATAATACCCAGCTTGTAAAGATGTGCCGGTGAACTATTGTGATCGGAACGAAGACGGAAAGATATTATAGCACGATTGCGATGTGATGACAGGGGGTAGTGGGATATAACCTTAAATGTAGTGCCATGTAACTCATGATATAAGGTAGAGCGGGCAGCAGATAATTGTGTCAATTGGTAAATCATGAGAGAATGATAATGGGTCTTGATAAGTGGTTGTAAGAGCTGCGGAGATCGCGGGTACATAGGGACATCCTGTGTATCTGCCATTTTTGCTAGATTATCGACTATTTCATTGTTGTGTATGCCAGTATGACTGGGAATCCATAGAAATACAGGTTCGTTTGTGTATTGACGAATGGCTAAGCATAATATTTTATTTTCAAGGATAAGAAGCTCCGCAGGAGTCCGGAAGGATTGTAGCGAGGTTAAAACGCTAGCAGAGTCTGAGAGTATGAGAGGAGCTTTTATCTGACAGTTTAGTATATATGTCAATGCTTGATAAATCGCGAATGCTTCCGCCATATAAATGGTGATGTAAGTAGGTAATTGGTAGAGGCCCGTTTTGTGATTAGTCTTATCAAACCAAGCTGCTCCCGTTCCAGCAGAAGTTTTGGAACCATCGGTATAGAGATGGGTACTGTCCGGGTATTGTGCGAGCATTTCCAGAACCATCTGACGGAGAGCAATAGGCGAGATATCTTTGCCTCCGAAAATTCTGACAGTGGGAGTATAATGGTGACATGCATAATCATAGGAAAAGTTTGATTGTATCTGGGCGGGCAACATGGATACCGAACTTCGTTTTATAGACAGGGGAATTTCATATACTTTAACCATCAACCTTTTGAGGCTGGTTAACATCGTCTGATGTAGATGAGTCCAATGTTTACAGTTGATGCCGACCGCTGGTGCTCCCTCTGGTTCGCACAGGCCCACAACAACACTTACTCTTAAGTGCATCAAACACGCCCGAGCGTGATGTCCGCCGAGTGTGTGAAAGTGTGCCGCAACGAACACCAAAGCGACGTCAGCGCCAGGCCGGGTGTGGCAATGCGCCTAATTAATTGCATAATTGTTTTGTCAAATTGAAACAACTAAATTAATAACAATTTAAAAGAGGAATCATGTAAGGGAAATTATGTCTAATTGTTTTATAAGCATTTATTGTGTAACTTGTATTTAAGTCCAAAACTGGCCGGGTCGGTTTTCCCGCGTTTCACGTGGTTAGGCGCGAGGTCGCATTGCGGTCTCGCGCTCAGTTACCGTTTGGAGCTCGAAGGGGTCGGGCGCTCGCGAACGTCGGGTCATCAACTTTAGCATCTCTTCAACATTTCAGCAATAGTGTAAGTTTTGTAAATCTTTTAATCAATTCGGCGCCGACCCCAACCCAGTCGCACGATATTTCGTGCGGCTCTTAATTTATTAAATTCTTCCCATCGGGGAACTTTATTTTCATACATAATTCCATGTCCAGTTTAAGGACCGCGTAGTAGTGGTACACAATTTTCGGCTGATTAGCCAATTAATCGTTATCGTCGTAGATCCTTCGTAATAAGTGTTGAGAATAACACTGACTAACTTTCGTCTTGTAACTTTCTCCGTTTTTATAGTGCAAAGTGTAACGTGTATTTTAAGTGACTAACTTTCATGTGTAAGGGCCTTTTACGTGTACGTCTCCAGTTGGCGTGTCCACGTAATTTCTGAAACGTTAATATTTCGCAGCAGGCTAGACTGCAAACCATCCTGAACAAAGGAACTTTTCTACGTATTTACCAGCCCGCCTAAGTTGGGGCAATACCAGTTTCATTTACATGCTAAACCTTTCACAGGGACGAGAGCCCATTGTTTCAGTTTGTCGATATAACTTTGCAATCCATCTTGGTCGCGCAAACCGTCACGTATAGAGATACGCGTGTCATAGCGGTCCGACAACGGACGCGGCAGGTATCGGGACGTATAAGTGTATCAATACTGAATAAAGTGCAGTGCCCTGTAACTCGTTTACCATTCATTTACAATGTTAATAAGGCGTCCTGGGTGGCCTGAACAGCCCGGGTAATTTTCGAAACGAGACGCGCTCCTGCCTGCAGCCACGAGGCTGAACCCCCGTTAAAACCCCTGAGATATTTTACAACGCTAATAATTAATTAAAAACTAAAACAGGCAGCGGGAGTGGCGTCACAGTAAGTTAGTGGCCGGTATGACGTTAAAGGCAATATACCTAACTCAACTTGCAGATATATAATTGGTGTAGATTTGAAAGCTCCTAGAATAATCCTCATGGCTTCGTTCTGTATTTTTTCCAACCGATAAGCTTGAATCTTAGATATATGCTGTAGGAGAATACAACCGTATATTAGATTAGTTCGGATGGTAGCGAGAAAGATAGTCCTCAGGGTATGAATATCTGCTCCCCATCTGTTGGCAGTTAGAGCTTTAAGCAGTTGTATCCTGTGGTAGAATTTATTGATCACATAGTTTATATGGCCAATACCATTGAGCGTTCTATCAAAAATAACACCTAAATATTTTACTTGGGAAATGGCCGGAAAAGTGTGACCTTCTAATGATGGAGTAGGAAGAGGTGAACTGTACCGTTTTTAGTGAAATAGACCAGATGGGTCTTCGATAGCGATAAGGACATTCCATGAGCTGTTAACCATTCATTGGCAGATGTAATGGCGACAGCCAATTTTGCACTAATGTCCTGGAAAGTGGGTCCTTGATACCATAGGACTATGTCATCCGCATATGCGATAAGGCGAACATAGGGTCCAAGATGGAAGATTAAGTCCTGCGTATAAATAAGAAATAAAATGGGACAGAGTGAGCTTCCTTGAACTAAACCTTGGAACACTTGCCGAGTATAAGGGACATTATGAATCATTCGAGGTTTATAAAAGCGCTGAGCAAATAATAATTAATGAAGAATTTTGTTCAGTTTCAGCGGAATGCCTAAGGAGTTTAATTTCTGTTGCAATATATGTAATTGGACATTGTCAAACGCTGAAGAAATGTCCATGAAAAGTGCGCCTAGGATCTCTTTTCGTTGGAACGCTTGTTGAATACATGAATATAAATAGCTGATGGCATCCACTGTACCAATACCAGATCTAAAACCATATTGTTCCTGTCGTACAAGAGAATAATGTTCTAACCACCAAACCAATCTGTTTTAATCAATTTCTCAAATAGTTTTGCTATATTAGAACGCAAGGCTATAGGGCGGTAAGAGGAAGGTAAAAGGGGAGGTTTACCAGGTTTGTGGATGGGAAGAACATAAAACTCCTTCCACGGAGAAGTAATATACCCAGCATTATACACCATATTAAATATACGCAGCAAAATACTGATGGAGTTGGACGGTAAACGTTTGATCATGGAATTCGTTATTAAATCTGGCCCAGGGGCCGAATCTCTGGAAGAAGAAAGGCACTTATGGAGTTCAGAAAGAGAGAATGTATCTAACAGCACGTGAGGATTTGGAGTACAACCTCCGGTGGGTACTGTTACAGCCTGGGTAAATGGATTGACATTAGGAGCATAATCTGGGACAATCATTTTCATAAAGTCAGGTAACAGTGGGAGGGGTATATTAATTGAAGGGGATGGACTACTACAATTTTTGAAGGAAGTAAATTTTTTCCACATAGAATGCAGTGGGGTGGTACGTGACAAGGAAGAACAGAATTGTTGCCAGTGGGTCTTTTTGCGTCGTTTCCAAATTAATTTTGCCGAGGCTTGGGCTTTTTTGAGTTTAATGAAATTCGCTGTGGTAGAAGATCGACGATATACGCGGAGAGCCACTCTTCTCTGATTGTTAATGTCGGAACATTGATTGTCCCACCATGGGGCCTTACACGTTTTAGTAGGTATACCTTTCTAACTTAAGTTGGATAGCTGCTGTTGCCGCTGTAAGTATATTAGTACAAAACGTCGTATGTAGGTCTTCAACATCATCTATATGTTTATTGAGCATAGTAATGGTGAGTTCTTCACTGATCTTTGAAAATTTATTCCAGTCGGCCTTTGAGGTGAGGAAAGAGTAATATTCCAGAATGGGGGCACCCTCACTAGAAGAGGTTTGTGTACTAATTTGAATAGGGAAGTGATCACTACCCCAATTATCTGACCAGACGTTCCATCGTAGTAGACCTGCTAGGTCCGGGGAGATGAAAGTTAAATCAATCGCAGTGGGTGAGGTTGGCGCCACCCATCCCTATGGAATAGTTACGGGGAATGCCTAGCGGGCTAAGGGCGTAGCTTTAGATTCGTTGTCCGGTGGGCGCCAGGCTAGCTTGGAAGAACTAGACCGTGAGGAGGTTAGTGGGTTCGCTGCCCCAGCATGCCCCGCTAGGTACGTCGGTTTACGGTGGTGATTGGCTTACTGAGTGGATACAGGATGCGCCCTAGGCAGTGTAGGAGACTGCATACCTATACATGTGACACTGAAATTACACACGAGTTGGACTGAATTATTTTAATAATGCACCATTATGCACGATTGACACACAGCACTGGTACACGTTTATGACATATCACTACATAGCACTACATGATTACGTTACTCAAACTACCCTAATCTTCACGGCAGTTTCGCGGGTCGGTATGGTTACCGGAGGCGGCCAGTACCGTGAGTTAACCCATGACGCGGTTGCGAGGGGTGTTTGTTAAGGCGGTCGGGATAAGCCCGGCTCTGCCGAAAATGGTCCAGGGACACGTGAGCAGCGGTAAAGCGAGGTTGTGATATATTTACTTACTGAACATAAAGACTTATCGGTGCACTTAAAATGTAAGCTACTCATGGGACACACGTCCGCCCCGGCCGCGAGTGTTCGAAGACTGCCGAAAATGGCCGCCACGCGGGGGCGGGAAAACTGGTCCCCCATCCCCCATGCCACGCGCCAACACCTTTATTTTATCTTAAAGTTATAATTTTATATAATACATCCTTCCAGGTACTTAATTAAAAATTAGTACCTGGAAACTGTTTGCTGAGGGCTTAATATTTCTATCACTAATAATTAACTGTTTGAAAATATAGTCACATGGAAGACTGTTGTTTACAAGCATTAACACTGATGAGATCCTGGATTTCATTTAATGGCACTGACAAATATCCTGGTAATTAGAATCTTATGTTTTAATTGTTACGTAGGTCAGGTGGCGAATCCCTCACTTGACTCATTCCGGATGTGGCTGGGGCGCGCTCCGAACGGGAGGGTCACTAATCGGGTGAGAAACGGCTGAAGGTAGCGTCGGTACGACGTCAAGGTGGTGGGTGGACCGAGACACGTGGGTTGTTTATCATTAAGTAACAGGAACGGTGTGGATAGGAGGAAATCAAATAGGCGCACACCGGCTGTGTCATTGTAAGCATTACCCCACATGGTGTGATGAGCATATAAGTCCCCTCCTATAATACATGGACTGGGAAATTGATTAAAAAAATTTTCCCACTCATTGGTTTCGTATGCAGTATTAGGATGGACACAAACCGTGACAATATGCAAATTAGAATTTCGAAAAGTTAATTTAACCGCAGTCGCATCGATACCTGTAGTATTGTGAGGAAAGGTAATGTGTATTCCAGAACTAATGTGTTTATGTGCTACCAGGATTGCCGTTCCCCTGTCGCCCCGATATGACGAATAAATTTGAAACCCCGGGATACGAAATGTATGACCCTGTGAAAACCTAGTTTCAGTAAGTAAGACTGCATCACAAGGATTGTTCGCAAGGAAGTGTAATTGCGGAAATCGGTTCGCGTTGAAGGAGCGAATGTTCCATTGGAGAAGAGAAAATTGCCTATTGAGAGTCAAGTTAATCCAAAACTTGAATAAAAACGGCCACTAAACTTTCCTTATCTAAAAAATAGGAGGATAGTTGATGTGCCTCAGTAAACATGATATTTAGAGTATCAATCAAAGAGTGAAGTTTGTCCATGTTAATCCGTGGAATTGTGGGCAGCTGCAGGCAGGTGGGTGTAGTTGTATTGTCAATGGGCTCTGGAGATCGGGGTGGTAAATCCGGTGATTGTGCCTGGGTATTGTCCAAACTCAATGGAACTGGTCCCCTATGAAGATTTCCTTTAGTAATATCTGGAGTGTCAGGGCGGAATTGTGAGTAAGAACGTTGTAGATTAAACTGCTCTGTACCAGCGGTCATGGTAATTGGAGGGATTGCTTTGTAGCAAACATTATAGCCGTCCGGCCTGATGTGAGAAGAATGAGGTTTCTGTAAGAGCGTTTGTGCATAAGTATGGTCTGATGGAGGACGATTAGGAGGTAGATTAGTTACCGTTTGGAGCGGGGGGAAATCCATTACTGTAGGAATCTCCAGGTGTTTTCGGGAAATGCTTGTGTTCTGTACAGAGTGTCCTGTCGATTGTAGCACGTGGTGTTTAGCTGCCATGTATGGTAGGTTGAGATAAGCCATTATGCGCTTTACTTCCCGTTCGAGTTCCCAGATACGACAATGTACTTTATCTAGAGAAGAATGGGAGCCTTTACAGTTGGCACATTTAGGATTGTTTTGATTTTGGCAGTCATCCTGAGTATGATTCTCTGTGCAGATACCGCACGTAGGTAGTTTAGCTCTACAAAGTTTAGCAGTATGCCCAAAGCATTGACATTTGTGACATTGGATCACCGACTGCACTCTAGGTTTAACCTTGTAACGTTCTTTGAAAATAGCAATATATTCAGGTAAAGCCTGCCCTTCGAAAGTCACCTTTATAAGTTTTGTAGGCACACAGGCACTGTTAGGAACAAATTTGGTTAGACATTCTAAATGAAGTACTGGTTGAGACGATTCGATGCCCGCAATAATTTCCTCCAAGTTGATATCGATAGGAATGCCATAAATCAAACCTTCTCTTTGGGTTAAACTTTGAGGTATGTGGTATGTGATACGCAGTCGATCAAGGATATCCGAGGACACGAAGCGATTAGCCCCACTAGAGGTACTGAAGGAAATTCTTAACTTATTCGGCCCGGAGCGAGAAATTTCTAGAATGTCGTGGTTCGGGTGTAACTTCCTACCAAGAGAAATGGGATGCAGGTTCCCTATATTATGTTCTAGTGATTCCACCAAAACTATAAATGGGCCAGGATGGTTAGTTGGGTAAAGCTGCCTTGAATCATGTACATACCTGGTATTTTCAGTATTAGGTTGAGAAACGGTGATTGTCCTATGTTTTTTTCGCATGACGATGTACTTCAATCAATTCTTCTTCTAATAATTTCCTTTTCATCAAACTATTCGACTCCATTTCCATTTGATATAGACTTCCAAGATAATCCAGTCAGTCTTCCATTAATCAGCTGACCGCAGGCTCTGATGATTACAAGAAAGGCTAGTTTCAACAATTAACTTTAAAATGATACCATAGAAAACAATGAACGATAACATTGTCATCTATGCACTGTGCACAATGGTTAGCCTAAGGGCCGATATTATGACCTCCGGCTAAATCCTCCGGTTAGCTAGCCTCCAGGTAAGGCTAGCCTCCGGTTAACGAACGAGGGGTGTATTATGACCGTTGATTATGACCCATACCGTTGCCTACGAGATTGGGAAGGCCTTCGCATCAATGATTTCAATGTGGAACATTGAATGTAGTTCGCACAACGCCGCTAGAGCGCAGGTGTTTACACTGTATATTAACACATGGCTTATGATATGAAATGTCGAATTGTTGATGAAAGAGCATTTTCCTGGAGTTTATTTTTTAGCAGTGTGCAAGTAAGTTGACTTTACCGGTTATAAGTTAGTAGGGAGAGCGTGCCGACTCTGGAACATAGGCGAGGGGGGAGCGGGGTAATCCGGGGATTATCCCATTTTTTATGGTTTTTTACGCATTTTTTATGGTTTTTTATGTGCAAATCCAGTTTTTTATGCGCTAATCCAGTGGCTAATCCGCTAATCCAGTGGCTAATCCGCAAATCCGCAAATCCGCAAATTCGTAAATCCGCAAATCTGCTAATCCGGAGATTCGCAAATCCGCAAATCCGCCATTTTGTATTTCTAGAAATTTCCACCAACTTCGAATCGTGACGTCATGATTTTGTGTCGTCTGCTGGAGGCCGCCATCTTGATTTTTCCTGGTCGCCATCTTGTTTCGTCTGCTGGAGGCTGCCACCTTGATTTCTTCTGGCCGCCATCTTGTTTCGTCTGCTGGAGGCCGCCATCTTGATTTTTCCTGGTCGCCATCTTGTTTCGGCTGCTGGAGGCCGCCATCTTGTGTGACGTCATATAGTTCTGTTGGTCGCCACCAGGTAGCAGCAGGTATTATTTTATTTTAACTAAAATATTTTCAGTGCCGAGGCTGGGATTCGATCCATGGGACGTGAAAACGTCCAGGATGTCGTGGTTACGAGGCGGACGCCTTGACCACTAGACCACGAGACCAATTGGAATATGGTGGAATAAATAATCTATATATGCTATGTACTGATGTCAAGTTTATGATAAAAGGGGGAGGGTATTTTTGCCTTCCTTAATGCATACCTAAGGCGCCACATTTGAAATTAAAAATCATTATACAGCCGCCATCTTTAATTCCAGCACAGACTACCAGATGGCGCCAAATTCAAAAATTAGTTGCCAGAGGCGCCGCCATCTTGGTTCTCAAGTTGGCTGGTAGATGTCGCTAGTATCGCGCGCCAAATTCAAAAATTAGTTGTCAGAGGCGCCGCCATCTTGGTTCTCAAGTTGGCTGGTAGATGTCGCTAGTATCGCGCGGCAAATTCAAAAATTAGTTGCCAGAGGCGCCGCCATCTTGATTCTCAAGTTGGCTACCAGAGTGTGCCACCATCGCCATCTTTATTTCATATTTCAGCTGCCAGGGCACAGCACCATTCGATAGATCGAATGCTAATCGATATATTTACTTTTATTTCATATTTCAGCTGCCAGGGCGCAGCACCATTCGATAGGTCGAATGCTAATCGATATATTTACTTTTATTTCATATTTCAGCTGCCAGGGCGCAGCACCATTCGATAGGTCGAATGCTAATCGATATATTTAGTAACAAGTGTTGCTACCAGAGGGCGCGATATTTAAATTTAAAAAATATTACAACCTTTAAACAATTCTCCGCCATCTTGGATTCAACAGCCCCACCATCTTGGAAGCACATGATACACCCAAGGACTCGTTCCAATACATGCACAGAGTGCACCGAAAAGATTGTTCCCTTACATGCACAGAGTGCACCATATTGAATGATCATGATATGTGTTCCTTTATATGCATCATAAGCAGGCATAAGAAATATTTTCTTATAGGCATACTTTAGTGTTAGCTTTCCTGTAATGCATTTAATAATAGTGTAAGCTCATTATTATTATTTAGTGATAGTGAATTTATAACTATGATGTGTAGTCTCATTCTCTTCATCTCGACGTGGCGGAAGATTCTCTGGAGTGTAAGCTGAAAAAAAATAAATAAATAAAAACTTGTGTTTGAATTTATAGTGGTATGCTGCTTTCCACATCACCTTAGAGACTATGTCTCAGGAGGTACAGCATTAGATGCGTTAACTCCTTTTTTTTATACATGGCGAGTTTCCCCGAGAGGCCTATTTTCCATGTTTAACAAGGGCGCAAGCATTATGCTTCACCGTCACTCTCTCCCAAGCCGCTGTCCACTCCATCATCTGGCTCCACTTGCTCTTGAGCCTCCATTACAGCTTCAAAGCATGCTATAATACCGTTGTAAAGGTATGTTAGAAACTCGTATTCCTCTGGAAATGCAGCGAACAAATTGATCGCGGAGACCTCTAGATGGTGTACTATCGCATCTATATTCATGCCGATGCAAGCATGAAGCGCATATTCAATGCAATCGCGCATTTCCTCAAAAGCAGCCATGTTCATTATGGAATTGTCAGAGACAGAATGAAGACTATAGTTGACCTGGTCTTGACGGAAAGATGACATGCAACCCCGATGTCGCGCTACACATTCCAATGAGGCGCCCAACGCGGGCTGACGTCACAGCTTGTTGATCCCAAGCTGCAGAGTGCTGGGTCGTGTTCAGGAAGTAGTCCACACACTATAAATACATTGCAGGAATAGAATCTCAACAACAGCCCACACAAACGATTCCATAGAATATGCTTCGATTGAGAACAAGCAATAAGGTAAAATAAAATGTGTATATGTAATCTTAAACTCCCATATCCTTTCTCTTTACCCATGTCCTCACGGTATCGGGAAACCCCTTCCAAGACACCTGGAATCTTTCACCACGCTTTCGATGAATTTTATTTACCAAGTATGTATGGGGTATTTTGTAATTTGAATTTCTGAAGCATAAAAAACACCTTGTATTTCATTTCCATCCATATCACTCAAGTTATACACACGCGGAAAGCTGGACCTCATAGCTGTTACTTTAAACACTTCGTGAGACCAATTCGGTGTAAACCCCTTTTCAAAAACTTTCTTGTTTCGTGACACGCGTACATGATCCCCCACACGAGCCTTAGGTTTTCTAGGGTCAATTGTCTTTACATATTTGTAAACACTTTGTAGCAAAGAGTCATCCTTCACTTGATTCGGAGCCATGCCAATGGTGCGGTGGAATCTGTTATTGTAGACACGTAGAACTTGTGGTAAAATTTTAAGCCACTTATAATTTCCTTGAGCTGAAAACTCGCGAAAAAGCAGCGATTTTAGAGATCTATTAAACCGCTCTACCACACTTGCTTTAATCTCACTGTGAGTGGAATAATGATTAATATTTTTTCTTTTCATAAGAGCTCTGAAAGTTGAGTTATAAAATTCTGTTCCCGCATCACTTTGAATACTTTTAAAACTTCCTGCTTCTTTCAAAATACTTCTCATGGCAGCAGTAACCATCACACCTGTCTTTTGTTTAACTGGAACTGCATAAGCACGTTTGCTGTACACATCTATGGCAGTCAGGATGTACTTGTAACCACTGTTCACTTTACTGTATGGTATCATTTCTACCAAATCAATCTGTAGTAAATCATGGAGTCCATATGTTAAAACCTTTCTGCGAGGAAATATAATACGTTTGCCTCGGTGAAGCTCGTATGCAATCCCACGCTGTGCGTCGCTCATTTTGCAATGTATCCTGATTCTTGTAACTCTTCAAGTATCGAAAGGATTTCGTTATTGTGTCCGGTGTGGCCAGAAGCCTGCGAGGCCATTAACAACCTGAGTCGATCTACTATCTCATTCGGATCATTCCAATAAATGAACTCTCGTTTACGACCTAAATCCAATGTTTTATGTAACAATCCACTTCCTCGTTGCTGCGAACCAATATGTGGAAACAGTTGCTTAATGATATCAAATTTCGCATGTGACGTGCTTTTATAGAGATTTGTTGCAGGATCATTCTTTTTAAAATAAGCATTTGTAAGCTCTAGTAGATTACCATATTGTTTAAGGGCCGATTCCGAGTACGTATGCGGCTCTCTGCGAAATAAAAGTTCAAATAAACCAGGAGCAGGTTGTATTAGTTCATCTTTAACGCGAATCATATTGTTATCGTGAAAAAATACTTCCGTGTCCCCTAAAAACCAGCGGTTATGTCGTTTAGATACACCATAGGTTCCATCACCAGAGCGAAGGTTGTAGCTCTGCAAATAAGACTGCACTCCACCTAAAGAATCATCATATGGAACACCGTGATGTTTTAAAGGAATAGCGTTCGAGTCATCACTGTCGCTTGATTCTAAATATTGTTTCACAGTAGCTTCTTCCGCAGAATCCTGCTTCACAGTATCGATAGACTGTGCGAGCGATGTAGTAGGTCCAAGTTTATCCAAACGCGAATTAACAGACTTGAATATTTCTTCATTAATTGCATCCCTCTCCAAACGAGCTCGTTTGGCAAGTAGATACTTTGCACGAACATTTTCTATGACGCGCTCCAACTTACTAGCCTCAAGAGACATGACTGCAGAGTTAGCGATAGCATATCACCCTTTTATATACAACTAGCATCAATACGTGAGTGATCTAGGCATGTCTAGAGCTTGATGGTTTTGGAGGTGCTGGTTTTGGAGGTGCTGGTTTTGGAGGTGTTGGTTTTGGAGGTGCTGGTTTTGAAGATGCTGTTTTTGCAGGTGCTGGTTTTGGAGGTGAAGGTTTCTTAGACAACACACCGCGAGAATATTCATCAGGAGTAATCGTCAAAACACCAACACTGCGATTCATTTGTGAAAGCTGTTGTACAATTCCAGCATTAATTTTCAATACCATCTCAACCATGTTAGCATTTAGTGCATCATTTAGTTCCTCTATAAATGTTTGTGCGAATAAATCTAACCTGCTCTCCAACGAGGTGCACATATCACCCAACTTTGTCGACACAGCTGAAAGACTTTCATTTAATTGAGCAATTAAATGCTGTTCTTTAGCCTCCATATTGCGCAAGAACTCCATAATCCCCACTTGCACATCTCTTGTTACAGTAAGTGATCTGTTGATATCTGTAACTTGTCGTGTCATACCATCAGTCATCGAATGCAAAGCATGTGTAAAAGCCTCGCTTACTGCGTCAACATACTTCTTATTAGCAGCATCACCATCTTGTTTAGGATCACCAACTCTCTTCAAATGTTTCCAGCTTAAGTCGCAGTCCCCTTCACGAGTAAACGTCATGCATGAGTCGTGCGATCGTTTAAGTCCACCACCACCGAACTTTGACATCATGATTCATGAACCTATCACAATAAACTGATCAAAACCACATCTGTAACGCCCTTTATGTAGAGGAAAATCTTTAGCTATCACAATGAAACCATGCTCATTAGGACTGTTCCAACAGTGACCGCAAAGAGTTTTAAATCTCTCAAAGCTCATATCTGTACCGACATGGTCGGAAAACACATGTTTTAGATTAAGATCGTCCATTTTAAACAAAATTATTAGATTACAATTATCTCGCACTAATTGCTTTCGGGTTTGGGTATAAGTTTGTACCAAGTAGAAACAGTCGATCTTGTGGTGTCGCCCCATAGAATAATACTTTTGAACAATGCTTTGTTTATCACAAGCAACATCATCGAAGATTAGCACAGAGTTGGGGAGGGCTTGACTGGGGTCTAAAACATCAGCATTTTCTCGAAATTTAAAAAATTTCACTCCCCCGACATTTTCCAGCACATGGGCTAAACGTTGATATTTTGGTTGTTCTAGGGACTTGCTATATAAATACACATTCTCAAAACGTATCCCATTGGGGTGTTCTAGAAGTGAAAGAATAAGACAAGTTTTGCCAGAATTCGAAGGACCTGACACTATACACCGTATGGTATTTGGTAACAGAGATCCATGACGTTCTTCAGTTTTACTAAACACATCATCATCAATTAGTGAAATTGGTAAAGCGAGCTGTTGTTGAACAACCTCCATTCTTAATACTAAACCTAAACACTATAAAACAGTCATCCTTATAGTGAAACCACTCAGTGTCTTGATATGTCTTGTATGAGACGGAAGAGAGGTTCAGGCTTAGTTAATTCTGTTATAAATAAGCTACCATTCGAGGCACATCTTCCGGGCTACAATTTCTGTGGACCTGGCACGAGACTAGCCGAGAGACTAGCAAGAGGTGATCGTGGTGTGAATGCACTAGACGAGGCGTGTCGTCTTCACGATATTGTGTATGCGAATAGTAATAACTTGGCTGAAAGACATAAAGCGGATAAAATATTAGCTGACACGGCCGAGAAGATTAGAAAGTCTCCCGAAACTAAATTTGGACAGAGAGTATCCGCGTGGACCGTTAACAAGATTATGAGAGTGAAACGTAAGCTTGGTGCAGGTTTAAGATTTTCATCATCATCAAAGAAGAGAAACCGTAAATCTGTCAGGAAAGCCCTGGGGAAGAAGGGTGGTCTATTACCATTTATATTTCCAGCACTCGCTGCATTAGGCAGCTTAATTGGTGGAGCTGCGGGTGTTGCTAAAACTGTTTCCGATGTCCGGAGTCAGGCACGTATGCAAGCGATAGCACGTGCAGCAAAAAACGGTTCAGGACTTTATCTACGCCCCTACCCACAGTCGGGTGGTGGGGGAAAGCGAAGAGGAAGAAGAAGAAAGAAAAATCGCGGGAGCAGGAAGCGATAATCAAAAACTTACCAAAGCGAGCTCTTACAAACCTCGAGTTAATGAAGGCGATAAAAGAATTGAAAATACCATACTTTAGACAAATATACATGCGCGATTCGCTACCTAAGAAACCATTGCGTAATGAAAGTGCTATTTTGAATCTAGACTCATCCAAAGGACCGGGAACGCATTGGACTGCTTATGTCAAGACCGGTCCTAACGTTGAATATTACGATAGCTTCGGAGACTTGCCTCCACCAGTGGAACTGATACGATATTTAAACAAGTGCAACATAACCTATAATTATGACAGGCAACAAAAGTTGCATTCATGGAATTGCGGTCACTTATGCTTAAGATTTTTAGTATCAATATATAAGAAGCATTAGTGTTATCATAAGCCACATATGCGACAGAGTGTTTATAGAGAGACCACACACAACGCGAGACGCAGTGTAAACTAGACAAAATGTCAATAACATTAATTTTAACTGGGAAGAGCTCGATTATGAGAACCTACTACTTCCCTCCCTTGCAATTGGATGGAGAGTGGACAATGGCATTGATCGATCTGACAACATATAACTCGATACCGAACATTGATGAAAATAATCAAGTTTTTCGATACATCGCAAACAATGAACATCATGAAATGAAATTACCAACAGGTGCATATGAAATAAGTGACATGGAAGCTTACATAAAACAGAACCTACCTGCAGATTCAACATTTCTATTACGAGGCAACCCCAACACCTTACAGTGCATAATGTTCAGCAACAATATACATGTGGATTTTAGTGGAAAAAATACATTAGGTGAAATGCTTGGATTTTCTTCTCAAGTATACAAAGCAGGTGAGCTGCATGAATCGACAAATCCTGTAAATATATTCCCCGTGAATGTTATACGAATTACAAGCAATGCTGTGGGACACACATACTTGAATGGTAAATTAAACAATACTATTCATGAATTTTCCCCCATAGTACCTCCGGGATATAAGATAAATGAACGACCTACCACGCTCATTTATGTCCCAGTTACCGTTCAATCGATATCGGAGCTCGACATTCAAATAGTCGATCAGGAAGGACGCTTAGTTAACCTAAGAAAGGAAGAAATAACTCTAAGACTGCATTTGAAAAAACAATGGGAGTGAAATATTTTTCTAAGCATAAATGGAGCGGTTCAGGTGTGTCCTTATCCAGTAGACGACGAGACATCAAGCGGCTAACATCTGTTAACGTGAGATTCCTTAAAAAACTTGGATTTAGAGTTTATCCTCATGGAGAACACCGTTCTTGAAGTCGAGCAAGCACCACAATTTGAGGATTCTATTTCAAAAACTGAACTGCATATTTACAAACCATACTTAAATGGACCCTATGCCCCCAACTCTGAAATCCGTATAGTGATTCAAAATCATGATGCATACACAAACATCTCAAAATCCTTTTTGCGTATACGTGGAAAACTCGTAAAGGCAGACGGACGGAAACCGGACCATGCAAAGATTATAAACAATGGTGTATTACATATGATCAATCGGATAGGATTTGAACTGAACGGCGTTCTTATAGATCAGACCAGATCACTAGGAGTGGTATCTACAGTGAAGAATTATCTTTCACGAACTCGTGATGAATACGCCATCAGCAAAATGGAGGGATGGTGTCTCGAGGAAAACTATAGCTTGCCTCTAACAGCCGATGGTGTTTTCGAAATCTGTGTTCCGCTAAGCCATCTCCTCGGCTTTGCTGAGGATTATCACCGTATACTTCTAAACTCCAAACAAGAGTTAATTATAGTTTTAGAAAATACGTACATTAACTCGATCGTAGATGCGAGTGCGCAGCCTCAAGCAGTTAATTTAACCATAAACTCTATCGATTGGGCCGTACCACACATCCAAGTGTCTCCAGCGGAACGCACGCGACTGCTTAAGCTTGTGGAGAAAGGCAGAAATATAGATATAGCATTTAGATCTTGGTCTGTTGAAACATATCCCAGCATGCCACAAGCACAAAATGTCAGCTGGTCAGTAAAGACAAGCTTCTCGATGGAAAAACCACGATACATAATAGTCGGCTTTCAATCGGCTAAACATAATGTAATGGCTGCCGATAAATCGAGGTTTGACCACTGCAACATAAAGAATATAAAACTATTCTTGAATTCAGAAAGTTATCCATACACGGATTTGGACATAAACTTCGACAATGGATTTTACTTAATCGCATATGATATGTATTCAAATTTTCAAGAGTCTTACTATGGAAAGCAGAATGCACCTTTGCTTGACCCTCATCAGTTTAAGGAACTGGCTACGTTATTCATGTTTGATGTAAGCCGTCAAGCTGAGAAAATACCTTCGAATATCATAGATTGCAAGTTGGAGATCACAAGCTCAGACAACCTACCGATCTTAACACAAGCATTTGCAATAATATTGCACGACAGACTTGTCTCCTATAATCCACGAGACAAAGCTGTTAAAATACTGGGTTAAGCATAGTAGAGGCTCAGTCGTGTCTCAGCCACCATGAAGTATGTTAATCTGCAAGGATTTTTCTCTCAGTATGGCTTTATTACCAAGGAACTTAGCATTGCTGACTCTGAGGGGAACATAATTACGCGAACATTCAAACCGCCGTTTGAGTGGAGAGACATTAGTCGTAAATACCGGAGAAGTAATGCGTGGCTCACTAAAAATTTTCATAGTTTAAAATGGGAACACGGATTGTTTCCCTACAACAGTCTTTCCACCATCTTGACAACTCACTTGAGTGGAACTGTAATAGTTGCTGGAAGCGAACAGAAAAGATGGTTGGGTAAACACTGTCTCAAACACATGCACATAGTGGATGCACAAGAGGAATATGGCTGCCCGGCTTTCAAAAAATTAGACATAATGTATGCTCAAAATCGTGACAGCATAAGACCTGTATCGTCTCGCCGTAACGTCGCATTGCTTAGGGCTTGGATGCTAGAACACAGCGATCCTGGAATGTTGGATGACGCGCTCGAAATGGAATCAACAACAAGCGAAGCAACGGTAAACATGTCTGGACTGGAGGCGCTATAAATTGAGGTCATCGTCCCGGGGTACGACAGTCAGCGTACAGTTCGCGGTCGTGCGGGCGTAGACTCACTATATATTCAAGAAAAATGACGTTCGATCCATCGGCACGCTACGCAGACGTGTCACCCGGCTTTCGTCGTGTGGCATACCTTACCGGAGATGGAGAGTTCCACCTCATAGTCTGCAACTTCAATCATCACTGGAGCACCGATTGCGATCTGGAGGCTCCGGACTTTATTGAGACGCCCTGCAATCAGGTAGATTGTGTTGTGCACTACTTGAGACCCGACAGTAAATTTCCTACTACCTTAGAAGAACTTAAGGCAGCAGCCGCTACTGAAACTATAACCTCAGAACCAGATTATTCTGCAGTAAGGTGTGATTTGAGACGCAGCACGAACCCAGAGACAGTTGTGCATTGGGAGGAGCAGTGTGATGGTTATGTTCACAACACAACTTATGAAAACAGTGTTTGCTACGAGACATGTAGTTTCCTTCAGTGAAAACTTTATCGATTCACCCCATTCGCTTAAGTTTGAGAGCTAAGACAATACCTATGTCAGTCATGTTATCACCGCGATTCCATGATATAACTCAAAGCCAAGAAGATGCCGTAATAGATGAATTGTGGGCACCGAGCATCTTAACATGGGATGAAGCGACAAGATATTTTAATTATCCTCCTGATCCACGATCTAAAGAAATGAAGCCTTCGACTTTGTTTGACAATACCGAAAATAGATATCTTTACAAACGTGCAAGTCTGAACTGTGTTGAATTTCATGTAGATTTCTATGAATTTGATATTGGATTGAGTAGTCTTCGATACGTTTATTTCGAACTTTGTCGCGAAAATACTCATTTCCGACTGAGGTGGCACGCTGATAGACCATACAAGTCCGTGACTCTCTTGACTGTTTTCGACTGTCAGCATAAAGACTGTGTAATGAATCTTAGTCATCCAATGGCAAAGTTTCCCTGTACTATTGATGAGCTCAAGACATCCCGTGACAGAGACTATGAAAGTACTTTCTCCGAATGGTGTACCGGAATTAAACACTATCGCCATAATCCCGCTACATGCATGTGGAACCCACCTCACGACACGCCTTGCAGTAATCATTTGTGTTCCTTGTCGAGAGGTCGTTTATTACGAGAAAACAAATTCTCGGTGTCGACGCATCTAAGCAAGCAACTATGGGGATATAGATAATGGACTGTTCTACGAGATGCTCTACTCTATGGAATTTCGTAATCAATTTATTCATTCGGATGGGCAATATATTTTTAAATAGGATCGCCGCTTCCTGGGTCGACAGTCGAGCTGAAACTGTGTCGGTGTGAGGATCTGTGCCAAGCAAGATGTCTAACTTTCATTCAAGCAAGAAATACGTGAGTGTAAATCCTGGTCTAGGCAGTGTTGATTACAGCGAGTGGAGTCAAGACAATTTAAAACACATATCGGAAAGCTGTGACGGCATGTTTCACTCGAAACAAATACTCGACCCAGGACCTCAAGACATACCATTTGAATTAATTAACTGCTCGGGTTATGGACAATGTATTGTTAACATGCTTCGACACGATACAGTGCTGCCTGCCACGAGTGAAGACGTCTACGCACACGCATTCAACCAGACAGCTACCCAATCGGTTCAGGTTATCCCTGAATGCATTCAAATCAGCCCTGATTCGCCAACATCCATCATACCTGTAGCTGAGCCAATCACCGAGGCGACACCGAAGTCCACCAGACGACAGCGAAAGCCTGCTGCCTCTCGCAAGAGTCGAACCAGAGATCTCAGTCATTTAGGACCGGTGAGTCAAGATGTCGGAGTTCAAACAGAGTCTAGTGCTTCCATACAAAGAACTGACGAGATGGCCCGGGTAGCAGTGCGCTCATTACTTCTAGAATTATTAAGCAAAGTATAATTGAATTTTTGTCACTTTGTGTATGTAAATGTTTCAGCTGAATACGTAAATATAATATTCTTTGTGTGTAAGGAAATGTTCAAGTTAGCATTCAAATCTTTTTTTTATCGTCACTTTAATACTCTTTGTATGTAAATGTTCAGGTTTGTATGCAAACATTATGTGTGATTTTCTTGTAATATTTCAGTTTTGCATAAAGTTTTAAAATAAATTGTTAAAAGCATAATGCATATTTTATTACCGAAACTGTTTGCAACTTAAGTAAAGAACGTGTAGGTTACTGTATTTTTTATTAATACTCTTTTCAATTATATAATTTTCTGGTTTAGTATAATTTAAAAAAAAATGTATTCAAATTATCCATCAGTCTCTGCGCCCGCACGTTCACGAAATGTATGTTGACTACAATAAAACTAATGTGTAACCTCTGATTTATTGTTATGATTTAAGTATTCCTCTGATATAAAATAAAAGCTAGCATTGAAACGTCCTGCCTTCCTGGGCCGACCAGCGGGTTGACGTGCGAGAGCCCGTGGATGAAGCTCTCTATTTTCAGAGAAAGGAATTTGTTTTTCCAGACAACTGTCGTCGCACCTAAGAGGTGTCTATATGCTGTCACAGACTTGGTTGACAGTTTCTGCAATCGTTGTAATGCATTACAACGATTGCAGAAAAATGTTTTCAGTAAGCTATAATAAAAAAAACATTAATTAAATTTTAATTCTGAAAAAAGTGAATGGTAGAAAATCTACTTTCTAAAACAAAAATCATATAGTTTAACTAGTTTTCCATGATCACCATATTATTAAATGATTTTACCAAATATAATCTACTCAACTTTCTTAAATTAATAATTTTCAGTTTATAACTGTCATCTAAAGCCGACACACAGAGTAGGCGATTCCGCGAGAATTCAGGTCATCGCCCGACGCAGATTTATATATATATACACCTGCCACAGAGGTCGGAAACCTCATTTGATCGCAGCCAGCCCTCGTCAGCCCTCGATACCTCCTCCGCAGAGAGACGTTCTTCTCCAGATAAGGTATGTGTTCTGTCAGTTCTGACTGACAACACGAGATGGAGTACATTCGTTTCGTTAAAACACGTTCGCGCACTGTGTTTACAGTTCTTATTTAACAATATGTCCACTATTTTAAATAAATAAACACGTTAAAACGGTCGAATTAAGCAATAACTAAATCCATGTATTTATATTACTTAAATTGTGTATTATCACGGAAAAATTACTAAACTCTATTTTTTTTGTTGCGATTATATTACTTTGAATATTATTCCTGTTTTCGCTTATTTATTAATGATTGAGAATCAACTTGTTTTCATAATTATTTTTACAACGGGATGCGTGTATTTAATATTTCTTTAATACATCTTTCATTCTGTTACTGAACGCTATGCGCGATTTATAAAAACAACAACCATTCAGAGCTCGTTCTTTGCTTGCAAACAGTTAAATAAATTTTGTCAAACTTTAAACAATATTAAGCGTGATATGAAGTTGATATACATTTGTTTTCAATACAGTATGTTCCATGTAAATAATAATTCTCTACATTCTCAGAATATACCGACATATAATTAATTTCTTGCACATTGTTTACATGTCTTAAACATTTTATATTTCTACATTATTTACAACTTGAAATACTTCACAAATAAATATTACAAGAAGTTTTCTCATGACATACAATTATTTCATATTTACACTTATTTTTTCAATACAAATTTTTACACATATTATGGAAAATAATAAGTGCTGATACAGCTGTTGGTTTCAGTATATTAGAGCAAGCATCTTTTATTTATTTTTCAGGTTCTAACTTGTTGAGCGTATCCTTCTTTATTTTTTTTAAATTCCTTTTATAATAATGTCTTCTCCATACTCTAATAAGCGTGCTAGATTTGAGGAAAGCGAGCCTTCGATGTCTGAGCTCGATGAATCATCTATTGATTCATTGATTTCATCTTCATCATCATTTGAGTCAGTGATTTTATCGTCGGCTGATGATTCATCCAACCTAGAGATCGAAGACACGCCACCTCCCTCTTTGCCTAGCCTGAAGCCCGTCGCTTTAGATTCCGCATTCCAGGGTCGACTTGTTGATTCCAGAATCGCGAATGATATTCCCCAGCCCGACCCCAACATTAATAGATTTCTCTCCAGGTGCAGGGAACCCTTTCTGGACGTAGTGGGTGGCGTTCTCCGCCCATTCAAAATTTATCTTACATTGGCCGCGGTATTTATTAAGGAGGATCCTGTGCAGGGGCCCATCAGTGAAAGCTTCCACTTCGCCTCCAAAAGTATCCCTGTTTTGTTAAGTGAGGACCTAGCAGAAATTTTCAGTTTCACATTAGTTTCTGTGCTTATGGAGCATGTAAGTGAGTTTGCTTTGCGCGGGTCTGGATGGATGTTGAGTCATGTAAAACATCTCGACATGCATGTCTCTGCATACCGACCATTCACGGTGGGGGCCGCGCATACAAAGTTGCCTGCATTTTTGTCTAACCGCAAAGCTTGTGTAAACATCGAGACTGACCGTGAGATGTGCTTTCTGTATGCCGTTATGGCAGGTGTGACGCCGGCGGCTGGGATGGTTACTCGTACTGGATCGTATCCTAATCCTCTCGAGGTTTTTGATACGACCGGTATGACGTTCCCCATGACACTGAATCAGGTTAAGATCTTTGAGAGTCTCAATAATATTTCCGTGAACATTTATTCTTGCGTGAGTGATCAGGGAACGATTATTGACGAGGATTTTAACAAACCCACTGATGCAAGTATCCAGCCGATTTGCATTACCTCTATGCGATGTGATCGCCATGTGAATATTTTGGCTATTCGTGCGTCTGGTGCTCCCGCTCATCTCCATTTCGTGACTATTAAGAATTTGTCCCGCTTGCTTTCTTCTCAACTCTCGCGTGATCAACATACAAAGTGGGTTTGCGACCGCTGTCTTCAGTATTTCCATACTGCGGACAAGTTGAACTCCCACACTGATTTGTGCAGCCAACACACGGCCGTTCTGTCAGTATTCCCGACTGAGGAGACCAAATGGCTCGAGTTCACAAATGTATCCAAGAAGGAACGTATGGGCTTTGTCGCTTATTGCGATACAGAGACCTACTTGAAACCGATGTCCACCTGTTTACCGGAGACCGATGCCTCCAGCACCACGACGGTGAACGAGCACGTGCCTTATGCATGTAGCATTTTATTAGTTTGTTCGTACGATGCTTCGCTTACCAGATATGCGCACTTTGAAGGGGAGAATTGTGTTGCCGACATGGTCTCTACCTTGATTGATATGACTAAGTGGGTGTGCGCGATTTATGCTAAGACCGTTCCCATGAAAGCCCAGACTCCTGCTGTTGCTGCGCGGTTGGCGAGTCAGACACATTGCCATATATGTAATAAGACACTAGGTGACAAGTCAGTGTTGGACCATGACCACCTGACCGGTGAGATTCGTGGCTATGCGCATTCTAAGTGTAATATTGCATTTAGACTGCAGAAGAACCAACTGGTGGCTATTTTCCACAATCTTCAGAATTATGATGCCCACTTTTTGATGAGACCATTAGTCTCACGTCATATTGCACAACCTGACGGTTCCTCCATTTTGGAGAACCCCGGGGAGGTCAGGGTTATAGGCACGTCTCTTGAAAGTTACAAGAGCATAACAAAGTACATACCGATTACCGGTAATGATGCGAGAGGAGGTACTCGAACAGTGCGTTTAAGATTCATTGACTCCCTTAACTTCCTAACTTCATCTCTGGATACTCTGGCAGGTAATCTCTCGCCTGCTCAGCTGAGCCTCACTCGTGTCCAGTTTCCAGAAGACGCACAGTTTGATCTAGCTCGTAGGAAAGGGGTGTTCCCATACGATTTCGTCACTAGTATGGCAGAACTGCAGACGACCTCACTACCCCCTAGGGAAGCATTTCATAATGCTCTTAGTGGGACTGACGTGAGTGACGGGGACTATGCTCACGCTAGATCTGCGTGGAATGTTTTCCGCTGTAAGACTTTGAACGATTACGCGTTGCAGTATTTGAAGGTGGATACGTGTTTGTTGGCTGACGTGTTCGAGAATTTCCGTTCAGTTTGTTGCCAGTCCTATGGCTTAGATCCGGCGCACTACATTACGGCCCCATCACTTGCGTGGGACGGTTTGTTGAGCAAGTCTGAGGTGTGTCTGGAATTAGTCACCGATCCAGATATCTATCTTTTCTTGGAGAATGCTGTTCGGGGTGGGATCACCAACGTTAGTCGGCGCTATGCGAAGGCTAACAATGTTTACATGAGCGATTATGACTCCAGCCTGCCATCTTCCTACATCTGTTATTTCGATGTAAATTCTCTCTATGGTCATACGATGCTTGGTAAGCTTCCGGTGGGCAACTTCCAGTGGGTGCAGGAACTCGAATATGCAAACTGGAACTTTAGCACCATGGACACCGATGGTGACTGCTCATGTTTTATAGAGGTGGATCTATCCTTTCCGCGTGAATGTCATGACCGGCTATCAGACCTGCCGCTTGCACCCGTGAATGGCGTACCGGTGAACGGCAATATGTCAAAGCTCTTATTGACACTTGAACCGCGAAAGAACTATGTTTTACATGCAAAAACACTGCAGCACTACCTTACGTACGGGGCCGTTCTTGACAATGTTCATCGTGTTTTGCGCTTTGAACAAAAATCCTGGATGGCGTCGTACGTACGGTATAATCTGAATTGCCGTGCTCAGGCAGCGAACCCCTTTGAGAAATCCTTCTATAAATTAATGAATAATTCCGTTTTTTGGCAAATCTTTGCAGTCGCCGCGTAGGGAGCGTGACATACGTGTGGTTTCGCGGTACGATACCATATATGGTGCGGCAGAGTTGATAGGTCGTCCGTCATTTAAGGCAAGGCGGATCGTCGATGAGAATCTGGTCCTCATTGAGTTAGCCAAAGGTTCGGTAACCTTCAACAAACCCCTTTACACTGGTGTGGCCATCTTAGATTTATCCAAATTGCATCTCTATGATTTCCACTATAACTATATGCAGGTTAAGTTTCCCTTTCCATCTCTGCACCTGCTTTACTCAGATACCGATTCTCTTCTGTACCACATCGAGTGTCGCGATGTGTATTCTTCGATTCTCCCCGATTTGGCTTCTCGATTCGACACTTCGAATTATGCTCCAGATAATGCTCAAAGGTTTCCATCAGTCAACCACGGCATGACTGGTGTCATGAAGGATGAAGCCGCTGGACGCATCATTACTGAGTATGTTGGTCTTCGCCCCAAACTTTAAGCATACAAGATGGACGATGGTGCTTTTACGCTTAAAGCCAAGGGTGTGAAGGCCAGTGTACTCAGCTCGCTACTTTTTGAGCAATATCTGGATTGCTTGCAAACAAATTCACGGGTTTGGGGGACTCAATATCATTTTCGTTCACGAAATCACATTGTTTGTACTGAACGCGTGACTAAGGTGGCGTTGTCATCAGGTGACGACAAGCGGAGCATTTCCGA
The DNA here is from genome assembly GCF_032445375.1 of Bacillus rossius redtenbacheri. Classification (NCBI taxonomy): domain Eukaryota; kingdom Metazoa; phylum Arthropoda; class Insecta; order Phasmatodea; family Bacillidae; genus Bacillus; species Bacillus rossius. The sequence continues at coordinate 135,730,277 of NC_086330.1, read as the reverse complement.
TGATGGAATTAGCACGCTTCCATGGGGACATTACCGTCTAGATCCCTGAACCTGAGTTCCCCACATAATAAGAGATTCTAACTTTTTTTTTATTTTATAATTTTCCAGTTTATTTTTTTTTGTACTATCCTCATACCTTGGTACGCTCAATAAGCATTGCTGCTCCGAGTCGAGTTGTAGGAAAACAACAGCACTCCAAACTCCTCCTCCGCTCGGAGTGGTCAACTGGGTAGATGGCAACCAACTTCGATTCATTGCCTCCCCCTTCAGCCATAAAACATTAAGAATGTTGGACAGAACTCATGCACTACTGTACTGCGCATGTGGAGATAAAACCATGGGTATGTTTAACATGTAGAGATTGCACTCATCTTATTTACACGGTTCAGATAGTTAATCTGATAGTTTTCTTTAAATGCTAGTCTGTTTAATAATTTAAAGTAAATTTGAGTCTATCCTGATTTTAAATGCTAATGTGGTTAAACTTTGTTGCATGTCATCTTTCCGTCAAGACCAGGTCAACTATTATAGTCTTCATTCTGTCTCTGACAATTCCATAATGAACATGGCTGCTTTTGAGGAAATGCGCGATTGCATTGAATATGCGCTTCATGCTTGCATCGGCATGAATATAGATGCGATAGTACACCATCTAGAGGTCTCCGCGATCAATTTGTTCGCTGCATTTCCAGAGGAATACAAGTTTCTAACATACCTTTACAACGGTATTATAGCATGCTTTGAAGCTGTAATGGAGGCTCAAGAGCAAGTGGAGCCAGATGATGGAGTGGACAGCGGCTTGGGAGAGAGTGACGGTGAAGCATAATGCTTGCGCCCTTGTTAAACATGGAAAATAGGCCTCTCGGGGAAACTCGCCATGTATAAAAAAAGGAGTTAACGCATCTAATGCTGTACCTCCTGAGACATAGTCTCTAAGGTGATGTGGAAAGCAGCATACCACTATAAATTCAAACACAAGTTTTTATTTATTTATTTTTTTTCAGCTTACACTCCAGAGAATCTTCCGCCACGTCGAGATGAAGAGAATGAGACTACACATCATAGTTATAAATTCACTATCACTAAATAATAATAATGAGCTTACACTATTATTAAATGCATTACAGGAAAGCTAACACTAAAGTATGCCTATAAGAAAATATTTCTTATGCCTGCTTATGATGCATATAAAGGAACACATATCATGATCATTCAATATGGTGCACTCTGTGCATGTAAGGGAACAATCTTTTCGGTGCACTCTGTGCATGTATTGGAACGAGTCCTTGGGTGTATCATGTGCTTCCAAGATGGTGGGGCTGTTGAATCCAAGATGGCGGAGAATTGTTTAAAGGTTGTAATATTTTTTAAATTTAAATATCGCGCCCTCTGGTAGCAACACTTGTTACTAAATATATCGATTAGCATTCGACCTATCGAATGGTGCTGCGCCCTGGCAGCTGAAATATGAAATAAAAGTAAATATATCGATTAGCATTCGACCTATCGAATGGTGCTGCGCCCTGGCAGCTGAAATATGAAATAAAAGTAAATATATCGATTAGCATTCGATCTATCGAATGGTGCTGTGCCCTGGCAGCTGAAATATGAAATAAAGATGGCGATGGTGGCACACTCTGGTAGCCAACTTGAGAATCAAGATGGCGGCGCCTCTGGCAACTAATTTTTGAATTTGCCGCGCGATACTAGCGACATCTACCAGCCAACTTGAGAACCAAGATGGCGGCGCCTCTGACAACTAATTTTTGAATTTGGCGCGCGATACTAGTGACATCTACCAGCCAACTTGAGAACCAAGATGGCGGCGCCTCTGGCAACTAATTTTTGAATTTGGCGCCATCTGGTAGTCTGTGCTGGAATTAAAGATGGCGGCTGTATAATGATTTTTAATTTCAAATGTGGCGCCTTAGGTATGCATTAAGGAAGGCAAAAATACCCTCCCCCTTTTATCATAAACTTGACATCAGTACATAGCATATATAGATTATTTATTCCACCATATTCCAATTGGTCTCGTGGTCTAGTGGTCAAGGCGTCCGCCTCGTAACCACGACATCCTGGACGTTTTCACGTCCCATGGATCGAATCCCAGCCTCGGCACTGAAAATATTTTAGTTAAAATAAAATAATACCTGCTGCTACCTGGTGGCGACCAACAGAACTATATGACGTCACACAAGATGGCGGCCTCCAGCAGCCGAAACAAGATGGCGACCAGGAAAAATCAAGATGGCGGCCTCCAGCAGACGAAACAAGATGGCGGCCAGAAGAAATCAAGGTGGCAGCCTCCAGCAGACGAAACAAGATGGCGACCAGGAAAAATCAAGATGGCGGCCTCCAGCAGACGACACAAAATCATGACGTCACGATTCGAAGTTGGTGGAAATTTCTAGAAATACAAAATGGCGGATTTGCGGATTTGCGAATCTCCGGATTAGCAGATTTGCGGATTTACGAATTTGCGGATTTGCGGATTTGCGGATTAGCCACTGGATTAGCGGATTAGCCACTGGATTAGCGCATAAAAAACTGGATTTGCACATAAAAAACCATAAAAAATGCGTAAAAAACCATAAAAAATGGGATAATCCCCGGATTACCCCGCTCCCCCCCTCGCCTATGTTCCAGAGTCGGCACGCTCTCCCTACTTAAGTTGCAAGAAATTAATGATTTCGACTATTTTGCATGTAATTTGGTAATATAAAATTCTAAACAGTTATTTTATATGATGGTGCAGAATAATGTAAACATTGGATTTATAAACACTGTGCTAATTCGTTAGGCTATGGATTAAATGATTTTGATGTGTGGAACTCTTAAGTATCACTACACACTGTAAAAGACATACATTTACTTGTTTGTTTATATTTTACGATGGTGTATTGTTGTGTACCATTTTGCAAAAGTGATTCCTCACAGTCACAGGTGACTGGCATTTCATTTCATCAGTTTCCAACAAATTCTGATTTGCGTGACAAATGGCTTAAAGTCATTTCACGACAGGAAAGTCCTGATAGCAGTGATAAATGGCAGCCTTCAGCTAGGTCAGTTGTCTGCAGCAAACATTTTAGTAATGAATGCTTTAGTATTTCTACTAAAAACAAGAGACTACTTCCGAATTCTGTCCCTACTATTTTCCCTGGGTATCCATCATACATGGTTGAAAATAAAAAACAGGCCCGTAAACTTCCAAAAAAGAGGACACACGATTGTGCATTCCCTCAACAAAGAAGTACTATTACAGAACAGTGCTGTAACTCAGACATTGCAGATAGCGATGCGAATTTAAATGCAAATTCTGTTTCAGTTCAAGTTGATCTAGACAAAATCAAATGTCGATGTTCACATAAAGTTGTTGCAAAGAAATATTCGTCACACATCATTGTAAAAAAGAATAAAATAATCACCAAATTACGAGCAAAAAATAAAGAACTAGGAAGACAGTTAAAAGAAAAAAAGAAAGTTTCCCATGCTGAAAAAATGTATTCCAATTTAATCGCAGCTAAAAATGCTAATAGTTTGAAGGCGAAATTTATATTGGAGCAACTGCGGATGTTTGGTAAAGGAAAATTGCCATATTCAGAAGAGACATTAAAAATTTCCTCTCTTTGGGAAATGTGTTCACCGAAAGGTTACAACTTCGCAAGAGAAATGAACATATTACACTTGCCACACAAATCAACCATAAAAAAATATGTAGGGAATTGTTCTGGTCAAACAGGAATCACTGATGAAATCATACAGAGACTGATAACAGAATTTGAGGCACTAAGCACAGATCAAGAACGGATTGGTTCACTCATTATTGATGAGATGTCAATTCAGCCCAAGTTGTTATACGATAGGCAGCTTGATCAGTTTCATGGTTGGAACGAATTATCAGACGAGAAAATGGACAATGGTGATGAATTGGCAAATCCACTTCTATGTTTCATTTTTAGAGGAATTTCTGCCAAGATACGAATTCCTGTTGCATTTTTCTTTTGCAAGAATTTAGATGGCTCGCAACTGTACACAAAAACTCTGCAAGTAATAGAAGCCATTGAAAAAGTGGGATTTTGTGTGCTGAGAATTGTTACTGATAATTCCAAGGTAAATGTGGCAATGTATGAGAAATTATGTGAAGGGCCTGTCACATCAGTGATACATCATCCTGCAGACAAGACAAGAAAAATATTCCTTAGCTTTGACCAGAGTCACATAATAAAAAATATCAGGACACAGTTTCTGGAGAAGACATTCAGGCTAAATGGGACTCAGATAACAGGAAAGCATGTGCAAACTTTATATAAGTTACAGAAAAATTCTGTGTTTACCCCTGTTCGGAATTTGTCTCGGAAGATGGTATATCCTTCAAATTGGGAAAAAATGAATGTAAAACGAGCAAAACTGTTATTTTCTGAACCAGTGACTGCTGCACTTGAGACATGCAGCACACTTTCAAGTGAACACTTTCCCGACAAAGACAGTCTACAGGCAACAGTTCACTTCATGAAAATAGTGAAAAAGTGGTTTGACATTCATGATGTTTGCAACAGAACACAAGCCTGTAGATCAAGGAATATGGACAAACTGCACTTCTTTCCCATGAGTGATGAACGTCTTCAGTGGCTTACACAAACATTCCTGCCTTATGTAGCTGATATTCAACAACTTGGTCGAAACCGAAACGAAACCTTCAGCTCAGAGACCTATGAAGCACTTGTAATCACTACAAAATCAACAGTTGCCTGCATAACATATTTGCTGGACAATGGTTTTCACTATGTCTTAACTAGAAACTTTTCGAGTGACGACATTGAATTGTTCTTCAGTCATCTAAGGCAACTTGGAGGTTTTAATGATGCTATGGATGCTCGGTCATGTTTGCAAGCAATACAAACAACCCTACGCACTGGTATTATACGAGCATCAATGTATGCTAATGTGGAGAGTGATTCAAGCTTTTCATCTTCAAAACAATGCCATGCAAAGCCCAGCTCTTCCCAGTCGACTGATGTTCTACCAAATTCTGTGCTGGAAATCCTGAATCGTCCATTGAACAGTAAGTATTGATACCCAATCTTAATTATTAGCGAGTAAAGTTGTTTTTCATTTTTACATTTGGCGAAATTTTCTTTGCAGCCTGTCCAGCAACATTGAAAACTGCATCAGTTGCCTTTGTTTGTGGCTATCTCGTAAGAGTTGCCGAGGAGAACACCAACTGCATTCACTGCATGGACTTGCTAGCCACAGTATCCAGTAATTCACCTTTAAATATGCTAATCCATAATCAAGACAGAGGTGGCTTGAGATATGCTAAGGCTTCGTTTGTTTCTCTTGTGATGATCATTGTGGAATTTTGTGTAAGTGCATTAAAATTTTTGCCGAGCAAAGGTGTACGAGAATCGCTCACACAATATTGTAAGACAAGATTTATTGACACTCTTAAGTGTTCGAAATGTGACAATAAGAAACTGTGCTTGTTGTTGTTGACGAAGCTGCTAAATCCATTGTTGAGCAACATTGCGATGAGATGTACAGACAAATACTATCGCGCGAAACAGTTCAACAGTAAACCTTTATGCAGAAAGTTACTGAAACTGTGAATAGTATAGGTAACTATATTTCTCGGGTCTGTGAATAATTTTTGTCGGGTAATTGTTGTAATGTTTTAAACTGCAAGAAGGAATTTTCATGGTATTCGTCACATCAAGAAAAAATTGGTGAGTAGGATTTGTAATTTATTATTATGATGCTTATTTTATTATATATTTTATATGTAAATGTAAAAGTACATACACATTTTTTTTTAATGTAAACATCCAACTAATTTCCGCGCTAGTTTGTTTTTTATGTTAAAATTTACAATTTTTGAAGATAACTCCCATATACGACAGTGTAAATCTACAGCGTAAAACCCTGCCATCTTGCGGCGTTTTTGGAACTACAGTTGTATCGACACTTTTACATGCGAAAACCGCAGCGATGCGAAGGCCTTCCCAATCTCGTAGGCAACGCCCATACTTAGCCTGCGGTTGGCTAACCGGTACCTGACGAAGCATGTGGTGTAATAATGGGTGTGTTGGTAATGAAATAAAACAGAATTTGGTAACTTTTCTTGCAAGACAGTTATTTTTTCTGGTAGAATGTTAGTCAGCTGTTTGTTTGTATTGTGATTCGGAATGTTTACAGCTGCAGTAAAGAAATATGCCGCGAACTTTATATTGCAACAGATATAATTAAATTAACCAAAAACTACTTTGACGTCAAACCTGCTTTGTATTAAACCATAAAATTACAATTTACGATTCAAAACCGTGTTTTTTCAACTTTACTCTTGTATTGAAACTCATGATTTTGTTAGGTTATATATTAAGCCAAAACTAACGAAGTAATTCTATACCAACAAATAAATAGGGGATGACATTTTTGCTAGAGAACACTTATTTCTTTCATAAATTTATTTCATAATCAAATAATATACACCCCGTTTCGGGAAAATACTTGTCGATTTTCATTTCACTGGTGTAGGTTTCATTTTTGTACTAATAGTTTCGTATCACGTGTCCAAATTAATCCGATCCTGATGGAATTAGTTTGTGGTATAGGATGCTTGCTGTTTTAATTTAGTAGGTCGAGAGATCCTAGATATATTCACTGGGGAAATAATTATGATTGTAAAATGTATACAAAAGAAATATATTTTTACAAGACCTGACATAATTTGTTTGCATCGTGATATGTTAGGTATTTTGTGTTGTGTACAGATTTTTTCAACATTCTAAATTAAAACAGCAAGTATAATGTAAAACAAGACCAACATATAAAGGGTCATGCCGATAGGATCAAGGGATAAACTTGGATACAGTAAACAGAATAATTCCAGTGCTGTTTTCGTTTTGCACTTGCGTGGCAGGTAGATAATAAGTACCTAATGGTTTGTAAGATAGGGAAGGGATAATTGGGTAACATTTATTTTCACATTCAATTGTATTCATTGAATTATAACCACGTCTGAAGTCGTATGAAGTGCATTTCATTCCCGGCATATGTCCACTGTATTACGAATAAAACTTCACAGATACAACTTCCACGAAAACACGCATTTTATAGGTACCTACCGGTAATAATAACCCTCGTTTTGCAATTTTAAAATTCACTTATTTACACATATTCTTAAGTTTATATACATAGCATACGTTTATGTAATTCGTGATCAATTAAAGTCAAATAATAATACACGACTCGACGAGAATAGAAAAGCGTGACTACACTTTCATGCCATGTAATTTTTAATAAAACTTTGACTAATGCGAAGCATTTTACATTTAGTAATAAATTATTCCATGGCATCCTGCAAATATTCAATAGAATTCCTCAAATAGTCATCATCACTAACAACAACTAACCTCGCCTGATACATCGCCATTTTATTTTCTGTTGCTTAGCCTCCGGTTAAGCAGCTAGCGGCCAGTTCATCCACCCGCTAGGTTAGCCGGAACTTTAACTGGAAGGTAGACCAAATACAGTAAATAGGAATACCGGACACTCCTGTCGTTTAACATGGGAAAGCCTGGCAACCACCGACGCTAGCGCTTTCTTGCGTGAGGTGTTGTATGCTAGTGGCGGGAATTCAAAAATGAATGTATTTCTAATGACATACACGAGTTTGTTACAAACGTTACAGTCATTTTTTCAGTGGTTTGGTTAAAATAACTGTCAGATTGAAATGCGTAATATTGGTTGTGCATAATAAACAAATTTGACGCGATGACATTGTGGCAAATATTGAACATACTGTCCTAAATGTTTGTTGTCATTGGAAAAGCAGAAATAATCTTTGTTGTGACATGATCTGAACAGGCGAAAATATTGGAAATTATTATGTACTCTCTTGCTAGTGCTGGAGGACAGAAATGGAAACGAACATGACCTCGGAACGAATTAAAAGAGAACCAAGTGATGAAGACATATTTGTGTACCAATTAGGTTAGGGTGAACATGATGTTATAAAAACAGACTAAACATGCATTAAAATATTTTTTTTATACATTTTCGTAAAGGTATTTTGTAAGCTACTTAACATTAAATATGCTTGCAGTAAGTTTATTCTGTTTCCAAATTTTTGTTTACTTATGTGTATGTAGGCCTATATAGACTGTTCTTTGGCCTGGCCGTGTCGCAGCTTTCAAGAGTGTGTAAACTCTCGTTAAAAACCAGGATTGCACTCTCTCTTAGTTGGGACTGGAGAAAGGACTTTCTGCGACATCAAGAGTGGGCAAGAGAGTGCTTTATGAGCGAGTAGAAACACTGTGTTTGTCTCAAACAGTATTGTAATTATGCACTCCAAGAGCAGAACTCGTCATAGTGGGGAGGGCCGATGAGATCATTAAAATTTTGGGGTAAAAACAGTTAAATCAGTAGTATAAAAGTGTAAAAATACTTTACTTAAGGTGATTCAACCTACCTTAACCTAACTATAATTTTTAGCTCAAAGAATGCTGTAATAACAGCTGGTAGTAAAGGTCATGTGTCAACAAAGAAGTAGAAGCAACAAAAAGTAAAATAAGCATGCTCTGTAAAAAATTACTATAATGTCACTGTTGTTGACACTAGTAAATTTGGTAAGGAGCTTTACAGTGCTCATGGGCATCATCTGAATAAGTCAGGAAAAATCTTTATGTTTATATTTATGTTTATATTTTCAAATCCTTCATCAAGTTTACCAATAGTACTATTTACAACATTCCATATACCTTTACTTTTATTTTAAGCATTACTAATAATTTTGTTATTCCTCAGTAATTTGGCTTTGTTGATGATCTTTAAATAAACCAGCTTATAATTTTTCTTTACTTCGGGAAAGAAAAAAATGACTTGGCATCCTTCTGAACTCTGTAATTACTGCACCCATACATTGCGCATATACTGCCGCACGTACCATATGTCGGCGGATCCATCTCAATTGCGCGTTATAAATTATTTACCACAAAATAATCACCGTCAAAACACGTAAACAAATGGGCTAACAACGTTACACACAACACTGCCCGATAGGAGCGCTGATCGCAGTTGTTTCCAATATGGCTACCGAGTGTCCGGTATTCCTATTTACTGTATTTGGGTAGACGCTAACAGGGAGTCATAAAACCGAAATAAGAGCTAGCCTGCGGTTAAATTTTAGCCGGAACTTTAGCCGGAGGTCATAAAACCGGCCCTAAGATGCACATAAAGTTCTGCCCTTCCCGATTACACCCAACCTTGGATTACACCCAAACAATTCATCTTCGGCCAACCTCAGGTTTATTTATAGGTATATATTTATATTTCTCTGTTTATTTTAATGTAGCTATACTAACCGAACTAACTGTCCATAGTGTTTTAAAGAGTTTTAATGTAGCTAACCTAACCGACAACTTTTAATATTTGAATTCATTTTTCCTTCGCAAAAATAAAACAAATCCCGAAGTAGGCCGAAGGTGAATTGTTCGGGTGTAATCGGGAATGGCAGATATTTATGTGCATCTTAGCCAGGTACTAAGGCGCCACCCAACTCCACCCCTCCCCACAGTGATTCCAAGAAAGTCGCGCCTGAGAAACAACAAGCCAGCCCGTTGCAGACTGACTCACCAACAGTATTACTAACTGCTTCACCGCAGCTAAAACCCGCGGAGAATCCAGCGATGGGTGCGAGTGACTTTCTGAAGCTTGTAGGCCAATCGAATGCCATTGCACAGGACCCTAACCTGGCACACGTCCTGGAACCAATGTGCATTTTAATGGCTATTTGGTGTAACCCGTCCAAGTCAATAAGGACAAAATAAAAGCCACCACGGGCTTTGTGACAGCATTAGTGGCCAGCTTTAATGCCGCACACCCTTAATTTAGGTTCTGCCATTGATACTACCCCCGTAGACAGTAGATTAAGTACCATCCTTTACTGGAATGCACGGAGAATTAGAAATAAAATAATCGAATTTACCATTCATTTAATTAAACATAATATTAGAATCGCGGCGATAAACGAAACACACTTAATTCCAATAGATCGTCTAACTATCTTAAATTACACTATTTATAGGCGTGACCGCGATACCAGAAGTGGAGGGGTTGCCCTACTAATCCACAGAAGTATACAACATAGTGAATTCCATTTACCTGAATTTAATAAATTAGAAGCTGTTGCAATTACTTTTAAAGTCAATAAACAACAAATAGTGCTTATTTCGATGTATGCACCACCGGGGAGGTCACTAACTGAAAACGAGCTGGACATCTTATATGGCTCAGCTCCCACATTCCTAGCAGTCGGCGATATTAATGCCAAGCATAAAGACTGGAACTGTCTGTAATCACTGGACTGTCGGAGCAATACAGCCAATGGCCTACTGCTGCAAAGACACGAGTCTAACATAAATTATCAAGTACATGCTCCCTCAGAACCCACTCACGATAGCGGAGTACTAAGGCACAACCCCGATATTTTAGATATTGCATTAAATAAGAGAGTTAAAACGGGATTCGAACTCAGAGTCTTTCACGAAATGTCGTCTGACCACTTTCCAGTACATCTACTATTCGATGACGTGGACACTGTCATCAGTCCTCCGAGAAAAATTAAAGACTACAAGAAAGCCGACTGGAGAGGCTTTCAGACGTATTTAGTTGATAATTTGCCTGCAGCCGATGCTGCCAACTTCGAAACGAAAGATAACATCGAATCAGCAGTCACTGAACTTACAATTAAAATTCAAACTGCAATTAACTCGTGCATCCCAGAAAAAGTGGTTAGATTTAAGCAAGATGAACTGCCGGTGTATATTAGGGATTTAATTTCTCGGAAAATAGATTAAGGCGCGAATATACTCGACGTAGGCAGCGCGACATTAAAGCGAGAATTAATGAATTACAGAAAATAATTTCCGATGAAATAACTCTATGGAGGAGCAGCCAATGGGAGACGAAAGTCTCTCAGCTACAGGTGCAAGATGGTAGTACCTGGAGTATGACAAAGCGATTCCTTCATAAGATAGATAAAATACCTCCGCTACAAACTCGCACTGGGTTCGCTTTTACACCGACAGACAAGGCACAAGCCTTCGCGAATACCCTTGAATTAGCCTTTTACCTAATATCGAACCCTGTGACCCGCAATTTAATGCCTGAATATACAAAGACCTTACAATTAAACTTAATCAGCCTTTAACTTCAAAACCTTACTTAACTCAATATCAGGAAGTTAAACAGGCTATCAGGCGTATGAAACCACGTAAGGCACCGGGAAACAATGGCATTCAGGCAGAAGTCCTTAAGAAACTGCCCGACGAAATTTTGGAATACCTAGTCAATTAATAAATGGAATACTTAAACTACAGTATTTTCCATTGCAGTGGAAAGAAGCGAATGTGATAGTTTTTCATAAATCCGGAAAAGATAAGACACTGCCCCAAAATTATAGGCCCATTAGTCTGCTGAGTACATTGTCAAAAGTACCTGAATGCATAATTCTGCAGCGACTAAATGCTCACATTAAAGAAAATAACGTACTGCCGGACGAACAATTTGGTTTTCGCAGTGCGCATTCAACAACGCATCAACTGGTCCGTATGACAGAACAAATAATAACTGCGTTCAATCAGAATAGCTATAATCTCGCAGCGTTTTTGGACATAGAAAAAGCCTTTGATAGAGTACTTCACGAAGGCTTAATCTATAAATTATATAAAACTGGCTTCCCCGATTGTTATATTAAATTACTGGCCCCGTATTTGGAAAATCGATCGTTTAGAGTCACGATAGAAGGAGCACAGTCCGATTAAAAAATAATTAAAGCAGGAGTCCCACAAGGCAACATTTTGGGGCCGGTTTTATTCAATATTTATATCCATGATATGCCTAAGCCCGCACACCGATCCGTTCAGTTTGGCTGCTATGCGGACGATACGGTATTGTTTAGCAGATCTAGTATTCTAGAACTCGCAGCAGACAGATTGCAAACCGCGTTAAATTCAATAGAACAGTGGTGCACAAAATGGTGAATTAAGGTAAACCCTACTAAATCAGAATCTATAGTTTCTACGCGCAAACATCTCCCGCCACTCGAAGATAGACCACGACTAACACTTTCAATGAGCAAATTCCTCACAAAAATGTTTTTAAATATTTAGGCATGCACATGGATAGGAAACTACTATGGCGCGATCACATAGAGGCGAAAAGAAAAACAGCTTTCACTAGGCTCATGGCCCTCTACCCCGTCATGAGCAGACGTTTAGGTAGCTCTGTTAAAAACGGAATAATAATTTATAACGCAGTAATAAAACCAATAATCACGTATGCAGCGCCAGTGTGGGCAACTGCAGCAGAATCTCACTTAAGCTACAGAGAATTCAGAATAAGAGTATTCGTATTGCGACAGATGCGCCTGTGTATTGCCCCGTAAGGGCTATGCACAGAGAGCTCAAACTCGATCTTTTAAAACATTATTATTTCCGAACTGCGCAAAAATTCTATGATAAATGTGCCATAAGCAGAAACCCATATATTTCATCACTGGGCGAACAAGATCCAGAGTTGCATGGAAAATATAAAATGCCAAATTCAATCTTGGCTCACAGACCTCCGTAGTGTGCTGTGGCTGGCTGAGCGATCGGCCAATCAGTCACCCGCGAGTTGAAACTTAAATTATAGACATTAATGAAATAATTTGCTAATTCAAAATGGTCCGAAGCACGCAGGTGTAGGTTTGGCTCCCGGGAGTTCCACTGCCTGTGCTGTTAGGGCTGACTCCCTATGTCCGATGGGCATGGCCCGCCTAGCAGGCTTCACCTCCAGTGCCGGTTGTGTTTCTGAAAGACATGGGATTTTGAATTGCAAGCTTGCAACAAATACCAAAATGCGAATAGGTCTTGACTTAATTCACCTGTAACTTTATACACCGACAGTTCCTCTATATTTAACTAGTAGTATAGTAGTAGATATTAGAGATTTGTAAATTAGTAATAAGTCCTAGATACTAAGTAATAGTCATAAAAGAATATATATATTTAAAATAATAAAAAAACTAAAAAAAATAATAAAATAAAAATAATAAAAATAATATTTATAGTTATTATTTTAGTTTTATCTTAAGCACTGCACGTCCATCCCTGAGTTGGATGTTTGCATATTTCGTAACGAAATGCCTAGTTTGTAAGTCATTTATCTTTTTTCTGTTTTAGTTTCTTAGTTTTTTAGGTGCTGACTGGTGGCGGAGTGAGTGGTCAGTTCAACCACTCACCACCAGGGGTGCTTGCATCCCTGGTCACTAAATCCAGTACTGGACAATTAGCAAAGCGGACCACGAGTCCAAGTGCTCAACCCCCGCATGGTAGACTCTTTTCTACTCTGTCCAACACTTCATCCAGACCATCCTCTGTCTCCTGTAAATTCCTACACGTAATGCATGCCAATTTGCATCCCGCATGAATGTGCCCAGGGTTTTCCCTGTGTCTATGCAGGTTTTACCTGGGCCCCACCTATCTCTAGTTATAGTCTAGATTTAAGAGTGAGGGGAGTTAGTCATGGTGCCAATCGCTGCCATGGCTGGCCAATCCCCTCCTAGCACATGATGCATGCGACCCTCTCCCTGCATGGCTAATCCCAGCATGACTAGGCGTATAGGCTTCGGCCTGAGACGCACCTAGGTCCCTCCCTAACCCGGACCACTCCAAAATACACTTAGTTTTAGTTAGGTTAGGAAAAAAAAATTGTGGATCTTAGGTTACCCGTGCACAATCGTACACAACAAACAGCAATTGTTGGAAAATAATTTTTAAATAATAAACAACAAGAATAATTTAATGAGTACAGTTGTACACAATGGGTCCGAAAGGGTTTTAAATGGTTTGAACTTCATTTATGAGGAAACCAAATTGTATACACATGAAAATTATTTTAATAATCGCTGTTTGAAATGTACTTGAACACAATTTACAACACATTTCCCTATACCATAGAAAAGAGAGGGAGGGATAGAAAGGCCACTCTCTGAATAACAGCTAGAACGCTATTTGCAGCGCTGTTGTGGCTGTGCACAGTACTAACTGTATAAACATTGGTGGAAGAATGACCTAAGTAGCTATTTATGCTAAAACCACCTATGTCACAAGCTAGCATTACTTTTGAAGTTTGCAATCACATCTACAGCATTAAGAGGGTGGAGAGTTTTCAGCTTCTCGACGTTTATTCTCTGTATCCATTCATTGTATACCGTTTCTTCCTAAACTGGGAAGCGGTGTCTAACAGCAAATTTATCATCGCAACCAGGCTCACAGCATTTTCGTACACGTGCCGGCATTGTATTTTACTTAATACGTAATTTTATACTCAATTTAACAATCTTACCTCAATGAAAATATGACCACTAAATAATTGAATAAATAAACGCCAGATATTTTCCAGTTTCCACCTACGAAGCAATAAGCAAGTAGCACGCAAATAACCTAAAGTCCTAAACATAAATTCGAAAGAAAAATTGCCGCCATTACAAATAAGCCTTGGCAACGAATCGTAAACAAACATTGAGCAGTGAGCACACTAGCGCTCTTACGGCCGTGCACACAAACAAAACGTTGTTCAAGCATCTCTCTTATGAGTGCACATCCCGTGCCCTATACCACAACGACCATATAACTATAGTGTCTCCAGAGTGACGTCACAAATTGTTAGAGACAGATCAACAGCTCACCACTAGTACTTTATTTACTCTATGAGCACACCATTTTAGTTTCAAAATGGTCTAATATGGTGACAGAAACCTCGTGTTAAAAGTTGTGTAAACTATACCAATTTGTTTAGAAACGTTCGTACTAATCATGTCACAAGTTGATTTAGATAAGTTAGCTTCACAGTTAGAAAAAGCGCACGTTGCAACACCATTGTCTTCTGAAAGCGGCGTGAGTTTTAAAAATAAGCAGTTGAAGTTAAATACAGAAGATGATGGTGAGTAATGCCTCTTACGTTTTAGTATTGTATGTTTCTTTTTTAATTTTTTAATGCTTTTTTGGTAATACCTTGGAGTATTTTATTTTGTAGGATGACCATACAGTCTTTCATAACTTAGAAGCCTTAGCACGCCATACTGGGTACCCGGCTTGGGTAAATGTTGAAATAATTGGGGTTTGAAAAAAAATTGTTTAAAACTTTACTGAAAGTCTTTAAGTAGTAATCAAAATGCATGATTTCATTCATTTATATATTTGAAATATTATTTTACGTGATGTCAATGTAGCTGACGTATCATAACCAACTTTTTATTTTAGTTATTTGCCTTATTTCCCAGAAGTCGCTTTTTATGTATTTATCGCTTTAGTAATTGTTTACTGAAGGTACGCGCCTTTAAACAAAATGGTAAACATTCGAAATTTAGATTTCCTTAAACATTTTTTTTTTACTATTTTGAATATGTAATTGGAATACAATTCCTTTTAGAAGTATCATGTCAGTTAGTTTATTCTTGAGAAGCTTTGAATAAGTAGTTCGATAAATATATTGGTAAATATTTACCAATATATTACATCACGGCTTTTCCGCAAAGTTAAAATTTAATCACGAAAATACTATTTTACAACACTAGAATAATTCCTGTATTTACCCTAAAAACAGTGTTAATAAATACGTAATGGTTAATGAGAAATCACACTTTCAACTTACAATACCTGTGCATGGACGGAGTCACTGCCATTTGTTGTTAACCTGTTTTGTGTTTCTGTGTTTATTTATAGTTATAGTCAACGGATGTATTGTTTTATAATAAAAATAGTACTTTAGGCTAGCAACGTTGAAAATACTTAAAAATATTGTGGACGGTTGGTTGGGTTAGTATAGCTACATAAAAAATACAGTGAAATCATGTGAACAGTTGGTTAGATTAGGATAGCTAAATTTTAAATTCTTAATTCCTAAGCAACCGCAAGAAATATTATATATATATATATATATATATATATATATATATATATATATATATAATGTAGTTAACTTTATCTAATTGACCATTCACAATATGTACTTGGATAAAGTTCATAAAAAAACAGACACAGATAAACAATTAGCGGCTACGGCTGTGGCAATGCATAGGTATTGAAATGTGTGATAAAAACTGTGTTTCTCAGAAACTAGTTTACCTCAAGGGTAATACAGGAATGTCTCTTGTGTTGCAAAATGGTATTTTCATAACTTTATTTGTACTTTGTGGAAAAGCAGTGATGTAAGATATTTACAAAGATATTATACCAACCTTCAACCTGGGTGAGTAATTTAATTATAGATAGTATTGTGTACTATTGATAATTGTGCTAGGCTATGTTGTATGCATGTGTCTGTGATAGTTGTAAAGTGATTGGTTAGATTATGTCAGCAACATAAAATCAAAAAAAATTTATGTAGCTAACCTACCTAACCCTACACATTCTTTATAGTGTTTTTATTTGTTGCCAACTTTACGAATGTTGAAATTGTTAATTACATGTGAACTACTTTAAATATCAAATGCAGCTACACAGAAATAAAACTAGGAACCCAATAGATTTATTTTTGTGCATTTATTGCTTTTTTTTAGAGTGGCCCCCCTACGATAAACAATATTTACCACCACTTGCAGCTTACATAGTTCACTGTCAAAGTTGGTGTGAATTTTTCCAGCCAAAGAAATTATTGAGGCCATAAATAGATGCAAGAACCTAGAGTACCTGCATCTGGGAGGAAACACGTTGGGTGTGGATGCTGCCAAAGGGATCGCTAAAGCCCTGGAGCAGCATGGAGAGTTCAAGAGAGCTCTGTGGATGGACATGTTCACTGGGCGGATGAAAGAAGAAATTCCAAAGGCATTGGTGATTAAAAAACTTTCTTACTATGCTTATAAATAAGGTTTTGTGTATTGAATTTAGTTGTATCGTGATGACTTCATAACCTTTACTGCTTACTGCCAGTATTTGTGAATTTGTACCTATATGATGATACCTATTTCTCTATATGATGTCACATGTCTTGTCTCCGTTTGGCAAGATATCACAATTCAAAGTTTTGTCGTGAAAAAAAAATATTTTTGGTAGTAGTAATTGATAAAACCAAAGTCCGAAATGAAATGTTTATGATTTTTGTCTCATCTGTAACAATGCCATGAAAACTTGTAAATTACTCCAGGCAGCAGTATCTTTTATAGTAAATAAATTATGTTTCTTCCTTAAAAACTAGGCAAAAGTAATTATAAAAATTTGAAAAAAGAGAAAACCGTAGGTACTAGACATAAAGTTGTTTCCATTCACCTTCATGTCTGCTCCACTGTGATGTGCACTAATAATTAATGCATTCCCACAAATGCTAACAATAGAACTGGGTTATCATTACTGTAGAAAATATTAATTTGAACACACAGATGATGATTTAAAGTTAATCTAAGATGATTTGCAAGCTGTAATATTGCTGGTCGCAGATTGTAAATAGGTCTATTTGCAAAAGTATTTTAATGCAAATAATTACTTTAAGCTGAATGTTCATTATGAATTATGAAGTGCTGAAGCATTAAATTTTTAATGTTTAGTGTGATGAAGTGATTTATCTGTACAGTTATTTGAAGTAAAGTATAGCCATATCTACTTAAGACAGGAAGGACAATGGTATATTAATTATATTTATGTTGTATAACTTCCTTTTGAAATCAGATTGAGTTCTTCGCAAACTTTTTATTTTATTTACTGTACTCTTTGATGAAAATTTTTTTTTCTCTGTTATTTGCAGCAATTTCTTGGTGCGGGTCTAGCACTCTCGGGAGCGCAGCTTGCTGAGCTGGACCTCAGTGACAATGCCTTCGGGCCCATCGGCATGGAGGGGCTGGCGGCTCTGCTGCGGAGTCCGACGTGCTACACCCTCCGGATCTTGAAACTCAACAACAATGGCCTTGGGATCACTGGCGGAAAGGTAATGTAGCTTTAGGAGAGCATTTTTGCTTTGGGCTTATCTCATGATTAGAGTTAGCTAGATAAATTTACAGCTAAGTTTCCACGTGTCACCTTTTGACACAAAAATATGATTTTTGTAACACTACTGTTAGGGTAAGCAAAAATAATTACTATAATGTGACAAGAAACGAAAGAGCCTTCTTTAATCTCCGTGCGCATCTATTACCTTCCCCTCCTGTGACAAGCCAGGAGAGGTTTGGAAGCCCGCCTGTAGCATTGCAAGCCTTTACCCTCTTAACCTACAAAACATTGCAGGGTGTCTACAGGTCACGAAAGTAACGAAAAAAGTGATGAAACTTTCACCTAGGTCACGAAAGTACCGAAAAAGTACCAATATACCGTAAATATTTGAGCGGGAATCTTTATATATACAGTAGACTCCCGATTATCCGGCTGCGGATTATCCGGTTTGCAGATTAACCGTGCCATATTTCACTTCCATAAACCATAAAAACCAAAATAATTTTTTGACTTTTTTTTTATATTTGTAATCTATTGATGTGACTGAGCATTTTATGCTGTGATTCTAGACGAATAATGCTGCCAAACACGGTACATGCATAGTTGGTAAGTATTAATATGCGTCATGAACTTCAAAACAGCAGGAGCAATCATAAACGCACCCCTGTTAACCGTGCGTGCTTGTGTTCCACGCGACCTTGTGAACCGGGCTCAGGTTAGCGCAGACGCGGCGCCGCTGCTGCGTGACTCACGCGACTGATACTGGCTCGCGTAGATTTAAGTCAGCATTTGCTTTGGGTGGTATTGTTTTCTGTAGTAATATTTTGACAGTAATGTCTAATAAACGCAAACGAGTGGTACTCGACATTAAAACAGGCTGCGCTAGTGGCTTATCAAGGCAGTAACGCACTTTGTAAACAGAGTCGGGAATTACGTTAACAGGTTAAATAATTGTGTGTTATAATACAACACACTCAAGTTTTGATGTTATTTTTAAATCCTATTAGAAATCAAATATATCTTGTATTTTAAAAGCATTATTATTTTGTAGCTGAAATGTTTTTAGCGCCCACTTAGGAATGCCTAGCCATATTATGTAAACAATGCGTTTCGTGATTTTTTTAATTTTAAATTTAGACTTCAATATTTTTTGTAATTTAAATATACATTGTTTAATCGCTGTTTTATTATTAGTGCAATCAATGTTTTCCTGAAACGAATTTGGACATTGCTATGAGGGGCGGGTGTTATAGTGTTTGTATCGACAGTCGGGATAAAAAAAATTTAATTAAATCATTTTTTTCCCCGTCATCGCTTTAACCGTGTTTTTCGATTATCCGTGGTCCCCTTGCCAGTCATTACCCCAGATAATCGGGAGTCTACTGTGTGTGCGTGTGTGTATATATGTGTGTGTGTGTGTATGTGTATATGTGTGTGTGTGTGTGTATATATATATATATATATATATATATATATATATATATATATATATATATATATATATATATATATAGCGCAAATATAAGTCACTTTAATTTTAACTCCTTGTAAGTAATATTAATCTAAGTTTCGCGCAAGACGTCGCCCAGCGGTCCTCAGCTGTCCCAACCGTGTGGCATGTTATCAGACGTGCTCCACACAAGGTCACAAACACCCCCTCCCCCCTTTCATCCCGCCCGAGCGCCGTCGCGCTGAGAGACGACCGGTGTTATCTTATCAAGCATGCGTGTCCGCACAAGACTATCAAACCCACCCCTTCACACCGCCTCATCACCTGTGAGGACATTGCTCTTTTGTCGGCGGGAATGCATAGAGTTATAAGTACGTGACCCACTGATTGTGTAGTGTCAGGGCGCAACCAAATAGTTTAAGTGGTAATTTAAGTTAAAGTTAAGAGTGTTTTGTGCTTTGTATGTAAGCCTAGAGTAAGAGTTATATGTTTCTTTAGAGTTTTTAAAATAAGTTAACCATGATCACTCCGGAGTATCTCCTTAAGGACGAGATAATATATGAGCTCACACTTTGGGGACAACCGACCTCAGGAGATGCCCAAGAGATCAGGAAACGACTTAGAGCCGTTTGCCAGAAACAAGTACCGCCAGTTACTTGGAATGTAAATTTGGACCCACTAGAGGAGTTCAATATTGTCTGTAGTAAATTCCAAGACATAACCGCATATGCTAATGATGTTCACAATGAGACAAACAAAACAAACATATTGCGAATCATCACACGACTTAACCACGTCGCCACTAGATTCCACAACCTGTCCTTATTATCAGGAGGTAAATTGAATGGTTTCTACACCAAAGAAATTGAAAAATGCCGACAACAAATACCTGACCTCTCGCATAAGTTGAATACAAAACTCATTACCTTACAGCAACCCCTCTTCGAGAGCATTACTGACATAATTCCCAGCCCTGAGGAACAAATGCCTAGTACAAGTACACAAGTCAAGTCTTCAAGGGGTTTCCCCCCCTTTTCTTTGATAACCCAGCACTCTTAGCCGTGAGGCCCTACCGCCCTGGGGCCCCCATGGGCTTGGATGCGGATACGCCGCATACGCAACCGGGAAGAGCGTTAGAGCTTTTGGCTATGCAAAGAGACTGAGGCTACCCATCCCAGCTTATGCACCACCTCCGGCCCCCTACTCCACTCAGCTCACCAGCAAGTTGGATGCTCCCTAAGCCCTCGGGAGTCATCACTTCTGGCGCCTACCCCAGTCTCCCGCCTCACACTGGGACTCCTTAATCACCCAGCGAACCCGCGGTCCGGTGGAGGCCTACCCAACCTCTTCCAGCTGTCCAGGCTGGTAACCGGAGCTGTCCTCGTCGCTCACAACGTCAGCACTTCAAAGGGCTAGGGAACCCTGATACCTGCCCCTAAAGCACTCGGGGCACCACTCCCAAGTACGAGTCCTTCCCAACAAGAATCCTGGGCCTTGGAGGAAACCTCAGCAGGGCACCATTCAAACATGGTGGATTCTCCCCGTACTACGACCAACTTTTGGTCTCATCGGCAGACTGTTCGCCGGTAGTTTGACCAGACCATCACACTTCAGAGTGCAGCCACGAGGTGTCCTCGTCGCCTCGGAAATCCCTCCGACCCGCCGTACCTCGGCCCAGCGGGTTTACAGCCGATTAAGGCCCAGATGCGACTGCACTCGTCGGGCGACGACCGCCGTCAACCCTAGCTGGAAAATGGCAACTACAGTGTCCAGGCAGGAGGCACCTGGGGGTTACCTCAGTACCTCCACCGACTACAAGGCTAAAGGGAAAACCTCACCGTGCAGTTTACAGCCCGTTTTTAGGCCCGGTCGCCGACACCATAACCACCATACCCAGTCGAACTCCTTTACCATAGGGCCTGATCCATTCACTATGGGGCCCTTTGGGACCGATGCACCGAGGCTCGGCCGTCGAACCCCCCGGAAAGGTTTCTATCGCATCTGCTGTTGCCCGCAGATTCAGCTCTTTCACCATTTCCGGTCTCATACATGCAATTGAGGATGCACTGAGGCAGAGTTGGACCCGGCAGCGCCCTCTTTAGTTAGAGAGGTGCTATGACAAGAGGTTGGGGAACCCTCCCAACTTAGTCACCACGATCCTCCCCCAACAGTGGTGCCAACGTGGAGGCAGAGGGTTGCCATTTGATGTGGAGAGGCTATATAATCTTATCACACACCCTTTCCGCGGGCTTGATGGCTCATGTCTCGGATACTAGAACCGGCAACAGTTCCGACACCTCAGACGACAATCACCTTCCTGATCGGTGTGTGGAAACCTCAGAGCAGGCAGAGGAGTCCTCGGGGTTGCCTGAATCTCCTCACCGACTGCAAGGCTAAAGGGGAAACCTCGCCGTGCAGTTTACAGCCCGTTTTTAGGCCTGGTTACCTGCTCTGCAGCGCCACTGCCAGATAGGTCAAACCCACTCCCACAAGTACACAGCCAGAAGCGGCGCCGACAGAAATACCGGGACGACAGACCAAGGTCACTCTGGCGTCTTCATTACCAGCATTGCCCCCGCCTCTGCCTTCACCGCCTTTTCCAGTTTCCTTTACATCATCCTGTTTCCAGTCATCCTGCAATCACTACTATTGGCTACCCATCCACCCACATGTGGTTTCCCTCCGCCTCTATCGCGAGGCCGGTACCCCAGCCAGTCACCAAGGTCACCTACACTCAGGGTATGAAAAAATCCTGATTTTTTAAAAATAATCAAAAAAATCAGATTTTTTGGATTAAAATCGGGTTTTTGATTAAAATGCAATTTTTTTGATTAAAATATACAAAATTGTAATCTGTGTAATATACAGTACATTTTCATGACTGTTTTCATGACTTGACTTTGCCCTGCAGTACAATTAATAACAGATTAATTCATTTTGTAAAGACAACTAGCCTAATTTTCTTTCTTTGAAATAACCACATTTTACATTGCATAATGTTTTAAGGAAACATTATTGATGTCACTTTATGAAAATTTTTAGTACAGTAACATAGTTAACATTAGTTAAAAAAAGATGTCTTATAGAAAATAAATACATCATTGAAAATATATCATATTTAAATTAGGGCTGTGCGGGAAAGAATTTTTTGATTCGGGAAATTTTCAGGCGGGAAAAAAATTTTCCCGCGGGAAACTGGAACGGGATCGGGAAAAAAAAATTTGAAATATATATACTACTTACCAATCTTTTTTAAAGTATATATATATATTATATACACACGTATATTTTTAATATCCTTTACCATAGTAAAATAATAATGCCAAAATATTAAATAAACATGTAAATATAGTGAAACCAACAATATAATTATGTCTTTAGATTAATATAAAACACTTGTAGTAACTATTAAATCTTCAAAATAATATGTGGTTCTCATGAAGGAACACTAATTCCTCCACATGTTGTGTGGCCAAGGACTCTCTTTTTGTAGACACAATATTGCCTGCTGATGAAAAAACTCTTTCACTTGCTGCTTCTGTAGCTGGTATTCCAAGATACTTCAGTGCTAGCTTGCAAAGGTTTGGCAACAATGAAACATTTTTTCCCCACCATTTCAAAGGATCTTCAGTCTTTGCAAGTAAAGGCATACCCAAATAATTGTGTATTTCACTTTGAGATGTATCACTGAACTTTGAAGAACTGGCTAAGCTGTCAAACTGTTTCCATAATCCACTTTGCGGCTTAACACTGGGTTCAGATACTTGTTCCATGTCTGCAAAAAAAAAGTTTAAATAAGTTAACAAGTCTTTAATTAAATTAAAGTATTTTAAAACAAAATAGTGATAATAAGATTTAATTTTAAAGTTTGTTTCATTAAAATATTTTAAAATTTATTCTAGTGACAATTAAATTTCATACATTTTATTCTGTAATGAAATTAAATTACCTGATAATGTAGCTGTTTGTTGTGATCTTTGCAGCATTGACTGCAAGTGTGTTACTGACAGTGACTTTTCTTCCTCTGGAGTCACAACAAACTTGAAGCGAGGATCCACAAGCATTGCAGTGAAATATGGTTCCTGCTTTTCATACATAGGGAATCTGGCTTTAAGAGCAAACAGCAGAGCTTTGGAAAAAACATCTGATCCTCCACTGCTGTTACTGTTGATATGCTCATTCAGGCAAGCTTCCATTGAAAAAAGGACAGGGATTACCATGGATGCTGTTGGTGTCTTGTCACTGCACAGTTGGGTGGTTGCTTCATGAAGGGGTTGAAGAATCGACACATAGTTCTCCACAAGTTGCCACTCACTGACGGTTAAATTATCAACATTGAGTTTAAGCAAATGTTGGGAAAGTGCAGCTTTGTTTTTCAGCAATCTTTCCAACATAAGGAATTCTGAATTCCATCTTGTTGTACAGTCCTGGATAAGTTCCAAACACGGGAGTCCCAACTCTTCTTGAATTTTGTGTAGCTGTAAATTTGCTGAGGAGCTGTGCTTGTAATGCCCAACTATTGAACGTGCTTTCTTCAACATTAAGTTCATGCTCTAGGTACTTTTTCTGGCATCACTTAAGGCTAGTTGGAGAGTATGGGCAAAGCACTGTAAATGTGTGAATTTAACTTTACAAAGTGATGAACCCAGTTTGATGTTCCTCCCATTGTCAGTTACCATATAGAGAGGTACTTTAGCCTCTTCAAGTTTTAGAAGGTCCCACTTAGTCAAAATTTTGGTAAGTTTGTCACCAATTGCAGCAGCTGTGTGACTTCCCGAAAAACTTTCACATCCCAAACAATACTTGGACAATGCAAAGTGTTCAACAAAATGGCATGTCACTGCCATGTAGGCATCATTGCTGCGTGATGTCCACAAATCACACGAGAAGGACATAGAGGCTATGCTAGCATTAGCTACAGCCTGAGAAATTTTGTTAGACAGTTTGTCTCGCACTGAATTGTACAAACTAGGTACAACTGACCTCGAAAATGTTGTACGTGATGGGACCTTGTAAAGGGGCTGTGCAGAGTGAAATATTTTCTTGAAGTGCATATTATCCACAACACTGTATGGCACCATGGAACCAGCCATCCACTCTCCAATGTTTTGTGTGATCATTTTTGCTTTAGCATGGTTAGGGTTCCACTGATGAGTATCTTCAATCTATAACTGCTTGGAAGTAGATGGGCCTACACAAGTAGATGTGTTTTTTGATTCTCCTTCACGTTTTCCTTGAGCATAAAATTCCCTTTTCAATGCCGTATTAATCCAGACGTGCTACCATAACTGGTTTTAATAATTTTTTGACACTTTTTACACTTAGCAGTTTGGTTAGCATTCTTTTCATAATACCGCCAAACACCTTTCAACTTTGACGTTATTTTTCCCGAGTTTTCCATATGAATGGCAAATACAACCGGAATTATTAATTACAGACTATCGCGTCTTTCTCTACGGGCAAACAAGTAAACAAGTACAGTAAAAAAATTGAGACAGTTTAACCAACTACCACGAACTACAAAAAGCTGAAGTTTTTATATATTTAATCTCTAGCTTGGTAACTATTATGCGATTAACGGTTTGAAATAATTTTTTTTAACTATTTACGTTTTAAAGCTACTCAATTATGTTTAATTAGAAACTAATAATTTTTTTTGGTCCCGGTTTTTAAACACATATTATGATGACAAAAGAATTACCACAAGAATTGCGCGATCTGTTTTCTGTTCGACAACGATGAAGTCATCTATTATTTATGCTTTTTTTTATGTCTGTAGGTTACGTGAGATTTTATGATAATTTTTTAATGTTTTAAATCGGCAGAATACTAATAATTACAAAATATAAGCAATAAACTTAACCGAAGAAGATGTGTCATTAAAAACGTAGCCATTTAATACAAAACTGACGCATTGCCACCATTTTTGACAAGTTTCTTCTCGTGAGTAGTTGCGTTAAAACTATTTCACCTACTTTTATATATGTTTTCTTATAAACATTAAGTGAAGCATTATTTTTATGTTTTTAATACCGTTGTATTTCGGATATGTCGTAGGTAGGTAATTACGTTTGTCAAACAAAACCAAATTAATTATAACGAGGTCCGATTTTTTTGTAAAAAAAATACGTAAATGCATGATCTATAATAGTAATTGTAAAATTATATGAAACTGTTTATGTTCATTTTAAAAGGAAGGATGTTATAGGTTCAGTAGCTGATATATTTTGAGGTTATGTCAGATCTTGTAAAGAAAAACAAATTCCCGAAAATTTCGGGAAATTTATTTTCCCTCCCGACGGGAAAAATAACTTGGCATTCCCGAAGTTTTTCCCGAATTTCGGGATCCCGCACAGGCCTAATTTAAATGTAACTTTGTCACTTCTGTCATCCCTTATAGTCTTATAGTCCAATTGTTCTAAATAAAGTAATTTAAACCAAAACCACACATTCCTTTTTTTCTTCTCAGAATTGCACACATACGAGAGTATTCAAAGTAAAACTTCTACATAAAATATTACTTATTTTAAATTTTTAAACAAAAATACAAGTTTTGCAGCTTTTTCTGTACCCAGTTGATTTCTTAATGTTGACTGAACCAAACCAGACATACCAAAGAACTGAAAATTTCCTTCCTACAGTTCAAAAATTAGCATTTGACATTGTTGGAAGACAAACCTGTTGCCAAAGAGATATGACACACACACACAACACAAACACATGAGGTAGAGGAGAGAAGAGAGAAAATGAGATGGCATTTAAAGGTACATTCCACCCACCTATATTTAAGAAGTGTTTCAAAATAACTAAAAATACATTGTAGAAGAAATTAAGTACTATTCAATTTTCATTCTATCTTTACAGCAGTCAATATTTATGTAAGTAGGCATGATTACTTGGTTTAAACAATACAGTATAGGAAATATTAACGTTCATATTATCATATTATAAATTGATTTTAATCACTGATTTAAAAAAAAAAATCTGATAATTTAAATCATGATTAAAATCACGATTTAAATAATTATGATTAAAATCAACATACCCTGCCTACACTCGACCTATTCCCGAAGTCATTGCACACCCCTCTCACCTCACCCAACCAATGTACCTTCCACCAACCATGGCACCATACTACCAGTTCCAGTCAGCATTTTCATCCTTCCAGACCACCCCAGAACTCCACACTCCTTCTGCTGCCGTTGGCACGCATATTTCACCCCTACCTCAGGTAAGTGCATCTAGCACTGCGACTTCGCTTGCACAGTCCATCGCCATGACAACCATTCCCCAACCAGACCTACAGATTCCCCAAGTCAGTCCTTCAACCTCGTACCTCCCCCTGGCACCTGCAGCACCCCTCCCTCCACACAACCCTAATCCTGCACCAAATCACTCCCCACCATCACCTGGCCAAGGTCAAACAACCCATTTCTACAGTAAAATCGCCCACCCAGCAGAAAGACTACTCACCAATCTCCCGACTACACAAAAAATGCAACCTCCAGACAAAGAATTGTTTGAGATAGTTTTTCCCCTTACCCACCTCCCTATCAGCGAACGAACCTCATTGGCCATAAAAAATAACCTAACCTTTGATCAGTACCATGCTGACATTTTTTTATTCCAGCGCGCATGCTCACAAACCTGCGGCTTGATTGGTACAACAGGCTTCAACGGAAAGACGAACCATTAAGCAAATACATTGCTGACATTAAGGAGGCTGCTCGAGTCCTTCGATTAGGCGCTTCAGAGTGCGAAATCGTTTCTAATATCCTAAATGGAATTAGTCCTGCAGAGCGATCACGAGCAGTTTTTCAGAGCAGGCCACATACTTTTGCGGAGTTGGACCGCTTGTGTATATATGCCACTAATGTAGAATTCGCCGACTACTAAAGGAATTGGTACCCGAGTTCCCTTGATCGACACCCCATTTTGTCAGTGTCACAACCCCAACTGAGAAAAGAAAACATGAACACTATTAACAAAGTGATTACAGTCACCATCAAAGTGGATATAATTATCACCAGCAACAGATGCCATTTTGTAAATTCTGTAAAAGACCCGGGCATGTGATTGAGCAATGCCGCAGCACAAAATACAGACAGAAAAATTACTACTACAGCAACAATCACAACAACAACAACAACCCAAAAAATGAGTAACGAGGTGGCCAGAAAGCAATCTTTCTGTGCCACCTAAACAAAAATCATATCCAGATAATTTCTGCAATACAGTACTCCACATTCACCGAGTAAATACAATAACAGATTTAATTACCACCCGAGGGGTAATCACGCTATACAACAACAACAACAACAACAACAACAACAACAAAAAAAATACACAAAAAATTCAAATAAGTCACAAAAGTCAAACAAGTCTCATAGAAGGCAAAAATGCAAAATGTACACAAATTCAAATAAGGTAAAAAATTCTGCCGACCCTAGGGAAAGTAGTGAAAATTGCATAAATCCTAAATATTCAGGCAAGAGGACATGTCATAATCTATTCGCAGGTCTACCAACAGTATTACCTTATGCGAGCACTTTAATTGGCAAACATGAAATTCGAGGACTGATTGATACCGGCTCAGTCTGAAGTTTTATTTCAGCAAATCTTTTTCATGTGTTGCAAAAGGAGAAATTGGTTCAGGAAATTAAACCAGTAAAAATACAATGTTTCACTGCATCAGAGCAACCATTAAGGGTTAACCAAGTAGCCGTCATTAAAGTTAAAATTGAGTTATTTACCTGAATGTTTCCATTTTTAGTTTCACAGAATTTAGCTACTGATCTCATTTTTGGATCGGATTTCATTTCTAAAACAGGCTTAGTAATTGATTTGCAGGCAATAAATTTAAAATTCAAATTTAATAAATCTGTTGTTATCCCATTTATTTCACTTAAAATCCAGCATCAGAGTAATGTGAATGCAATCCATACCGAAGTTGAGGATGAATGTGAGTTATCCCTGACACACCTCGACACATCGCAAAGAAAAGCAGTGGAAAATCTATGTCATAACTTCCCAGATGTCTTGACAAAAACTAGGTCGCACTCACTTAGTGCTATATGATATAAAACTTTTGGATAAATCCCCAGTCAGATGTCACCCGTAACAAATATTGGGTCCCAAAATGGAAATCATGCGCGAACACATACAAGACCTATTGGACAAGGATGTAATTGAACCATCAACTTCCAGTTTTTCCTCTCCAGCATTTTTGGTCCCCAAAGGTCAAGGTCACTGCTTAATTGTGGATTTTAGAAAAATTAACAAACAGATTGACATATAAATGGTACCATTACCTGATTTGAATTCAGCTTGCCATTGGTTTAGCAAAGCCAAATATTTTAGCGTTTTTGATCTCAATTCGGCCTACCATCAAATACCACTAACACCAAAGTCAAAACACAACACCGGCTTTTGCGTGCCCTGGAATTTGTATCAATATAAAGTAGTTCCTTTTGGACTAGCCACAGGTGCACAGGTACTGACTCGCCTCCTAGACCAAGTTTTTGGCGATTTAAAATTTAAATTTGTATTTAATTACCTGGATGACGTTGTAGTGTATTCCAAATCTTTTGTAGACCACATAGCCCATTTGTCTGAAGTTGTCACCCGGCTGCGTAAAGCAGGACTGACAGTAAACACAAAGAAGGTTAAATTTGCAGTTTCTGAAATTTCTTTCCTAGGACACATAATTTCCAGTAGAGGAGTAACAATTGACCCAAGAGGCACTCAAGCCATAGCAGATTTCCAACCTCCAAAAGATCCAAAAGGAATTTCTAGAATTATTGGAATGGCTAATTTCTATGCCACATTCATCCCAAATTTTGCAGAACATGCAGCCCCTTTAAATGCACTTTGGAAGAAAAGCACATCCTTCAATTGGGGTCCTGAACAAGACAAAGCCTTTAGTTATTTGAAACAAGCTATAGCCAGCCCACCTGTTCTTTGAATGGCGTATTTCACTAAACCATTCATACTACAGACATGCATTGAGTGTCGCCATTGGTGCAGTTTTATCATAAGAGTTCGATGGCCACAGACAACCAATAGCTTTCGCCTCTCGCACCCTAACTCATCAAGAGAAGAAATTGTCCTCAGTTTATGAACTCGAGTGTCTAGCAGATGTATTCGGAATTGACAAGTTTCGGCAATACCTTGAACACAGGGAATTTTTATTAGAGACCGACAATCAGGCCCTTGCTTGGCTTTTGGCTCACCCCAAGCAACTAGGAAAACTAGGCAGGTGGATGGCAAAAATCTCCTCACTTAAATTCACTATTCAACATATCAGAGGTACGCAGAATATCGTAGCAGATGCTCTTTCTAGAATGTTCGAGAATCCCTCCAAACCTAATCTTCAGGAGGAACCCTCAGTTGCATGCCATGCTCTACTCACTGATTTTCCTTTAGCCTTTTCAGACTTACAGTGTCAACAAAATTCGGATCCTTACATTTCAGATATCGATGGCTTAGAATGAAAACCTTGTATCTCATAAAATGCAAATTTTACAGCAGAGACAAAAAACTGTTTCTTTCGCCCCCCTCAATTAATGGTTGTACAATTCTTTTATGTGATTACTAATAAAATATTTTGGATGCCTGAAGAGGGTGTTTTCATGTTAATGTAATGTCATTCCTGCTAATTATGACATACAAGGTTTTATTTCTTCATCTGCATACTGCATGAGAATTATATAAGTGGTTTTCATTGTTAATTTGAGATACGTAGTTTTCATACTTGCGTTCTATAATATATACATGGTTTTCAGTGCACATTGTTAGGAGGAAAATAATGAGTTTTAACACACAATACTCATTACATCATTTGTATTTTCCTATAAAATGTACAAATGAAAAGATTAGCTTACAAATATTAGACTAACTCCAATTAACAAATTGAAAAATTAAGTTTTTAGTTGAAATAAAGATAAGTGAAAATAAGTCCCCATCCTATTAATAACTACATTGTTGAAATCGCAAAAAATAAATTGAAATAAAACTTGTAATTTTAAAATATTTACTAAGGCGCAACATAAAGAAATAGCACAAAAGTCAATTATGGCCAAATGGGTGAGACATGGCAGTAAAGTTAACAAAGTGGTAATAAAAATAAACATCACTTTCAATTAAATGCTTAGTAGGATTTTTCAACAATGAGTCATAATAAATCCTAAGGAGAAATCGTTTACAGAAGGAAAATATAAACATTAGGTAGGCTACTTTATAACAATAGTAGTAAAAACTACTAAATTTTCATTCAACTCATCTGAAGGCATGAAGATGACAATCATGTAACATCAATTACGTATTGTACTATACACATAATTAGTAAGCCGCAATATTATGCACGTTCTTAAGAAGTAACTACTTAAAGGAAAGTACACATTGTTAGAACGATGCAAAAACAAAATACCTACTTATTGAGCTAGAATACATACTAAATGAAAAATGACTTAGATGAAAATACAAGATATTCCGTACTCATGAACAATTCCTGGGAACAATGAACAATGATACTATTCATAGCACTAGTATTCCCGGTTACAAACTGAGCGTGTCCAGCTTCAAAAAAATTTCTTTACACAAGTGCACAAACCCTCTGAACTACAAACTGTTGAATTTTTTATGAAATGTGGCAGTCTGTCATAATACACGTGAACTTCTCTGGGCAACACTCCTTTCATTTCTTGAAGATGTTGGAATTTACTCGCTTCTAGAGGAAGTTTTGTTTTATACAGTGGCTTTAAAACAATGTCTTTTGGCTGTTTGATCCGTCTAGGCAGGTCTGAGTACTCATCTGAAAAGTCATGCTTAACTTTTAAATTACCATCTTGTGAGTACTTGATACACTTCAGATCTGTAACCATGGGGTCTCCTTTCTTCTTACCTGGATGAATGGAGGACACAAAATTTAAAGAGCTGTACTTTTTAAAAAAATCATGGTAGAGGTACTGTACTTTGTAGGGCTTTGGGTGTATCCGAGCTGTGCGGCAAACTTCAATGTATCCTGCTGGTGAATATATTTCCCGATTTCGTAGTTTCTTTTCCATGGTGCTGTGCATGGAGTCACACTCCATTTGCGTGTGGCCCTTTTCGAGAAACTTTTGAGTAATTGTGAGACCTGTTTCATAGGATGCAAGGAGAAGTGCATTAGATAAGGTACAGTTCCTATTTTGATAGGTGCATCCATCACTGTAGAAAATGACACCATCATAAATACTTTTGTCTACTTCAGTGAAAATAAAATGACTGATAATACTAGAAAATTCATCAGCGGTAAGTCCTCCCTCTGTCTCGTCCCAAAGATAACAGAAGGCATTACCTGTTTTTAGGTTATAAATAGTAAAATTGTGGATTTTCAATTTTGTTCGGTAATACAGAGCTGATGCGTTTAAAATAGGACATAAAAGTACTACCTGTACATCCATAGTGAACACAGCTGTAGTGTTGTTGCTTGTTTTGTCTCTCTCTTTTTCTTGTCGTGCTTTGGTTTTCTTGAGTACATGGGCATCATATTCTTCTTGAGCCAAATTTCCTTTCTTAAACGAGCACCAAACATCGCACTGATATTTTTTAAGTGAAAATAAACCAAGGTTCAATTCATCAAAAACAGAGGAAAATGTAAATATACTTCCACACAAACTCTCTTTCCCTTCCGACTTGCAATACGACTGATATTGTCTGTAAAGTTCAGCCTTAGACTGCCACTTCGGCTCAAGGTACAATTTCTTAGTATCTTTCCTACAATAATGTGACTAATTTTGGGAGGCTGTCAAAGAATTCACGAAGAAGTTTCTTATGACCACTATCATCTTTGTCTTTCTTCTGTCTGTTTTCACCTGTTTTTGACTTAGTTAGACCTCCGTCACAGTTTCCTTCTCCTGCATCATCTTCTGATTCTTCTTGTCTGTCGACTTCCTGACATTCCTGACCTTTAGGCGAAGGTACGACCCAGTTTGAAACCATCCACTCTCCTAAAGATAAAGTGTTCAAAAACATTTTTTTGCATACTCTCAATCAGTCTTCATTTTGACCAATCCGTAAGTGATAATAAAAATATCCCTTACGGTGAAATTCCAAAGAATTCACTGTTGTTTGAGCAACAGTTCTGTGGTCGACAAGCTGTTTCACTAATATGCGTCTCTCTCCCCAATTCAAACTCCAAAAATCTTGAAAAAATTGTTTTCTATTTTCTTCTGTTAATCTAGTGAATTGGAACACTGATATATTATTCGTAGAACAGCACAAACATTGTGGTTTCAGTTCTCTTTTAGCCCGACTTACATCGAAAACACTTTTTCCTGCATCATTCTTTCTCCTCCCACAATATGCCTGTCCTATCATTCTTTTAAACTTATTCTTCTGCATGTTTCTTTCTTTTTGCATTACGTTTATTTTTCCCTGGTATTACTTTATTGCTGTTTGGTTCATTAACATTTTCATTATTCTGTTCAGAATGTGTCTGAGCATCATTGTCATTTGGTCTAGTGTCTTGTGTAAAATTGTCTATAGAATCAGATTGTAGATAATTATTTACTATTCCACCATGTGTGATGTCTTCTATATTTGTCATTTCACTGCATCCTTCTTTCTGCTCATTTGCTACAGTCTCGATGAAAGGTACTTCCATACCACATTCTGCAATACTTTCCTCTACTAAAGGCAAAGGTACTTCTAAATCAATAATGTCTTCCATTGACAATTCTTCAGACATCCCATCTATAATAGAACAATCATTATATTGCATATTCTCATCTGACAATAAAAAATCATTTTCTTCTGCCAAGAACATCTGTCGATCTAAATTTCCATCATCGCATGATGTATCTTGGTTGATTTTAGGTGAGTTATTTTCTGATGACTTTAAAATTGGCTGTAAAATATATTCATCACCACAAGGAACCACAATGAATTCAGTCATTTGGAAACTTGCTGGATTAGTTGATCCTTCCATTGGATTTAAAGCATAATCATGTTCAGATGTTACATGTTCTGAGCATAATATGTGTTTATGGATGTCTAGAACACACAAAATAATCATTGTATTAATAATTATAAAGGTAGGCCTACTTACTACTTACCTACATTAATAATGTTTCATCTTGCATTATTTTTGTAATGTGTAAGAGTTTCAGGTAAGAACATCAAACAGATTATAGCCTACCTGTATTTGAACAGCTGCCACCACAGGACACAGTGTCAGGAATTAATTCCTGTCCTGTTAACATTCCTATTTTTTCTGTTGATCCAATGGCTTTCGAGTCGTATTTATCCGTACTTTGAGCATTTCCTTTAACTTCTGAAAGAGAAGAGAAATAATCAGATTGTAACATTAAAACGTATTAGTAAATAATGTAACATAATTTTACCCTACCAGGATAAGGTAAAAATTTTTTACAGTTCTGTGGAATTTAAATTTTTTATTGTTCCTGTCAAAAAGTCTTCATCTACGATCAGTATCAATGTAAACATACACTAGCATTTATTCTGATTTGGCCAGTTTTGGTTACATTTCAGCCTGCCAGACTCTTGTGAAGACTAATCTAACACATTGTTGTGGTCATCAGGTGTGTGCATTGCAACAGATTATTAAAATAGGTAGTTTTTTCATTCCTACTATACACTGTCATCTGTTTTCATTGATGACCACTAGTACATAAGCACGATCAAAACAATTATAATTAAACTGTCAAAAAAGTCCACCTTATCCTGATTGATAATTAAGGTTAATAAATTAGGCATACCAGCAATTTCAGAAGAGATACAATTATTCTCTTTATAACATTGTTGTCTTCTTGCATTTGGATAGCCAACTGGACCAGCAACTTACTTCTAGAGTTTATGTCCTGCAATAAAAATAATATTTTATATTGCTTTCAGCCATTTATTTCCATAACTGAACTTATAATTTAACTGAATTTAACTTAATTTAACTGAATTTAACTGAAAAAATACTTAAGAAACCTGAAAGAAAAACTCGGATAACATTCTTGTTTCTATTCAGTTCAAAGTGAAAACCTCGTATATATGATGTACAAGGTTTTCAGAAATACTGCAGTGACCATATAAAATGTACAAGGTTTTCAATGATACAACTGCTTTTATATTATGCAAAATTAGGTAGAAATATTATCATAATACAAGAAATAACTAACTGGCTTACCTAAGAGTAGTTGACTGTACAGTAAAACTGCTGATAAAATGATGAACAACTTCAAAAACATTAGAATACAGACCAAGCAAACTTACCGAACCTACAAGGTTTTCTCTCTATAATGTGGAGTGCTACTGATATACGTGGTTTCTTTTTTTCCCGATAGAAAGCAGTAGGATGCACATTTTATTTATTTCAGCCAAACATTTTGTGAGGTACTAGGTTTTCCAGCCAAAAACATAAAAAACGTATTTTTGTCCAAATCAGGTACACCGCCAAAATATTGCAAGATTTCAAAAAGGGTCCTGTATCGATGAACAGCACAATGTAAAACTTACAGAATAGCCCTTCATCAGAATTTAAGAGACATGGTATTTAAATATTATAACAGCTCATCCATTGGAGCACACCTGGGCACATATAAAACAATTAAAGACATACGCCGCCATTTTATTTGGGATGAAATGCACAATGAATTGCTGAGAAGATAAAATTATGTAAATTATGCGCCCTGAGTAAACCAGCACACAAAACACAATTTGGATTTCTAACATCAGATATGGCCGAAAGGCCTATGCAAAAATTATTTATAGATTTTGTTGGCCCCTTCCCCCGTTCTAAAACTGGACACACCATGCTTCTCGTAGCTATTGATGCATTTTCTAAATTTGTATGGCTCATTCCCCTCCGGCGAGCCACCGCAGAAACCACAATACAAGCATTGCAAAATAATATTTTTAAAATATCAGACTTACCTTCAATAATTGTGTCAGATAACGCATCACTATTTACATCCAGACTTTTCAAGAATATGTGCTTTTCCCATGGCATACAGCATGTAACCACTTCTCCTTATTATCCACAGCCTTCACATGCGGAACATTTTAATAGGAACCTCCAATCCGCTTTAATAGCGTATCATGCAAATTCGCAAGATAAATGGGACACTAACTTGGTCTGGTTACAAATGGCTTTCAACTATGCCCGACATGAGGGACACAAAACCACACCATTTGAAATCATGTTCACGTATAAATCCAACAACCCACTTTCCAATCTCTGGTCACTACAAGAGCTTCTCCCAGATAACCCTCGCAACATAAAAGAGGTCTGGAGAATAACTCAGCATAACCTAAACGTAGCCCATGCGGCAAGCAGGCAGAGATATAATAAGAAACGTTCGCCTAATCCAAACAGGGTAGGTGATATGGTGTTGTGCAGATCACACCCACTAAGTAAGGCGATCGACAAGCGATCAGCCAAACTTGCCTATCGTTGGAATGGCCCTTGGTAAATCCAGCGCTTTCTAACCCCAGTAACGGCCGCCCTAGCCGACCCAAGTTCTGGTGCGTACATTACGCCCGCTCACTTTTCGCATCTAAAGAAGGTGCACCCCAACTTAAATTAGGTGCAGCCCTCTACTCCTATTCGAGGAGTCTTAAACAAAGCTTCGGCATGCCATCTGCAACATGCAGTGTTTAAAAATACAAAAATCCTAGGTTCTAATTATAAGTAATAAAAATCCATGGTACTAGTTTGTAAGAGTGTTTACATTTCAGATGTTTAGTATAAAAGTTTGGTTAATGGTAAGATATTATTTTTAAGTGGTGCCACTTAGTCTGTAAAATACACTTAAACCATAAGAGAGATGTAACTTAGTACCTAAGAGAAATATGTAACTTAGTTCATAAGGGAATAATGTAACTTAGTCCATAAGAGAACTATAATACCTAGTTCATAAAGTTATGTGTAAACAATGAATAATCATGTGACTTAGTTTTTAAAGTTGTTTTGTATGGCTATATTACCTAGTAAGTTCATCAGGTATTGTAAGTAGTTTACCTACATAGATTCTGGTACAGGGTAAGTATGCCATGTTTCAATCATTTCATACTCAGTGTTGGTTGCTTCCCCTGGCTCCGCCTTTCAGTGGGGGAGTGAGTATATGCCGGAAATGAGGTATTTCGACACTTTTTTTTTAATTGTTATAATTTTAAATTATTTTTGGAAATTTTATTTTTCTTTATAATTTGGTTACTATTGGGTGATTTACACTTTGTTAGGCTGGTGTACTCTACATAGTTAAACTTTGTGCCAGTAGACTGAGGCACCTTTTCTCAGGGACCTATTTGATCTTTTGCAAATCTAAGACATTGTTGGCAGCCCGTTTGACATTTCTCCCGCTTGCAGTCACGTCCCCGGCCTGTAACATTATGTCCCTGCATGACTAAAACTGCATACAGCAGCTCTGGACGAGTTGTTACCATTTCTCATAGACGAGCTTACCATAGCCTTCCCGTCACACATACGTCTTAGGTTCTCTCCTCGAAAGTCACGGCTAGGACGCTTGTTCCCAGCCTCGTTGCACCCCCCACTCTCCCAGCTCCCTCCGGTTCTAAGAATTTAGCCCAGGACCATTGACCTGACGTGATCCCCGCCAGGCAGTGACATACTCCAAGGAGGACTTGCCATAAAAAAATATGTGTGCAAGGATGGACCACCCACGACATCTAACGGCGGCTCGTGAAGCTGACCCCCGCGACATCTGGTCGCAACTTTGCTAACATCACAGCTACTTTCCCCTGTAGGCCGCCAGAGCGCAGCACCCGACTGTGGCTTTAGCCCCAGGCTATAGCAAAAGTCTCGGGCAAGTCGATTATTTTTTATTTCTGACACCCCTCAACAGGTAGCACTAAAATCGGCCAGTGCTACCAACTTCGAGATTTCAAAGTAAGAGTTTTTTATGCTGCCCACTCGGGGAACTTCGGAACTTTTCGGTCCGGATGCCACAGTCTCCCCCTCCACTTTTGATTGAACTTTACTTTTAATTACGAGACGTGGCTCT
This sequence comes from Bacillus rossius redtenbacheri, assembly GCF_032445375.1. Classification (NCBI taxonomy): domain Eukaryota; kingdom Metazoa; phylum Arthropoda; class Insecta; order Phasmatodea; family Bacillidae; genus Bacillus; species Bacillus rossius. The sequence continues at coordinate 135,692,850 of NC_086330.1, read as the reverse complement.
TCGGCAGACACTTCGCGTTGCGATTCCAGATGGACTGTTTGTGATTACCAGCGGATCGACGAGGCGCACTACAAGACTTCCATCTGGCCGCAACCGACGATGTAGTCGATTAGACAAGGGATGCTATCCCTTTAAATTTCTTTTAAGTAGTTTATTCCGTCTGTATAGTACAATGAATAATAGTTTTTTCTTTTAAATTATTTTTCTTTTTGAAATGAGGGAAACGTCCGCGCCTGCCGCGTATCCACGAGCTGCAGATCCGGTCTTGCTACAGTTCAGAAAATAGAAGCCAACTTCCCTGTCTGGTGAGTTATGATCCGCGACATTCCCCAACCTCCTCTTACCTTTTGCGGGCATTCTCTGCCCAGTTTGTTAACTGTCTGTGTACTAGTTCTGATCAGTTTTGATTCGGACTGTTCGCAGACAGGGTCCAAGAACCGGACCCCGAATTGGCATTTTCACCACCCTTTCTCAACGACACATAGGCGCCCTGGCATCATGTTCACGATTGATCTTCGGGAAGCAAAGCACCGACCTCTGGTGCTACTGTATCTATTAACCTTTTTTGAACTTTCTTAAATTACGCCGTCAGACGAAGTTCCTCAGATAAACATCATTTCTGGACTTTAAGAATATATACTGGGATGGTTTAAACATATTTGTATTTTTTTATTGGTTTATGTATATATTTTTTAATGAAACCTTTTTATAATCTGATTTAGGGCCGGCCCATTTTTTTCTTTTTTTCTGAATATACCTGAGAGCTTTTTAAGTACATAATTGATATTGTATGTTAATATTTTTTAATATTTGTCATAAGTTTCCTAAGTATGGAGTAATTTTATTCAGACGGAATCACGCCTTGTTTCTGTTTATTTCTCATAGCCTTGTGAAACCTTAAAGATCCCCAGCCCAAGCATTGCTACTGAATTGAAGGCACAGAGTTCAGCTTGATTTTGTTTGCAGGATTTACAACATGTTGGTAGTTAACATGTACTTTATATATTGTGTGCAATAAATGTTGGTGTACTGTATGCTTGCCGTTGTATGTGTGTGGAGCTGACATATCCAATTAGCCATTTTTTTTTATTAAATCAACTAAGTGAAAGCTTTCTTGTATCCGTAATTATGCAAGCTTATTAATTTTAGTAACATTAAGCAGGAAATTCACCGTAGGTTTAGGCTCTGCAAATATTGTGTGTATGTTCTCATTTATATGTATTTTTTAATTCTGAAAAGGTTTATTTGTAATACATATTTAAGTGGTACAAAGATTTTTCTGATTTCAAGTAGTAGCTTATATTTGAATTTTTTAATGCAGTGCTATATGGAAATGTCACTACCATTTTTACTTTCATTTTTTGTATTTTAACTAATAGCAGCTACAATACTGGATAAATTTAAGACATTTCAGCACAAAATACTTGTTGCAAATAGTTACATATACAGTGCTGTATCCAGGTAATAAGTGTTCGTGACCAGCCTCATTAACTGTTTCTTGTCTTCTACATTGAGGTCATGTCTATAAGGCCTTACTAGAAGACTGCAATAAAGCATGTGGAATCAGACACATCGTCATTGTTACAGACATGCCTCAACCCAGGAGCCAATAAGCTAGTGACAGTGTTGTAGTTACATCGTCTGTGTTCTGCGTCGTCATTTGGCTTGTGCTGCCTGCTTGCAGCTGCTGTCCAGGGCACTCCTCGACTGCCACGCCAGCAGCAAGGCGGCCGGCCAAGCCCTCGGCCTGCGGGTGTTCGTGGCCGGCCGCAACCGGCTTGAGAATGACGGAGCCGTGGCGCTTGCTCAAGTCTTTGAGGTGAGGTGGGCTCATTCTCATTCACCTCTGCACCTGGGCCAGGTTTACGTCATGTCCAGTTGGTTGAAAATCAAGAAAACTCTATAGCTTGCAAAGGGATCGCTTTAAATTTCCTTATATGACTTTACACCGCAGCCTTTGTCTTATTTAACAAGCTACATTCATGATTACTAGAAGTATTTTTTTTGTATCAATATCAAAATAAAAGCATGGTTTATAAGTCTAGTAATATCTGTTTGTGAACGTTTAACATTTCTCATGATTGATGCGTACTAGTTACTAGGCCCATGCCACGTCAATTGTTGGATTTGCCATCTGGCAAAGAAAATGAGAATAAAATAAACGGGCCCAACGGAAATACCCCAAGACCACCCACCAGCTTACAATGTCACATCCCGCATACCGGGATTCAAACCCAATGATGGTAGGTGATTGACCATTGTGGCTCCAGGGGGGTGAAAGAATATTAAAAGTAGATTTTGGACAGGGCTTCTACAAATTTGAATTAAAAGTGAACTAGCTGTATGCAACAGTGAAATAGGCTGAGTTAATATTTGAAATGAATGGTTGCCATAATTACATAGAAAGTAGATGTGTAGTGAAATAAAATCTAAGAAAAAAATCTTCTTTATAGAGGAATTATCTGCATACTCGTTAAGAGTTAAGAAAAATTGGTATTTTGATTTTAACATATACATTGTCTCTACTAGAATACAGATAAGGTATAATTGGCATTGCTGTTGATGTGTGTTTCAGGCGATGGGCACGCTGGAAGAAGTTTCCATGCCGCAGAACGGCATCTGGCACAGGGGCATAACTGCCCTCTGCAAGGCGTTTGCGGCGAACTCGGGGCTGCGGGTGGTGAACCTGAACGACAACACGGTGCGCGAGAAGGGGGCTGCCTCGATGGCCCAGGCGCTGCCCAATCTGCAGGGGCTGAACAATTTGAACCTGGGCGACTGCCTCTTGAAGACCAAGGGAGCGCTGCTGCTCGCCGAGGCCCTGGCGGACGGCCACGTCGATCTGCAGGTTTGGTGTTTCAGCTGGCTTAAAATAAAGAGGTGCAGTTTTGGTTTTCATTATCAAGTACCTCACTCTAAAGCAGTTCTGAAGCCTGACACTGGGGAAGTAATCTATTTATTAATTTCCAATTTTAATAAATCAGATAAAAATGTTGTATTTAAATTAATTGATAACCCTAAATCATGTAATTATTCTGTATTTCTTCTACTAGTGTTATATTGCATATTTCAGTTGTTTTGTATTGAACCTCTTTAACGTTCATGTCTATGTTTATTTACATGAGTACTCCTTATTGGATGTCATTAGGACACTGCTCGTGTGCGGTGCCTGCTTGTTGCAACTGCTTGCCTGTGGGGCCTATCTGCTTGGTTGGTTGCTTGCAGGCAGTGCCCTCGTACGTGTAGTGCTGACTTGCTTGTGGTGCCTGGCCACTTTCAGTGCCTGCATTTATTTTGTGTGTTTGTTTTCACTACTTGTACACCATTTAAGTTTCCCAGCTTTTTGAGGAAAATAAATATCTTGACTGCTCATGTGTGTTTGGTAGCAAGTTTCTTTAGGGTCACGAAAGTCATGAATAAGAAAAAAAACTGAAGGACTAGTCATGCAAAAGCCAAGAAATAAACATTAATTCAGTAATACCCTGTTAAGAAGTTTTTCAAGGGACTAGTTGCTTAAAACTTCTTAACAGGGAAAACTTCTTAAAAGGGAAAAGTAATTTCCAACATAAAAATCGAATTTACTCAAATGACATTTGCTGTATTCACACAAAAATACACTTACTATCATTGGCATGCTGGAATAACAGAATAACTAATGTCATATTTTTTATAAGTAAATTGAATTATTAAAACTGTATTTAATTTAATAAACACATTAAAATTAGTATTATCGAAACACTAGCAAAAAAAAGCAATAACTAACATTTATTGTTTTAAAAAATATACGCAAATAATTCAAAGAAAGTAATAGCTGGCGGTATATGGTTTACTTTGTTTTCGTCACGTGACTTTAATTGGAAAATTGGTGTACTGATTGAACAGCCTCTAGTCCCTGAGAATGCAAGCAGGTGATTGGTCGTGCGGCGTGCGGCACAGGTTTCGAAGATCGTTGGCGTTTCTCATTCGTCAGTTAAGACACAAATGGGGTAAATGTTCTGCAGGTGGAACAGCCTCTCAGTCCAAACAAACGCAGGCATATGATTCGTCGTAATAGACACAAGTATTCTCCGTTCACTCTTACCTGAGTTTTGGAATAAACAAATCCTCTTGTAAACAAACATTTTCATTGGCTGCCGGCCGCCGCGCACATTATTCGTGCGCAAGAAATAGTCCCTTGGTTACGTACCATTCGTAAGTATTTTTACACTGCCTTTTTTATAACAATTGTTGTTTTATAGCATTATAGCATTTCACCATTAATATCCAATACAGTTTAATGTGTCAGCAAGTATTTACTTACAATTATGTTAGCAGACGCCGTGTGTACGTGTACAGTGTACAGTTGATGCCAGGCACAACAGTTGTATTTCCAATTCGCGCGCGCACGGTTTGTTATGGCTGATGCCGGACCGAGTTTTGTAAAGCACAGAACGGGAAAGCCTTTGAAAAGTGCACAGAAAACTATTGTGTTGAATGTTTTTAAAACATTTTCCGAAAAATATCCGGATTGTCGTGTGAACGATATCGCGAGTTTAACTGCAGAATTTACGGGTGTTTCGTAGAGCAGTGTGCTTCGTGCAAGGAAAGAATTACAGGTCACTGGGACATTAACAACTCCCGGGAAGAAAAGGAAACGTGAGTATCCTGTTATCAAAACTTGTGATGATTTTTTGAAGACGGCTATTAGTCGTAAAGTGCATAGTTTTTTCTTCGCAAATGAACCACCTACGCTGAGCAAAGTGCTACGGTGCTTCCTGTTATATTACTTTTCCGTTATTTTATTAGCACCGACTGTACTGAAGTGTGTGTGTTGCAACTAGTGCTTGGCGCGCAAGATGAAGTCAGCCTATCACTTGCTGACGCGGCGCAGTAATACGACGGTGTTTGTTTATTTCAGAACTCAGCTAAGAGTGAACGGAGAATAACAGCGTGTGGCGTGCGGCGCAGGTTTCGACGATCGTGCACGTTTCTCATTTGTCACTCGAAACGGCGCACAGATACAACAGCGTGTGGCGTGCGGCGCAGTTTCTTCGACGGTCTTGTTCTGTTCAAATCAACTACCGTATTGGCCCGAATATAAGGCGACCTGCAGTTTCAGGAGGCCAAACAAATGTAAAAATAATTTTCGTAGAAATTAATGTGAAAATTCATTAGACATAAGTTTTGTGTTGATAAATCCTTTTTGCATTTATGTATGGTACCGCATTTAACTTTCCGTTTCACTTAAGCTACGTATTACTATTTATTAGTGTGTTAAACGTAACAAAGCAAACAAAGAATGCAGCTTGCCGAAACAAAATAAGTGGCTAGCTGCCATGGTGAAGCATACGACCATGAATAACTTCGGTGATGTGACCGTGAATATTTGTCCATATTACTCTGACAGAGAGTCTCTGTCCTATGAAGTTTAAAGAATAATCTATGATAATTATGTTGTTTGAAAGGTTTTTACATAAATAAAGCGTGGATTACTGTGAAATTATTAAGATAGCTTTTGAAACAACGTACCAAATTCCTGTAAATATGGCGTCTTCTTGCGTGTTCGGCAATGTTCGTTTTACAACAAAGAAATATTGTGGAAAGACAGTTGGCAGCCGTGAATTTCCAAACATTACATCCAAAATGTTCTTAACATTTTCTGTTTGTAAACGTAAACAATCGTTCTGAAAATACCGTAATCACTCGCGTAATGTCCGCAGTAATTTGACCATAATTTTGGCCAAAAAAATGGGGTGTGGACATTATGCGAGGAAAAATACAAAAATACAAAATTTTGTGTCTTAATTATTACTAAAAAGGCACAAAACATATCTAAAATCAATTTGGATTTCACTAGCTATTTTAAAAGAATATTGCTGCGGGATCGCTCGCAAACAACCCAGCTTAGACCATGTTTACTTTGCTGTAATTGCCACCGGTAACTGTCTCGCACCCGCCGGAACATTAAAAAAAATTACGCGCTACACTGAAATAAGTTTGGTTACGTGTGCCTTATTAATGTGATTAATATGTGATGGATTAAAACGGCTATTAACGGCACGGCTGCAATATTTTAGTTGTACCATATCCTTACGTGCGGCGCGTAGGGAACCAGCGAGCTGGCAACAGCGCAGTGACTCACCAGTTCCACATCTGCTGCACACTGTACTACCCCCCCCCCCCCCTTCCCTCCCGGCAATCTGATGGCCTTCGTGACGTAGAGAAGGAGGAAGGGGAATAAACATTTAGAGCTTGAGAATGGCCAAGGGAGGGATTCCAACCAAATGTAAACAAAGAGGGGTTGTGTTCTGTCCTGACACGTAAAACAGTGTACACACTAATTAAAGTTGACGTTTCTTTTACGCTGCGCTGCGTGTCTTACCTCAACAGAAAACAAGACTGATCCATGTCAGCAAATGTGATGTTAATTTTTTTTTTATAAATATAACATAACATTAAAACAGTTCAAATAATGAACTTACCCAAAAAAACTGATACTGCAACAGCACTCAAAATATTAATTTAGTCTGCATTTTAGTAACTGCAATTTCAAATAGGTAAATGTCACGAAAACCTAATTTAAAAGAACATTATACACTTAAGAGTTTAAAAAAATGTAAGTCTTTCTCAACACATCACTTTCTAATCTGCTACCGACACGTCGCTATCATCTTCCTCGGCGTTACTGCTTTCTGCATCAGCATTGCTCCTGTCGTCATCTGTATCTTCCCAGATTACATCGTCTTCAGTTCCATCGAGAGCGACGGTAATGCCAGTCTTTTTGAAGCTTATTACCACCATAGCTTCGGTGATGAGTGCCCAGCTTTGTCTCACCCAGTCGCATATCTGGGTTAGCGATGGTCTTTTTAGTTTTCCCCTTGAAGTGAGTTCGTGATTATCGTCTGCCATCCATTCAGAGTAGAGTCTGCGAAGGTGTCCCTTAAAACGTTTGTTGAGGGAGACATCTAGGGGCTGCAGGACAGATGTCAGGCCTCCCGGAATTACAGCTATGTCGGTCTTGCCTTCAGACAGGTCACGCTTTACATCTTCCACAAGATGTGCTCGGAAACTATCCCATACAAGTAACGATTGTTTCTTCAGAAGAGCACCGGGTCGACGATTCCATACAGTTTTTAGCCAGTCTTTCACAAGGGGGGTGTCCATCCAGCCTTTCTCTTGGACCCGCACATGCACAAAACGTGGAAAGCTAGTGCCTTTTGGCATTGTTTTCCTCTTGAAAATGATGTATGGCGGCAGTTTCCGCCCGTCAGCCGTTACCGCTAGCATAACTATACAGCGTAACTTTTCATTTCCGGTTGTACGAACGGTAACACTTGATGCTCCCCTCAGACTAATCGTCGTACTTTGCGGCATGTCAAAGTATACCGGAGTTTGGTCAGCATTACCTATTTGTGAGAGTAGGTAATCATGAGTTTTTCTCTGCTTAATGATGAATCGCTGAAACTGCAGTAACTTTTCGTTATATTCTTTCGGCAATTTTTGACTCAGTGATGTTCTTCGTCGCAGAGAAAGGTTGTTCCGCCTCATAAATCTTGTGATCCTTCCACGACTAGCCTTGAATTTGTTATGCTGTGTATTCATGGAACGCGCAATTTCCAGCGCCTTTACTTGAACCATTTCATACGAAACAGCACAGGAATTACTTCTTAATTCACGTATATAGTTTAAAACTTTAACTTCAAGTTCTGGGAACTTCCCAGCCTTGGGTCCGCGAAACGCACGCCGTGTTGCATTTGTTGACTGCAACTGTTCTTTTATTTTCCGCCACTGACGAACACTTTTTTCGTGCACTTCAAACTCCCTTTCAGCAGCCCTGTTCCCATGCTCTTCAGCATAACGAACAACTCTTAATTTAAACCGCGCAGTGAAGGATTTATATTTACCCATTCTGTACTCTACACTACTAAACTCGACGCGAAACTCATGCCTTGAACTTGCGTGCGTGTTGGTCAGCTGTGTTTACCTTTACCGTGCTAAACGGGCCTTAGCTATCAAATTCTTTATTATTTATAATAAATATATTTGACTTTATAAGACTCGAAAGTACTTAGACTCGTTCTCGTGTATTTATATGATAAGAACAAAAGAACGAATCATTTAATTTAATTTGTGGGCGCCAACAACTTCTACGAAGTTGTAATAATGAATAACCCTTACAATTATTTCTATTTTAATTAATTTGTACTACACACCATTAATTAAAATTTCGTTTATTGTTGTCCGGACTATTCAGGGGTAGAGTTGGGTATGTCGTGGAAAAATTCGTAAAACCTTGGATTAGCTTATATACAACGATTTTGTGAATTTTAACTCAAGTTGTCACTAACTTTAGCAATCTGGTAGTGTGAAAAGATTTAGTAAGGGATTTCAAGTGATATTAATTATTCCCGATTGTCAGTTTTGCAAGCTAGTAAATGTGGTGACATTCATTCATCATTATATAACCGACCTGTTATTATAGTTCCGTGGTAACGAACTATGCGTTACTAGGTTTGTCTTCTTTCAGCCAGGACCTCAGCAATGAATCTTCTGCGTCTTCATCCTTGGCACGCCCATTCGCTGTCTTGTACCTTCGTCCTGGGAACGCCTAGTATTAACGAGTCGTCTTTGTCCTGGGAACGCCTTTCGTTGTTTCAAACTTCGTCCTGAAAACGCCTCTAGATGACCATCTTCGTCCTGGGAACGCCTATAGTTGATCGTCTTCGTCCTGGGAACGCCTCTCGTCGTTTCCGTATGTTCTCGTACAGTTGAATATTAGAAATACTTCTTTCTGCGTCCTGGAAACGCCTTAATATGATTTCAGTCTTCGTAGTTTATACTCGTAGTCTTCTTACTGGAATCGCCTGGTAGTACTCAAATCTTCTTATAAATAATAATTCTTCTTTATTTCAACAACTCTCTTCAAATCATTAATATTATTCCTATTTACTATCATTTCTTATAATTCTTCAAAATATTTCACCAGTTATAAGTTCAATTTCTGCAGTCATAAAAATGTCATGTCTTTCCTATTCTAAGTTCCTATATCAATTCCCTTTCGTTTTCTCTATTCCTTCCAAACAAAACTTTTATTAGCTAGCAATAATTTTTGTTAAATTTTTTCCACCAATACCAGATTGTTTTACAAATATTCGTCATATAATATTACATATGAACTGTGAAAAAACATCATTCTTATTCGTTAAACAAATATCATTACTTGAGCAAGGAAGTATTACCTTCAAAGTAGGGTTGTGCGAATGTTCGGTATACCGATACCGAAATCGAAATTTTGCTACTTTCATTTTCGATTTCGGTAAGAATTTCATCTGTCGAAGTTCGTTTTTAGCGAAATATTTCGAGCCAAACGAAAGTTCAATAGCTTACCGAAGTTCGTTTGTTCTAGTTGAAAAAGAAATCGTAATTTAATAAAAATGTACAGTAGAATACCGGTACAATAACGTACCTTATTATAAAGTATATTTCACTTAACAAATTTTTTTTAAGTGCCCACCAAAAATCGTATTTTCGCCATGCAAAACGGTTTCAGTTTAAAGTATCATATTTTCACTATAACGTATAAATTCTACTAGTAGCGTGGCATTACTACACCAAAATTTACTTAAACTGGTAAATAAATTTCCAGCTAAATGATTAATGTAGTATAACAAAGATACACAAATACCACCGCAACGTATTTTCTAACCTCTAAATTCTCAAAACAAAGTTAACAAACAGTTGCGCGCACAACCATAGATTATACCGTACGTAGTATGCGACGTGAGCAACACAACACCATTCGATACATCGAAAGACGGAGGTTTGAGAGAAGTATTAATTATTTATGACAAAAGTGTTACGCTACGCTAAAAATACTGTTTGATGTCTGTGCCGGGATTGTTTATTGTTATTGTTGAGTTTATTTACAGGTTACGTTATTTAGACACCGCATTATATTTGTGCTACAATATGAATGATCCTGGAGATAAAAAGAAACGAAAGCAATTCACGCTTAAGGAAAAAGTGGATATACTCAGAGAACTAGACAAGGGGAAAAAAGCAAGTCGCAGTTGCGAATACATATGGCATTGCGGCTCTCCTGTAGCTATTTTTTTATATATATATTTTTTTTCTTTGTAAAGATATGTATGCATGTTTCAGTACTAAGTACAAAAACTTGAGGTACCTGTAAGTACTTAGCACTGGGATTCTACTGTAATGTCTTTATATGATTTGCTTGTTATTACTAATAATGTAATAACATATGCAAATCATATAAAGACATTAATTAGAAAAAAGATTTCCATTAAGATTAATTTACGTGGTGATGAAAAAAACTCACGTTAATGAAAATACGGTAAAATCATAATTTGAACAAACATGGCAGATAAAGTAAACAAAATTCAACCGTGATTACAGTAGGCCTAGGTATCAAAACAAAATCATGCAATATTTGAAAAATTACCCGATTCATTTGCTTTCAAATTCAAACAGTAGTGTAGGTACTATATTCGTAAAACATACATTCCAGAACTGTTAGTACACTATTTAGTATTTACCGTATACACATAAACAAAGAACGTACCTACTTTTATTCGCGCACAGCCAAACAAAAACATTGTCGTCTGCTTTATTTAAAATTTACATACTCTGACTGGCATATAAAATCCTCATAATATACAGCCAATTAGACAAAAAGGTCAACAAGTCACTTGGCAGCAACCATTTGTTATGTTTTGTTTTGACCATGTCCCTTGCCTGGTTTACAGCTTCCTGAGCTAGCCATGTGTGACAGTGTTGCAAGATGACGGCCGTTCCGCAGTAGTCACATGTTTTTTCATCAGTACCATGCACGTGATAAATATATTATCATAGACTGCGACATTACGACTGTAAAGGAAATAGTCTGTGCGCTGAAAGATCTGGATTGATTCTTGAAATTTACGAGTGACATGGGGCTGTGTTGTGTGGTCTAGGGCGGATGTTGACTATATTAAATAGTAATATTTATATATACATCAAAAGTTACAAAAATGATTTATGTAATAGAATTTATTACTGAAGAGCAAATTTTGGGGCACTTTTTTTCTTTGTTAATTAAAAAATTTCGCTTAACTTTCGTTAAGAATATATTTATCTCATAGAAAAATTCATTTTCGTTTCACTTTCGCGAAACTTGATAAATTTTCTTTCACTTTCATTTCGTGTGGATAAAGTCACTTTCGCACATCCCTACTTCAAAGATATAAATACAAATTACTGATTTTATGGTTCATAGAGAAATAAAATGTGTAGTGAAGTGAAATTATAAATATGCTACATTAATTTTGTTCATCCATCTTGTTATATGAAATTAACAAGTTCAACCTTTATAGAATGCCCCTCCGAAGAATGTCTACATTGTGTATGGTGACATTATACACTGGAGGTATTCTTCCAATAACAATAATACACTATGGACAAAATTACACTTGAACAAATATCATAGTTAAATATTTACAAGAATTACATACAATTCACACTCAAATAATAAAACAACAAAACAATTCTCCATTTAATATGTACATGTTTTCTATTTTAAACATAGTTAAACAATTGTATCATAATTTTGTTTGGTTTCGTACTTAGTAACTTCATTAAACTTTCACGTTATACAAATATGATGCATTCATATCATTAGTGTGTGTGTAAATAAAACAAACTTTCAAATAAACGATTACTTTGCCCCTCCAAACTTTAATTAATGGTATGTTTTTTTCAATAAGGCTGAAACTTTAATTCTCTATCATATTAGGGTCTTTATAAATTCTTAATTGGGTTACATTGTAATGACCTATGATTTTCCCTGTGTCAATATCTGCTAATTCATAACAATTTTCTCTTATAACCTTAGTTATACGATAAGGACCTTCATATAATAAGAAAAGTTTCTTTGTAACTAATTCCCAAAATTGACTACTGTAATTAGTTCTTTTTAGTACTAAATCGCCGCAAGATAAATTAATTTTATTTGTAGGTTTCAGTCTTCTTCTGCGCGCGTCGGCGGCAGCTATTAAACGAGATTTTACCATGTTTTGATTTTCCTTCCGTGTTTCTTCCTCCTTAATTTCATTTTTGGGTTGGTATGATTTATTTAATCCAAGTTTGTCAGAAAAAGTTTCCTTGTGTAATGATAAGACTTCAAATAAACGTCCTTTTAATTTTTCTTCATTTAACGAGTTACCTACTGTAGCATTCTTAAAATCTGATTCCAAAGCTATTGAATCATTAATGTTACTACAACATGTTTGTTCTTCCCTTCTTTTCTTCTTTAACGTGCAGAAACAATGATCAGTAAATTTTCAATTTACCGTAGTGGTTGATGACGATTCGTCGTCATTAATAGTAACTAGACATCTTCTAAAATCTAATATAACATTGAATTTTGTTAGAAAATCAGTACCTAGAATAATGAGTTTCGACAATCCATTCACAATTAGTACTGGTACTAACTTATTTGTTCCAAGTCCATTTACTTCTAGTAATGTATGTTTGTTGATGATCGTACTACATTTAGTCGTCACACCTAAGATCTTTAAGTTCGGTACAGGCAGAATAGGTAATTTTACTCCTGAACTTTCAATCATCTCGACGCAGTTAGAACTGATGCAAGAAATTTCAGCCCCACTGTCTAACAATACTGGTACTTTTACTCCGTTTATCATTAAAGTTATTTCAGGACATAAAGCTTCTTTGTCGTTAATCGCGGTTTCTTCATTTGTTTCATCGCTTAAAAATTCCCTGTCATTGTTATTTAAAATTATAGTGTGTAATTGTTTCGTATTGCTTCTCATAGACATATTCACCGTTTTTCCGCTATAGTTATTTTCGACTCCATTCTCTAGTTTTGGGTTAGACGTTCGGAGTCTATCCTCTCTAACCCTACTTAGTTTAACTGTTGCGCATTTTGGTTAGCCTCTGGCGAATGCCATATCGCTAGGGCCTGGAAAATTTCGGTGTTTTCAGTATGCAAAAAGTGGTACTTTCAAATTAGAAAAGCGGTGGTTTAAAGTCGGTATTTTCGTTATGCAATGGAAATTTTACCGGTATTTTAAATGTTGACTAAATTGTGCAGTTATTGAATATAGTGGTTTACATATTTAATAAACAATCCATGTATACTAGGAATAGACTAATATGCATAATAACAGCCAATTAAATCCAAAACAGTTACACAAAACAAACATGTTGCTATAGATGTTTGCAACTACAAATTTTCTTTTTTTTTATGGCTGCCAATGCCACATGCTTAGCCGAATTTAGGTGTTTGTCAATGGAATCTTTTCTATCCCATAAAACTTTACAGTTGCAAAATTTGCACATTACTGTGCTATTGTCAGTACAATAAAACCCATGTTTCTGATACTGATATGCTCGTATTTAATGGAGTGGAGGAACACGGGGTTGCCACTTGAACAAACCCCAGTGCACAAATGAGAAGAAACTTAGTGTGAACTATACCCCAGATCAATTTTTAGCATCAAAACCATACACGAACACGGATTATGTAAAAATAAGGTAATTATGCTGAAACACAAGACTTGGGTTAAAGGATACTTTAACCTTGTGTGGATCAGGTAGAAAACATTCGGCTATGAAAGAAATAAGAACAATGCTATCCTGAAATGCTGTGACATGTTTTTGGAGTAGATAATCACAGCGACAGACCGACAGGATGCGCTCCCGCCTTTGCCGCCAGCGATGTTTATTTTGACAGCTCAAGCAATTATCTTTTCCACGTTCCTTTGCAGCGTAAAAAAAAAAAAACGCGCTGACAGTTTCTCACGCAGAAGGTTGAAATAAGGGAGGGAATGTGTTGAAATGTTAGTTGGAAAAGGAGGGGGGGGGGGGGGGGAATTGTTTTTACATGGTTTGTGGCTCTGGGAAGGATGAGCCTTGAAGAGTTAGCAGGGGATGGGAGAGGCAAGCGTCACGTTATGTATGACGTCAAGCCGCCGGGCGGGTAAGATAACATGACAGCTGAGACGGCTTTTCGTGCGATAGTGGTGGCGCCGAACTCGGCTAGACTGCCGCGTGGACAGTCTAGAGGGGTGGTATCTATTTTTAGACGTCTCGTGTTTGCCTGCCTGCTTACAGTACAGCTCTCGCCAAGATAAACGTGAACACATAGAGCCCAACAAAGTGTAACAGACTTGTTTTTCAGCCGATTTTACTCAAATTTTCGACTTTCTCTGCTCAAATTTTTCACGGTTCCTCAAAAAACTGTCATATAAACGGAATGGACGCATCAGAGGGGGGTCGCATCGGCGGGATTCTACTGTAATGGTACTTTTCGGGGATATATTCGCAGTGTAATATAGAAATGTTGTGGTTTTCGGGAATGTACTTACTTTTCGCGTTTTCATGCGAAATTCGCGCGAATTTTCGCAAAATTCGCGATCGCGAAAAATTCCAGGCCCTACATATCGCGTTTGAATTAAACTCACGGTTGTTAAAACTCATTACATTACTTCCTCCTTGTCCGTTCGGATGTGTTGAATTTTCAAACGTAAGTTTGGTGTTTGGTCTCCATTCTGGTGTTTTAACTAAATTACATACGACTTGGTCCCTTGGTTTGTTTCCTTGTGTCGGAAATCTAGTATTTGTCTGTTCCTGTGACGTATTTTCAATTGTATTCGCATTTTGTGTCATCTGAGTCACCGCCCCTCCTGCGTTCGGTGTGTTTTTACAATAGTCGTCATTCCTTCTCCAATTTCCCTTCATTTGTGGTCTTGAAAATTTATATCTCCTATCTGATTCATGATAATTGTTTCTATTATAATTCTGGTTACCATATTTCCAAAAATTCCTCCTATTGTATTGGTTTCTGTCATACCAGTTTCGTTTATAATTATCGAATCCCAGTGTGTTAACTCGCGGTGGTCTCTGTTCTCCTGTATTTTCAAATTTTCTTTGGTGCCAATTTGAATACAGAGGTACATTCGGTTTACTATTGTTACGATTTTCATTCTGTTCTCTACGTTCGTATGTTTCCCTGTTCGTCGTCGTTCTCTCCAACTTTTCGAGTTTGTCATACACTAATAACTGTTCTTTGAATTCGACAATATTTGAAAATTGTCTACCCGCAAACTGTAATTGATATTTAATAGGTAGTTGCGATAATATTAGTGCAACGAACTCCGCATCCTCCATTCTACAATCTAAATACCTGGTTCGTTCGTACATTTCACTAACATGTGCTTCTAGACTTTTATTTTTCTTGTCGAATTTTTCGGCATGTAACTGGATTCTTAGATTACTCTGAACCCTAGTATTCCAAAATTGTTGTGTGAATAATTTTCTAAATGTTTCATACTCAGTAACAGTATCTTGTAACATTTCCCACCAAAAGAAAGCTGTATTCTTTAAACAATGACTCACACATTTCAACTTATCGGCTTCGTGTAGTGCGAAAGTTTTGCAATATTCTTCGAATGCTCTCAAAAATCGCATAGGATTTTCAGTGCTAATTCCGGAATAAGTTGGTATGCTGTCTAACCATTTCTTAGCTGGATGATGTAAAGCTAATATCGGATCTGTTATAGCTGTTTGCATGATGCTATTATTCGTATCCGAACCTCGAATAATTCCTGCGGAATTAGTTAGATTAATAGTTTCCGGTATTGTAGTCTGTGAATGTATTACCTCTACTTCTCTATGATTTCTGATGGTATTTAGCAACTGCATTTCTTTTTCTATTTCACCGATTCTTCCTTCTACTCCCTCAAATCTCACTTCATTCCTTTTGTTGGTTATGTCTAACTTTTCCTCGACTATAGTTACCGCGATATTTTGACATTTACTTTCACATTCTTTCAATTTTTCATCTACTTTCTCTTCTACTTTAGATAGATCCCCTTCTATTCCTTCTAACCTATCACATACTATAGAAAATTTTCTTTCTGTGTCCGTTATCATTCTATTCATGGCTGTATTAATTTGCCTAATATTTTCTAATAGTTCCTGATTTTCCTGTTTACGTTTCTCTTCCGCTTCGCGTTCTTTTTGTTCTCGTTTCTCCTCCGCTTCGCGCATTTCCTGTCTACGTTTTTCCTCCTCTTTGCGCTTTTCCTGTCTACATTTCTCCTCCGCTTCGCGCATGAACCTAAATATTTGTTCCATTCCTGACATGTTAGTTTCCCTTATTCTCGTATCTACTTCGCCTATTTGCGGTGTTGGTACGTCGCCCTGTCTGATGTTACTGTCTATTTCAATTTGATCTGTGTTTTCAGATGAATCTGTTTCTGATGTAGCCCTTGAATTATTTCCCCTCAAGAAATAAGTGTTCCTGTTTTCTTCTGACATCATGTATGTGGGATCTCTAAACTTGAGTTAAAATTTTCAGTTTGTTGTAGTCAATATACTTCGTGCTAATCCTTTGATTTATGGTCCCACGTTGTGGTAGCCAATCTAAACGGGCCTTAGCTATCAAATTCTTTATTATTTATAATAAATATATTTGACTTTATAAGACTCGAAAGTACTTAGACTCGTTCTCGTGTATTTATATGATAAGAACAAAAGAACGAATCATTTAATTTAATTTGTGGGCGCCAACATCTTCTACGAAGTTGTAATAATGAATAACCCTTACAATTATTTCTATTTTAATTAATTTGTACTGCACACCATTAATTAAAATTTCGTTTATTGTTGTCCGGACTATTCAGGGGTAGAGTTGGGTATGTCGTGGAAAAATTCGTAAAACCTTGGATTAGCTTATATACAACGATTTTGTGAATTTTAACTCAAGTTGTCACTAACTTTAGCAATCTGGTAGTGTGAAAAGATTTAGTAAGGGATTTCAAGTGATATTAATTATTCCCGATTGTCAGTTTTGCAAGCTAGTAAATGTGGTGACATTCATTCATCATTATATAACAGACCTGTTATTATAGTTCCGTGGTAACGAACTATGCGTTACTAGGTTTGTCTTCTTTCAGCCAGGACCTCAGCAATGAATCTTCTGCGTCTTCATCCTTGGCAC
Source organism: Bacillus rossius redtenbacheri (assembly GCF_032445375.1). Taxonomy (NCBI): domain Eukaryota; kingdom Metazoa; phylum Arthropoda; class Insecta; order Phasmatodea; family Bacillidae; genus Bacillus; species Bacillus rossius. Next base: position 135,675,845 of record NC_086330.1, on the reverse strand, counting down.
GCCCATTCGCTGTCTTGTACCTTCGTCCTGGGAACGCCTAGTATTAACGAGTCGTCTTCGTCCTGGGAACGCCTTTCGTTGTTTCAAACTTCGTCCTGAAAACGCCTCTAGATGACCATCTTCGTCCTGGGAACGCCTATAGTTGATCGTCTTCGTCCTGGGAACGCCTCTCGTCGTTTCCGTATGTTCTCGTACAGTTGAATATTAGAAATACAGTAGAACCCGTTTATAGTGAACCCGCCTATAATGAATTCCCGTTTATAGTGAATTTCCGTCTCAGTCCCGGCAAAATGATGTGAGGTTATGTTTTAATTTATTGGATATAGCGCACAACTTTTGTCAATGTTGATACGTTTTCCCGTGTACCACGAACAAATTTTGCCGACATAATGCACATTTATCTCAAATATTTTCATATAATTACAAGTTTTTTCACAAAACGTCTATTCTGGATCATATTTAAGTTTTTCTCCGCAATACGCTACTCGATTGTCCACTGTTCATATTATAAACAAGTTGTATTCGAGTGGTATCGGTAGACTACGTGTAGCCAGAAATGGTGATCAGTTTGGTGAAAATAAAAAATAGTTTTCCCTGCATAGTTAAAGAATGGACGAACGCGTGTACATTTAATATGTTATCAAAATTAAACATAAATTAGCGCCACACAAATACGTATGTACATTATGGCAGCAAATTCAATATTTTTACGTCTCATTTTTATCGTTCACATTTTGATCGTTCACATTTTGATCGAGTACGTTTCGTAAGACTACCACTAGATAGAACTCTGTGGACTAAATTTTTCCATAGAAAGTGAGAAAATTTCGTTCCAGCTTTAGCAACTGCGATACTAAATGATACATACGTAGTGATCTTTGATGCGCCAGACTCGTTCTTTTTCGTTTATATACTTTTGACAGTAAAAGAATTTCGTGTTATTAAGCTGCAAATGTGCTTCAATAAGAAATACGTACATAAAAAAGGGTGAAACAACGCGTTAAAAAACGTAAGGCATTATCTGTGCGAGATAAAGTGGACATTATTATAAAGGTAGACTCCAACCCCACTGTCCCGCACGTGTTAATATCAAAGGAACTGGGAATTGCAACATCCACATTAAATACAATATTAAACAAGCTGAACAATCTTCTTTCTCAAGCTGCGAATACGTCACAGAGTATTAAACGCCTGAAAAAAGGAAAATACGCCGATGTTGAAGAACCATTAATAGAAAGTTTGTACATGTGTAGTGTATTAAAAATAATATCTGCATTTGCTCATAAAACTGTTGCTTTGAGTATTTTCATTCGTTCTTTTCTTGGCTTAGGCCTATGTATAGTTAAGATTATGCTTTTGAGTATGTATTGCCAATATAAAAGTTTTCCCAGATATAAAGTTTCCCCTCTATAGTGAACATATAAACTACTCCCTTCAGATTCATTATAACAGGGTTCTACTGTACTTCTTTCTTCGTCCTGGAAACGCCTTAATATGATTTCAGTCTTCGTAGTTTATACTCGTAGTCTTCTTACTGGAATCGCCTGGTAGTACTCAAATCTTCTTATAAATAATAATTCTTCTTTATTTCAACAACTCTCTTCAAATCATTAATATTATTCCTATTTACTATCATTTCTTATAATTCTTCAAAATATTTCACCAGTTATAAGTTCAATTTCTGCAGTCATAAAAATGTCATGTCTTTCCTATTCTAAGTTCCTATATCAATTCCCTTTCGTTTTCTCTATTCCTTCCAAACAAAACTTTTATTAGCTAGCAATAATTTTTGTTAAATCTTTTCCACCAATACCAGATTGTTTTACAAATATTCGTCATATAATATTACATATGAACTGTGAAAAAACATCATTCTTATTCGTTAAACAAATATCATTACTTGAGCAAGGAAGTATTACCTTCAAAGATATAAATACAAATTACTGATTTTATGGTTCATAGAGAAATAAAATGTGTAGTGAAGTGAAATTATAAATATGCTACATTAATTTTGTTCATCCATCTTGTTATATGAAATTAACAAGTTCAACCTTTATAGTGCTTTGTTCAGTTCAACGAATTTCCCCACCCTTTCAGGACAGGAGAGAAAGGACAGCTTAAGGTCACGGCTTTGTTTACAGAGCCGTCAACTTTCCATTTGTACTGCGTCCTTTAGGGGTGGCCAAAGTTGTGTTGCCCGCCGTAGAAGACTGGTGCGGACATTATGCAAATTTTTAATTTTATCTTTTAAGGATATATAAATAAAGGGTGCGGACATTATGCGAGGGCGGACATTACGCGAGTGAATACAGTAACTGATATTTTAGTACAAATATTTCCGTTAAAAATCTGAAATTAAATTACCGTAAATCTTAACACGCGATTGTACACAAAGTACAAATATGAATTCTGTAATAAAAGGTTGCCATTTTGAGATGCTTCAACATTCACATTTTTACTCAAGAACAAATATTTTAATTTTCAACTTTAAACAATTGTGAATTACTGCAATATTGGGTGGATTTATCGTTTTCCCCGTGTGATGTAACGAAGTTTTAGTTAATATAAAAAAATGTGAACATTTGTTTAACAATGTTTCCACTGTAACTTTCAGCTTGGAACTAATGTTAGCGGTGCTGACGTCTTGGGTGCGATGTCTAATGAATTTTCACATTAATTTCTACCAAAATTATTTTTACATTTGTTTGGCCTCCTGAAACTGCAGGTCACCTTATATTCGGGCCAATACAGTATTTCATATTAAGTAGTGGTGTACCAATATGACTTTACCGATTACTGATTATGAGAGCAATAATCGGCAGATACTGATTCAGTTACCAATAATAAACAAATTTTTTTAAATTTGATAATGCACACAAAAATTTTTATTCTTATGTGAATTTATTAACAAGATTAGGCAAAATTGAAAATACATTTATAATAACAGTATAAAAATATCTAAAATACACTATTAAGTCATTGCAAAGTGTAAATTAAATAAACTTATATTTATATTTGTTATTGTAAACAACTTGAACTACAGTCTAATGATTGTAATTTACAATGGGTAAGTTTTTGTTGTGGAAAACTAGCATTATTATTGACTATCACATAAGGTTGCATATCTTCACAAATCATTTCAGCTATAAACTGTGTCAGTTCTAATGCTCTTGGGTCATTCGCATCATACAGTATTTTCTTTTCCATGATGTCTTTTAATTTTGTTTGAGCCAATTTCATTACTTTTCTTAGAACTCTATCTGTATCACAATCATCTGTGGTTACATTAGCACATTTCTCCACTAATTTATCAGGATGCATTTGCTTGATGTGGTTCCATAGGTTAATAGTAGTGTATTCCTGCTGATTGGTCAGTCCCCTACCACCACCACAAGAAATTACTGTTTTACAATGTAAACATGTTGCTTTATTTTTTTCACTTGAGTTTATATAAAAATGAGAAATGACACAAAACCAATTCTAGCACATGTGATTTTATTTACGTTGACTGAATATATAAAATTATAAATACTTTTTCACTTTTCACGTCACATACAAATAACACAACGAAAGACACCCATAACGAGTTGGTAAAACGCAGTGGTAAACTCTAGAAGGTATCAGGACCACGATTTTGAACCGCTACTATGACTCGAAAAGATCAATTGTCATAGAATCCACTGCAACTGCTTGTGGTATTTTGATTGCGTGCCATATATTTTACATCTCTGGCTATAGTTAATGTACAAGGCCACTAAACAAAAGACAGAACAAAAGACAAAACATAAATAAACGTGTAGGAAAAATGTATTTTTTTTGTTCGAGGCAATGAGATTTATTAAACAACGAAATATCTGTAATCAAGATCTGACAGAGTTAGATGAATATACATACAGATATTACAGTATTTAGTCCTAAAATGTGTAACAAATTATTACACTGTAAAAACCTTCTTAATTACGCCGGGACGTAGATAATCGGCAAAGTAATCGTTAAGATAATCGCCAATTACGATTAATCAGAAAGTACCCATAATCGCTGATTACGATTAATCGGTATCCGCATTGGTGCACCTCTAATATTAAGTTAAATTATGCTTAGGGATGTTGATCCTTCGGTGCTTCAATTCCACTGATTCTACTTAGAATCAGAACCATCTATTCTCAAGCTGTAAGGAAGTGTACCATATTAATAATCGCATAATATTTAGAATCGTTAGGTCATTAGAACTGTAGATAATTTGGATGTAAAATAGTTACATTAAGTGATTCTAGCCAAAAATGATGTATTTTCCGGCCAGTTAACTAAAAATGTTTGCACAATTTTCCTATCACTAATGTACAAAAGACGTGGTATATTATTTAAAGGTAAGATCACAATCACGTATAATCTGTAACACTGAACTAACCAAAGTTGGATTATCTGTACTTGCGGGGGAAATATTGTAACCATTTCAATGTACTAACTTTATTTCATAAACACAACATTAACGTAACTTTTCTCTTCACTCATAAACATAAAATCGTAAACTTCTAATGTTGACAGGCAATCATGACGCCATGTTGAAGTTAATAATTTAAAGCATGCTAGCCAACCGTGTTCATAAAAATTTAATGTTATATTTTTCTAGACTTTTGTATACTAAAGCTAATTTCTCGTTATATTTAGATACTTTTAAGTAAATTTTTTTTGCTTAAAATATGGGTTTAAATTTGGTTTTGTGTCATGTAAAGTCATTTAATGTAATGCCCAAGAATATTTTTTTGTTGTTGCTTTATATGTGCTGCCCATGTGTAAACAAATGTTTGTAAAATGCACTGTTTTTACGTTCGTGTTGATGTTTAATTTGCAGTGACCTCGATAGCTTGTATTAACCACTTAACATGTTAACCCAATTTAACTCGGGTTATATACTCGTGACACAATTCACTTTGCTGTCCTTCGTTATGTATCCCGAATATTTCCGTCGTGTTTCTTCGCGCTTGTAGTTTACTTTTTTGCCGTGTATATTGCGGCAAATATTGACTATCTCTGTACACTTCAAGCTTTGTAACAAGATGGAAGCTCTGTGCACTTGCCGACACGCATGATGATACGTGTGTTCATGAAATGTTCGTAACTTACACTTGTTTGTTTACAAATATTTAGTTTATTATTTCCTTGACAGGGTGCAGTATCTATTTAGATTTCTTTACCTTAATATGCACAGTGCAGTGATCAGAGATAATAGCAAGGGTACTGTTTTTTCGCGAGTTTTGCGACCCTCAAGTAGACAATTTCTTTCGTTTTCGTATGCGTATTTCATAAATAATTGTATGAATATATAAACTGAATAATTTATTTTTATTTCGAGTGAGTTTTGCCGTGGATATTGCCATATGTCTTGCGATGTATTCTTTTGTATTCGGGTACGAATATAAAATGTAATTTGTGAATTTCTTTCAGTTATTATTATTTTGTTTTGAAATGGAAACAGGCGAGTTAGTGGATATTGAAGGATCGGATTTAGAAAATGGTAGCAAAGTGTGGTTCCGATCCACAGACCTCGGGTTATGGGCCCAGCACGCTTCCAAGGTATTATTTTTTTTACTTATTCGTTTATTGAGTGTTTATCTGAAGCCCAGCATATGTTACAATGTGGTAGCAGAGCAGCATTTTGTAAGGATTTTTTCCTACTAATACTAATTTGTTTTTACTTAATGCAAACGGAATTAATTACTCGAAATGAAATCGAATAACAAAATATTACATGATTTCCATTTCCGCTGCAAGAATAACATATTTACGCCGACATAATGACTGGCCTTCATATTTCATAAACAAACAAATTTAAAAAAAGGCCAACGGTTGTTCATTACATTTCTAAAGTACTTTCCTTTTAAGTAATAAAAAAAGTGATTTTTCCGGAACAGCTTTTGAAAATGTTATTGGAATGTTAAGTGGTTAATGTGAATTTGAATCACGATCAGTTAGTGTTTTAATGTCAGTGTAAACGTTCACGGACGTAAATCAAGTGAAACACAACAAACAGGACATTAAAGAGCATGGCAGGAGAGAGGAATTTCACAATAACACAAAATCAAGGATTTGTAATATTGGGAAATAGAATCGTAATTAAACCGGTGATCAAGGGAAATTGTGGAATCGGAATCTAAGAAATGTGGAATCGGCCCATCCCTATTTATGCTTATTATGTTACACGTAGAATTGACCCTGAACATGAAAACTTAGTAAGATAATGTTATTGAAATGTCTTGAAAAAGTCATAAAATTGATTAAACAGGTGTCTGTAGACACCTTGTTAATGATGAGGGAAGTTTTTTGTTTGAGTGAAGAGTGCTATAATTGTTATGTCTCTACAACAGGAAGTGGTCCTCGGATTCAATGAAATCAACGCCAGAGGTGGTGTGGCACTAGCCAAAGCCATGAAGAACAAGAGCAAACTGAAGGTGCTGGAGCTGGGGGGGAATCTGTTCGGCAAGTCTGGATGCGATACCGTGACATCAGAGTTGACTCGGAGCGGGAGGCTCGATGCTTTGGCCAGCCTCAGGTAATGTTTGTATTTCTTCTGATTTACTAATATCAAGTGGGTGGTGATAAATATCACGTCTTATTCATTCTAACAAACACTGCCCATGTGCGTTGAAAAAAATTCTGTTCTGTGTAAATAGTGCTTTCTTTGTCGACAGGCAATCATGACGCCATGTTTAAGTTAATAATTTAAAGCAGGCTACACAACCGTGTTGTTCATAAACATTTAGTGTTATATTTTTCTAGCCTTTTGTATAGGTACTAAAGCTAATTTCTCGTTATATTTCAATACTTTTAAGTAAAAATATTTTTGTGTAAAATATATTTGTTTTCTTGTTTTCTCTCTTGTTCCATAAACTCCATCTACCTCTCCCATTGTCAAAGCAAGGTTAAAAATATATGTCTCATAAATTTAAGTGACTTTCCCATATTAAATCAATTTTCAATGGCTTCTTTCAAAAAAAATATTGTTAGTATATTTGCCTTTTTGGTTCAAACCAACAAACGTTAGTAGATTTTGTTACATATATGATACCGTTACATATTTTCAGGTCACTTCAAGTTGTTACTGTTTTTCTGGCTGTTATGCTGATTTTTATTTACTTTATATATATATATATATATATATATATATATATATAGATATTAGTGATGATGAGAGGAAAGAAGTATATATATATATATATATATATATATATATATATATAATATGTACATGACTTCATATTTTGTGTTTCTTAGGTAGCTTTTAAATGAATGGAAATGCCTAATTTTTACTTACCACTTCAGTGATTGCATGTTTTGTCTTATTTATATTGTTATATATATATATATATATGTGTGTGTGTGTGTGTGTGTGTGTGTGTGTGTTATTTATGTCTTTTCTATTAATGTTTAATGTGGTGTTATAATTTTTTTGATGTTCTGGAAGTTATTTTTTTACTATTCTTTTTATCTTGCAGTGAAGATGAAGACCCTGATGATGAGGAGGAAGAGGAAAAAACAAGTAGTGATGAAGATGACAATTCTGATAACGAGAGTGAGAATGACTCCATGTTGGATAATTCATTGGGCAAAACAAGCCTTCCAAAGGTGTTACCACCCTTGACCTTGAACATATCTCAAGTACCTAAATCACTTGGGGAAGAATCCCCTAAATCGACCATACCTCAGGTTCGCAAACTGATAGAGGAGGACTCTCCAAAAAACGCTGACATCCCACACATCCCAAAGCTTTTGCAAATGTCTCCCGAGTCGCCTAACAGACCATTTAGCCCTGGCCAGCTGCTTCTGTCTCCAAAATCTGCATCTTTTTTAAGTTCTAGATCCTCATTCCATGATAATAAAAAATCAGTAATATCTCCTAAATCCTGCACAACATTACCGACTTCCCCGCTTATTCCTCTGCCCTCGCACCTAACACCTTCAAGGCTTTTCCAAGATGTAACCAAAGAACCTGCAAACAGTGAACATCTCTCATTTCCTCCTAAAACTATTAACAATGCTGAAGGCTCTAAACTAATGGCAGTGGAAGCTCCTCATGGCGGGGACGCTTCCCAGGTTTCGGAACTAACTCAGGATGATGTAACAGTAAGTTTCTATGTTCAGAAAGTATATGTGTTTGAAACAAATAACCATCACTTAGTATGTTAATTTCCATGCAAAGTTTGTTTATTTTGTAATGCATTCTTCATTTTTATCAATGTACTACCTAATCATGTCTGTTCCATATTGCCTTTTGCCATGATACGAACGTATTGAAACCATAGTTTGTTGGTTATTTATTAGAACTGTGTAGGTAGTTAGAAATGCAATTTTTTTTTAATATATGTATTATTGAAGTTAGATAAAATGCTGTGTTTTATGTTAATGAATTGTGTTATTTGACAGGTCACAGTTAAAGAATTTCTGAAAGCCCCTACTGCAGAAAACTTTTTGAAGTTCGGTAGTAATCGCAAGATGATTTTAATTAATGAAATTAAGGTAAGTCCTTTTTTGTCATTCAGTGTTACATGAATGCAGATTAATTAATGCAGAATTCCTAGTATGTTAATTAATTTTTTTTCTTCATGTTTTATCTCCAAAACAGCATAGTAAATATTTCTTCATATACCTTTTTGTTAGTTTCTGTCTTCTTTCTTATTATTTTATAGTTGATATTTAATTGTAACCTTTCTAGATCCGCCAAACATTGTTTCAGAAACTTTATTTCTGTTGCAACCAACTTCTTTCCTCTCATCATCACTAATATCTTCTTCTTATGGCAGGGTTATTCTATATGCAGTGCAGACACAGCGAACTGTCTGCTGCATTTGCAGTCTCACTTATTGCCCTGTACTTCTGCATAGCTTTTGTGCAGTCTGTTTCCAAGCCATTCATCTGTCATAGTACCACGAATAAAACTCTTTACTGTATTATTGGTCATCATAATCTTGACACACACTAATTTTATTTACATATGTGTGTGTGTGTGTATGTATACACACACACTTTAATTCTAGTATGCATGCATTGCATCAAATATTTTTTCTTGCAAATAATATATTCAACAAATTAAATATATTCCAAAATTTTAGTAAAAGCTATGCATTTAAAATTTTTTTAACATCATGTTGTTTCACTATATACATACATGCATTTTAGGCCGGGCTACTTCTGAATTCAGTCCGGCCGCGGGATAGGTATTTAGTAGATGCAAAATAAATATTTGTGTGATTTACACAATTATTTGGATAGAGATTTGAAACAAAAACCTTAATCCAGATTTTGAAGAGCTTATTAATTATTAGTGTAACAGTTTAAATATTTTAACTTTCAGCTTAAATATAGCGATGTAATGTGATGAAATTTTCAAAGTACAGTAAACTCCCGGTATATCGCGCCCCGATTGATCGGGTATATCGCGGGTCAAACCATGTCCCCCAGTCAGAAATGAATAATAATAATGGAATAAATGGTTGACAGCCGATTAGGATAATTTTGCGTTGTAACTAACAAACTAAGCATCGGGCAGAAAAAAGCCTAGGCGTAGAAAATGTCCGCAGTAAAATTCTAAACAAGATATCTCCGTACATTATTCCTCTATCTTGTAGGGTTTTCAAATTATGGTCCAATCCAGCCCAGTGATATTTTCTGAAACACTAGTTCTTAACGTCGCTTTATCTCACAAATGAAGCATCGGACAGGGGACCTGATAAAGCCCACCGTCCAGCGACATTATCCAGCGTGACTCGGCTGGGGATTGATGTTGGATAGGCTTGGTTGTCGGCAAGCGCTGGTTAGGGAGAGGCTAGCCGAGAACATGGAGAGAGGTAGAGATTAGAGCGGGCAGTAACACCAGGGGGAGTGGGGGAGGGAATGTGTTCACGCAGCACACAGGCAGAGCATGAGTCACTTGACTGAGCAGCGTCCCTGCGTACAAGGCAAAATCAGGTAGTCCGGTGTTTAAAATTCCACTCCAGAATCTTAATTGGTACTTTACTGGACATCTGTATATAAATGTTTTGTTACAACTTAAACCTACAGACGTAATATTATTGGGTAATTCATTGTATTATACAAGTTCATCTTTTTACTTTGGTATAATGTTTTAACATTAAATAGTAAAGTAAATCGGCTAGCGTATTTTTAATCTTTGCCCAGGAATTCCCAGTGGTCCAATATTTACGTGAACCATACTGTACCACTTTTGCCATGAGGTAGTAAACAAGCCCCGGAAATGTTTATGTGTAGCGGCCTCCCGACCTTTAACCAGAGGCTGGGGAATATAACACTTGCCGATCCGAGCCACACACACTCAGCAACTCGACACAGCGTTTGGTGAAATAAGTAAAGACAAAGTTTAACACGGTTTTTAATACGGCGTCACTGATTGCGCTAAAATTAAATTGGCGCAATTTTTGTTTCCCACATGTGACCATTTATAATTTACTGTAAGCATGGATAATAAAGTTTAACCACTTGACACGATAGACGATTCTTTATTTTTTATTGTACGAATGCTAGAATCGTTTTTTTCCTGTATCTGCGGCCTGCTTCTACAAAAGACAAGCTATCTATAAGTAAATCTAGAATTTTTATTTTGTCAATCAAACTCGGTACTTTGCGATTCATATTCGGTTTGAAGTATCACTACGGCCTTTCTTTTTAGAAGACTTTGACCACAGAATCGTGTGTAACCGCACACACTGCACTTACTTTGTTACGGACACTGACGAAGCAGATACTGTGGCTAACACCACGAGACTGGCAGCAGCAGCTTGTGTGCCGCACGTGTGTATGGCGGCGTGTGGCGCGCTCGTAGGCCGTGCGACAAACTGTGCGCGGCACGCGGAAAAATAAAAACAATTCAACATTTAATATTTATCTTTAAAATTTATTATTTTTATTTTTTCACCCGTGTTTAGTGGAAACTGCGGATGCAAAGTCCGCACAAAGGCGGGCCATCTATACTGTGCGTGCTTGCCGACCTATTAGAACACAGGCGGTGTTTTATGCCTTTTGACCTTGGTCACATCGAAACATCGCGGTTATGCAACAACGCGGGTAAAAGTTATGTCCCCCGACAACCGCGTTAAATAGGGAGTGTACTGTAGCATAAGTTCAGGCTATTCATTAAATCACCTTAACAGCCAAACTACACTCTTGACTGATTTGAATTCTTTAAAAAAATAAAAATAAAAAAATCAGAAGGCTCAAACTTTTATCTAAAAAAATTGAAACATTACGGGCTTGAGGCTCCATCACGTGGCTTGGAGCGGTGGTTTAACCCATACCCAACATGGAAAAAGAAAAAAGAAAAGTTTTATAAATATTTATATAAATGCTAAGTGTTTCTTTAAATATAAAAGCTATATACAGAAAGTATATTAAATAAAACAATTGCTACTATGCATAAATATCGTAAAATAAATTTGATGGAAATGTGTTTTTTACGTAGAAACTATGTTCAAATACAACTTAAAATATTTCACCTTGTTGTGAATTAGTTTTTTTTTTTTTTTTTCATTATTAAGATTTAAATAAATATGATGATGTAATTACGCATGTGTTACAGATATTTTAACTTTGCACTTATGTGCAGAGTTGCTATGTCCTGGAAAACACTAAGCAATAGCCATTGGCATGCAAAACAAATGATTTTACCTGCAACTTCAGAATTCTCTGAACTTAATTTGAATGCTTTAATTCTTGAGTTTATAGATTTTTTTGACTTGTAATTTTTAACATTTCACTTAACATTTTTTGATTATCTTGGTCTTTTTTTAGTTCATTTTATTATACAGTAGAGCACCCCTCAACCGTAATTCCCACAAACGGAACTCCCGATATCCGGAACTAATTTTCCAAAAAAAAAATTAAAACATTTCCGCACTGGAACGAGGCTTTTTTCTTTTGCCTGACTGTACATGTCTTGTAGGCACGAGCGCGCACGTCTGTCAGAGAGCTAATTATAGCCAGTCTTTCCCGCGCATTGCGTAAATACACCGCTGGTTTTCGCGTCAGACGTGAATTACTATAAAGATGTTTATGCTGTAAGTAGTTTTATTGTTTCACTATGTCAAGCAAACGGAACATTCCGGCCGGCCCGAGAGTATGTACACCGACTCCCACTACACACGCTGACACACGTGATAGCCAGTAACATTTACTTCCAACGTGTGATGCTTTCAGTTTGTAGACAATAATTTAGTGTAAAAATATGTATTATGTACATATTTATACCATAATATATGGTTAAACAGTCTACATTTACCTGAATTTCTCTATCTCTGTGTTTTTAAACAAGATGCTTGAAGTGTTATTCTTGTGTATGTGAAATGTAAACTGTGCATGGCAGTGACTATACACTCTCCAGGAAGTGTGAATCACTAGCACGTCAACACAGAAGTAACACAACACTACAGCTGTAGCCCTACTACCTCCCCCGAACCCTCTTCATCATCCTCTTCGCTCACGCAGGCACCCACTCACAGAGATAAGAAACACGTGCCTGCCAGCTTGCTTAAATGAAGGTAATTCAACCGGCCCTGAGGCCGGCAACTCCCCTTACCCGGAATTTTCCCATAACCGGAACTCCCCCCAATGATTCCGGTTTAGGGGTGCTATACTGTATCTATTAGATACGTATATGTAGGTCATCAAGTATGTTCCCGATTAGTTAGGAGTTAAACATAATCTTACATATTCTTTTTTTTTTATATATATTCAGTGTTGTTACACATAGAAGTACAACATAAAACACAAATGTGAATTATTTTACATGGTACCAAAGTGCAAAAAAGGGTTTCTGAATTGGATGCCAGTCTTGAAAAATAAATTGTACTTTCGTATCTTGATTTTGTTGTTTTGTTTTTTTCAAGCAATTTTTTATTTATTTATTATTTTATCACTCTTGCAAATATTTTACAAATAATTATTTGGTAGCAAATGTTAAAATCAAGCACATTTGTTATGGAATTGTGTTTATTAATTACTTATTTAGGTATAAGCATGCCTCTTTTTATAGCCAACAAAGGCACACAAAATATACTTATCACAGAGAATAGAAAGATCCATCTCCATTTAAAAGCCATTAAAAAATTGAAACCAAAAATTATTTTTGCTAACACTAGTTGGTTTTTACTAATCGGAGAATAAAGTGGTGCACAGAAAAACTTGATACAGCTAACAGTTGTACATAAAACTGCAAACTTAGTTAGTTAGGGTTATCGTGATACTAAACCTTATAAACATTAAATAAAATTACTATTATTTGCGCTTGGTAGAAAATAATTTATAAGGCTGTTAAGAATAAAACAAATATTGGTATACGGAAAAAAAAAGGATTTAACTGAAACAAATATAATGCATTTAAATAAATATCAAACTTCAATGATTAAATGCTTGAATTGTAACAAAATAAATCAAAGGAAAGAACTGAAATGTGTCGAAATGTTACCTTACTGTACATATGAATGTGAAATAACCGAAATAATCTGAAACAATACAAATGGAAATACGGTAATGAATCGGAAACCTAATATAACAAACAAAATCACTTGATACAATAGAATTTCTAATGTTTTCCAGTCTTCTTTATTTATCATTTTAAAGTCTTGAACATGTTTTTCTATCAGGTATTTAACTTCCAAATTATCATTTTGCAGGTTAGCCCTGTACAGAGCTGTCATGCCAGTTCAATTGACATGCTGAGTTCAATTGACATGTTTGCCAACATCCTACTGTAAAATAATTGACTTTAATTCTAATTGTATAATATTGTATAAAGTTTAGTAATAATTCTAAAGTAAAAATTCATAATTTGTAATCAAAATTGTGTTGCATACTTAAATTGGTTTCCAAAATATTGACTTGAAATTAAAAATTATGGTTTATAAGCCATTTGTAACTCAACTACAGTTTTTTTTTTATTAGGATAGGCTGGAATTTATGCTATTTTATACTTGCCACTGCTAAAATGAAGGAAACCAATAACGTAGCTTACTGCTCAGGTAGAGTTTGGCATTTACCAATCCAAAGAGTTTCAAAAATGTGCTAGCATAATAATAAGTAGCTGTAAACTTAGACGATGAGCTCATAATGACATTCTGTTCCCATCCTGTAACATTGCTATCATCATTTATAATCCATTCGGTTGTAGTATCAAACTCTCTGGTAGATGTGTTTGATTTATTTAAGCATTTAATAATAATATTATTTGAGAATTTGTAATGTCTCTTAGTCACTATATTTCTGATGTCTGTCATCACTACTCAACACTGCAGAGATAGCTATGACATAAAAATATTAATTTTTTAGATTTTTACACAAATTGTTAATTTATGTATAGTAGTTAGCAAGTACATGAATGTAAATGAAAATTAAAACACACTTTCCACTTATAAAAAAACTTTAGTCATTGTAAAACTGCAGACTGTTAAAATAATAAACAAATATCATTAAATGAAAATTTTGTTCCTTGGCATTGCTGTCATAAAATAAATTTTAATGAAAAGTGCTATTAATGCAGAAATTCTATTCAAATACTTCCAACCTTACCTTTTCAAAATTAGTTTTTTTATATCATTACTAAGATTTTTTATTTAAATAAAGATATGATTTAAAAGAAATCTTTTTTTATCATATTTAAAAAACATTTATAATTCTGATTGTTGAGATCATGATCGATGAACCTCTCAGCATGACAGTCCAGATTCAATTACCGGCAGGATCAAACCAGACTTTTTCACAAGAGAATTAATGAGCTAGACATCTCGTCAACAAGGAGTCATTCGATATTACTGTAGCATTGGCGGAATGAATGGATGGGGAGACAGGAGTACTCTGGGAAAACCCACCTGTGCATGGTTAAGTCCAACACTATTCTAACATGTCAAATATTTCACAAGTGGTAAACGTGTCGGTTAACTACTGGATTTTTTCAGATAATCTAATTCCTCTATCCATTTATTCAGTCAATTCTTCATTCTAATATCATTACCCCTAATTGTTACTTGAAATATTGGTGGTAACACCTCTATTTCCTGTATATATTTGTGACTTTTTTCAAAACATTACAAAACTGTATGGGAACTGAGTTTCAGGGTAAATTAAGTTTCATATTTTCATCTAGCTTCATCTCATTTTAAATTTATAGTAAAATCCTGCTGTCCACACAGAAAATTGAATCCAATTCATCCAACTATGGCACCTGGGGATGTGGATAAATTTGTTTGTTCATCAGATGTAGCATTAGTGCGTATTGTGAGATCAGGGCTTGCTGAAGGGCCTGTTTCGTCAATCGCTAAACCTAGTGGCTGTGGGTTCAGCCAGCCGGGCTCGTGCATCTGTTAGACAATGAGAAGTGAGCTGGCATTGGAGTGCCCGCACTTACATACCCCTTTTTTGTCTCCAAGAAACGGCTTTCCGGAACTCCACAAGTCGATTGTATCTTAGTTCGCCATCTCTTGCATTCCACCATTTTCTGGTGATGATGGTTCAAAGCTGTGACCTTAGTAAGGATTAGGAAGTTTTTGTACTCTGAAATACCTGTAAAATATTTGTAAAAGACAACTACTGTCTTGTTCCAGAACTATGGAGTTGAAAGCTACCTCGAACAGGCTATGCCTCTTCTCATGAAAGTATCTGCTCTGAGCTCTCACAGTGATGTGATGGTCCGGAGTTCTGCACTGGAGTGCACTGAGATGCTGTATCAAGAGGTCTTCAGGTGGGGACAAATGGAAGACCAAAATGTTGAGCTCATTAACAGCCTCTTGGTCCATTTAGGACTTCTCAAGGTAAAATTTTTTAAATTGCTCGAATTTTCTCTACAAATCAATTATTTTATTTTTATTTTCAAACTTTAAACTTATGAAATTATTAAAAAATGGAAGAAGGAAAATATAGGTGTGGGCAAAGCTTTGAATAAAAATGTGAATAATATATTTTTAATAAATATTTCAGCTTTGAAATAAAATTTTCTTCAAGATTAATATAAAGATAACTTCTGTAATGTTTGTAGCATATGAGTAAGATCTTGAGATGAAAAATTATGTTGAATAAGAGGTGTATAGTAAGTTATAACGGTTCATTACATACCAAAATAAACAGATGTTCAACGCCAATTGTAATTGTTGTTTTTATTTTTTCCAAATAGAATGCACAGGCGAATCCAAACCCTTTTCAATTCTTTCTCACTCGTTCCAATCGTACATCCGCCTTTCGAAAAACGCACGCAGCTTGCACGATGAGAATTAGAGAAAACTAACGTCCTTCAGTAATATTTTACTGCAAGTACACAAAATTAGTGCTGCCTTAAACATGACCGCACCCAGCGAAAACAAATTTCGCCACGAGCCAAAACGCTGACGAAAGTGGTCGCAATTTCTAATTTATGTCCGAACGAAATATAAAAAAAAATTAGGTTAACTTAATAATCGGCCTGGCTCTGACCACCAACGTTAAATTATCTCTTCAATAACTTCTACATAATTTGCGAGAAGCCACCGAACGCGACCTACTTGTGCAGCGTTCGACGGACGACTGACGAATTCATGAACTCGTTTCCTCCACGCAGGGAGGAGAAATCACACGACCTCACCGACCAATCACACGCACGCTTCATTCACGCTTACCAATACAAGCCAATCAGAGTACAAAGTACAATACATGACAAAACCCTGTTACACACATAACTCGGGGCTTCCCTTGATCTGTCTCTTTTCAATTTCACATCAAAATCGGGGACTCCCATTCTCGTTCTCTCTCCCACACCGTGAGACAGCAGTTATCACTCAGTTCCCACGCAGTGGGGGAATTACCGTCTTTATATCGGTTGGCGGGGAAGCACTGTTTCTTTCTCACTCACACTTACAGGCCTCTTATGCCTCTCTTTCTAACCATCACACCAGACACAGTCCCTTGTTCTAGAATTATGCAACACGTTAATTAAAATTAAGAACAGCAATCATAATACAAATTACTTGACAAAATTCAACTTATTTAGAAAAACCTGAAAAAGTAGGCCCAAACAGGCAAAAATCTAGTACAACGGCTCATTTGTGAATAATTACATAAAAAATTGTAATGATTGAAAATGTCTAATAAAATACAAAATACCTTCTCAAAACACTCGGCAAGTGAAATATCAACCCTTAAACACATAATAACGGTAAAATATCATTAGAAAGACTTTTTAAGAAATAATTACATGCATAAAAATAGTTTAAAAGGAAATTATTTAGCTAGGAGGGTAGGGTCTTGCAACGTTACAAAGTGTCTGCGGTGTATGTTCAAGATGGTCCTGTGCTTGCTTAGGTATGTTTTTAATAATTTGTATGTTTTTAAACATACTAATGAATGTTTTAAACATTTGCTCATTTTAATGTTTATTTCTTAACCTTACCTATTTATAGTGCTGGTAAAAATAAACTTTGATTTAATTAAATCCTCTTCAAAATGAAGTATCCTGATTTGCCCACTCCTAAAAAAGTTTCTTTTTTTTTTTTTAGCATCTTCATAATTTTCGCTTTTTAAGATGGCATTGAATGTACGACAATATCCAATGTATGGAAATTTAAATATGAAAATTTTAAATGCAAAAAACATTCAAATATGAAGCTGTTGCAATTGTATGATAAAAAATAAAAGGATTAACCTAAAAATAAAATAACTTACTACTTAAAATTATTTCAATAATACCTCAATTTTGGCCAAGCCCACATGTAAATTCATACTTAATTTACTTAAATTTCGTAATTTTTAAATGTGTGAGTTGAAAAAGATACATTATAAATAACAATGCTGTTTGTTGTAATTTTAAATTTAACAAAATAAATTGTTTTTTTATTAGTTTAACAAGCAGAAATTATTTTACATATTTGTTAAATAAAAATTACTTAGTAAATTTTTATTTTGTGTTCTATAAGAAAAATTAATTTTTACAATTTTTGAAACTATTTTATATGTGGTTCATTTTCACTAAAGTTCCTTCTCTCTCTGTATGTGAGAGAGAGAGAGAAGAACGACTGATATATAAATATATATAAATAAATCAGCCGTTATTCACACAACTCTATAGATTTAGTCTTCTAGGTATGTATTTTGTTTATCCTGTTACACTCCAAAGACCGCCGGACTAGCTCAGATATTTCACGTTTTGGTCTTTGAAGGGTAACTCACAGGATAGACTTGCATACTCGGATGTTGAAAAAGTGAGGTTATGTTTACCTCAGAATATAAGTTATAGGCGATTGTTGAATTTCAATGATGTCTCTCGTACACAATATGTTTTTACTGTTTATTTACTTATGCCTTACGAATTCATGAGGCATTTGCCGCCATCTTGCAACCACAACATTTACAAGTTGAAACAGTATTTTCCTTTCTCACAACAAATAAGCTTCATTAATTGGAATCACACGCTGACTGGCCGAAAATTGAATATTAAAAACAGTTCGAAGTTAAGTCCCGCAGTTGCATTCAACTTTTCGGTACAATGCTGAAAGACAGTGTCCCCGGAAACAGTGACGAAATTTACTAAGTCCTGTTTTGGGCGATTACCGACGACTGTAGTCACTAAATTCTAATTGTGTCCAAAAACATGAAAATGAGGTTGATTATAAACCGGTGACGCCCGGACCACAGCCGCGAAATTTACTCTTTAAATCTTCATAATTAAGTTTTGAGCCACCTACTCAACTAACCACCTCAGTCGCTGTTCAGTAGATGACTAACTAACCAAAACGACACACTGGTCTTAGGAGAGACCAAGGATTGCACTATGACGTAACTTTCGGCCAATCACAGCACAGTATCAAACACTCCCTTCAACACCAGCCAATCACAGAACAAATTACAATACATGAAAAAACCCTGTACACACATAACTCAGGTCTTCCCTTGATCTGTCTCTTTTCAAATCCACTTCAAAATCGGGGACTCCCAAAATATTCTATCACTAGTTACTCTGTCTCTGTCTTACACCGGATGCATCATTATCGTTTTATCACCTCGGCGTCACTGTGTCGACGCATGTCTTTCTTTCTCACCCTAACTGCCACGCAACTGGCTCACATGATTTCATCATCCCACAGACAAAATTACAAAAGAAAAATATGTTACAGTGCATTTGCGCATATAAACAAAATATTTAAAGCTTAAAAACCATTTTAAAACACATAAAAATGTAATTGTTTAGGTAGAATTCAGTAAATTTACAGTTATATAGCTGTTTCATAATAAAGCAAATAGGCTTAAACAGTACACAAATATTAGAACCGATAATTAATTGAGAGAGTACATTAATAAAACATAAGCAAACATAAATATTAACATGGAAAACAATTATAAACGGTAAAATATTATCATCAAAGTTATTTGAAAAGATTCATTGTAAGTTTCAATGATTTATCACATGTACCTCAGTTAGGTTATGATGCCTGAAAATTATTTAAACAACTTACATACTGTATTACTGTTAAAACATATATAGGCACTGTCCTGCAATGCTACAATCCCTTGTGGATTGGCTTTTATAATTTTATTGTGTATTGGTAAATAACTGGTAACTGTAAAATATGTGTAACTAATAATGTGTTAAATTACATTTTGTGACATACAATTAATATAAAATTATCTAGATTCTGAAAAGACAATGTAAACTAATTTACCATTAAGCTTTCAATCGGTGCAAATAAAGGTAAGATAAGAAGTAGTCCTGAAATAGAGTAGGATTTTTTAAACAGAATATTCTTGGTGTGTACTTTGATTTAGAGCTTCTTCTTCATATTTGACTGCCTGATTAAATAATTGGTTGCACCTTAGTGAAAAGATGCATGTAGTGTTCTTCCACTAGGCAAGAACTTCTCTTGGTTCTTTCAGTGTTTATGAATGTTATTTGAGGAGGGAAATAATTTGGATTTTTGAGCTTGTTTAAGAAGGCGAGGAACAAATTTAGTGGCAACACGTCATTTGCAAATCCTGTCAAAATCTGCTGGCACGAGCTCCAACTCACTCCTGTCTCTTCTGAAATTTCTTTGATCATGAAACGACGATCCTCATTGTATTGTTATGGATTTTTTCAATGTTTTCATTGTTTTGAGATGTTGAAGAGCGCCCAGAATGAGCATGGTCTCATCTCACTACGTTTAAAACACCCAAACTACTTGAAAATTTGTGTACAGCTCATAGAATTCTCCTTGCAAGCCTTTTGAAGCATTTGGTAAGCTTCCGTTGCCTATTTTTCAAAGAGGAAACATTTCTAACGCTCTCTTTGTTCTTTTAAATCTGCCATAACTTATTTTAAAGTGGTCACGTTAACAGTAAGAGAAAAACAATACTACAATCAAACGTTAACCTACAAATTGATGCAGTCTGGGCAGCTGGTTAGTGAAGGTATTTACTAACCCCCATCTATGTCTACAAATGGCAGCGTGCTCTCAGTCCGGTTTCTTTTTTTTTTGTTTCTCCCCCCTTCCGCCCGTATAAAAGCTGGAGAAAATTGCTTAGTTTAAGAAACACTTAAAAGGCCAAAGTTTAGATTAGATAGTTATTGTAGTCAAGTAAGATATGTTTATTATATACATTAACTTTTTCATACTGAATGAATGAATTTATTTATGTTTGTATATTCTGTTTTCAGACTGATGACAAATTGTTTGTGCGGGCATGGAATTTGGAAGGTTGCATTTCGGCTTTGAAGCATGTGATCAAACAGAATTACCTTCCAAATACTGCAAAGGACACAGTAACATTGTTTTTAAAGCGACAAGTATCAACATCTGTGCCGAACACCCAGACTGTGCTAACACCAGTCACCATTACGTAGTAGCTCATTTGAAATTTTGAATTGTACTGTGTAATGACTTCAGAAACCAAATATTCCAATATTTTGATAATTTTGTTAAGTAACAGATAAAATAAACTTTTCCTATGGACATAATATTTATTAAAATGGGTTTCCTTACACTTCCATATCTTAACAGTTTTTCAGTGATACACCACAGGATAAATTGAAAACAGCTAAATCGCTGTTAAGGTGGTTTACTAGGACTCTGGTAACAATACTTGTGCTGTCACACGTCTATAGACGGCAGGTCTGCTGGAAACAACACTACAAAGGGCTTCTTTGTTCGACTCTTGCTTCAGACTGTTCTCTCAAGACACCAGTGTTGTAGATAAGTGACACACACAAATACTTTGCCACATGGAATGAAATACTGTATTCTTAAACCTACCTTACTGTAAAAAGCTATACGGTATTTGGTAATAAAAATGAGACCTCTCTTTTAACTTGTGGCAAATTTTATATTTTAATACAAATATTTGCAACTGAAATTTTTCTCTTTTGTTGTGAAACTGGGCACAAATGAATATTTATTATAACTATGGCTTGATAGCAGGGTATGAAAAAATCCTGATTTTTTAAAAAAAATCAAAAAAATCAGATTTTTTTGATTAAAATCTGTTTTTTTTTATTTATTAAAATCAGATTTTTTTACATGCTTTATATTAGCTTCACCTGTATGTTTGTTTGTCTGTCCGTCTGTAACTCTTTCGACTAAGAGTGAGTGGCTCATCACTGTAAAATGTCCCACCAATTTCATTATGTTCGTTAGCCGAGCGGTCTAAGGCGCGCGACTTCTGTGACGTCAGCTTTCGGATTCAGTGATCGTGGGTTCTACTCCCGGCCACGCCGAGAATTTTTTTTTTTTTTTTTTCGGTAAATTCTAAGATTATATCCATACATCTAACTGTAAATGATTCGGAGAGACTTTACCATTTCTTTGTGACGTTGCAACTCCAAATAGTTATCTCAGATGGTAATAGGTAGTGTCGGTAACTCATTTCCCTATGATAACTATACATAAATATAGTTTAAAAAACTAAAAAAACATGCTTTTAAAGAATATCAAACTAAAAAGTTAAAAATAAATATAGTTTAAAAAACTAAAGAAACATGCTTTTAAAGATTATCAAACTAAAAAGTAAAAAATAATTTTAAAATTTAATTTATGACAATAATATATAAGCAATACTAGTATAAATGAGAAAAAAGCATGGGGCGCTTAATATACAAAAAATATGGCACAAAGCGCATCAATCTTTTTTCTCATTTATACTAGTATTGCTTATATACTATTGTCATAAATTAAATTTTAAAATTATTTTTTACTTTTTAGTTTGATAATCTTTAAAAGGATGTTTCTTTAGTTTTTTAAACTATATTTAATGATTAAAATTTAAAAAATTGTAATCTGTGTAATATACAGTACATTTTCATGACTGTTTTCATGACTTGACTTTGCTCTACAGTACAATTAATAACAGATTAATTCATTTTGTAAAGACAACTAGCCTAATTTTCTTTCTTTGAAATAACCACATTTTACATTGCATAATGTTTTAAGGAAACATTAATGATGTCACTTTATGAAAATTTTTAGTACAGTAACATAGTTAACATTAGTAAAAAAAAATATGTCTTGTAGAAAATAACTACATCATTGAAAATATATAATACATATTTAAATGTAACTTTGTCACTTCTGTCATCCCTTATAGTCTTATAGTACAATTGTTCTAAATAAAGTACTTAATTTAAATCAAAACCACAATTTCCTTTTGTTCTTCTCAGAATTGCACACATTTGAGAGTATTCAAAGTAAAACTTCTACATAAAATATTACTTATTAAAAATTTTAAACAAAAATACAAGTTTTGCAGCTTTTTCTGTACCCAATAGATTTCTTAATGTTGACTGAACCAAACCAGACATACCAAAGAACTGAAAATTTCCTTCCTACAGTTCAAAAATTAGCATTTGACATTGTTGGAAGACAAACCTGTTGCCAAGGAGATATGACACACACACACAACACAAACACATGAGGTAGAGGAGAGAAGAGAGAAAATGAGATGGCATTTAAAGTTACATTCCACCCACCTATATTTAATGTGTTTCAAAATAACTATAAATACATTGTAGAAGAAATTAAGTACTATTCAATTTTCAGTCTATCTTTGCAGCAGTCAATTTTTATGTAAGTAGGCATGATTACTTGGTTTAAACAATACAGTATAGGAAATATTAACGTTCATATTATCATATTATAAATTGATTTTATTCACAGATTTTAAAAAAAATCACATAATTTAAATCATGATTAAAATCACGATTTAAATCATGCTGGTTAAAATCGACATACCCTGCTTGATAGTACTATTGTATTAATAATATAACTAGCATATAGTTTGATCACTATATGTTCACATTTCTAAGCCCTAGCTTATGTTCTAGATATGGGCTACCCATTTTGTTTAAATCACACAAATCTGATTTAAACACTACTTAGTAATTGCCATGTGCCGATTCAAATTTAAAACATTCTAGGCAATTTGATACAGAAATTATGTATCAACTATGAATTTATTTTTGTATCAAAATAATTTTATAGTTGTATAATTTTTGACACTCATCACTGACTAACGCTGTAAGATTGCGCCTAACTGCAGAATGCCAGAGTGCGACGGGAAGTCGCCAGCCAGGAGTCTGAGGCCGGCATTCTGCAGGTAGCCACACTTGCTGTTTTACACACAGCAACACTTTCATATTTTTAATATTTGTTAGGAAGATTATTTGGATTTTCTACCATAAAATGGCACTATAAGTTAAATTTTGTAAGTTTTTAATTTTTGAATTTGCTAACTAACTTTGTAAAGTAAGTAAATATTCAATTTATCACTAAAAATTAGGATGAGTCGGTACCGGTTCTGGGTTCCTATGGTTCTCAGCATTTTAACCGGCACCGAGAACCGCAGCTAAAATGTCAGTGCCCGTACCGGTACCGGCACCAGCAGTATAGCTAAACCCTTTACGAAAATAGTCCTTCACTACAACTTAACTGCAGCATGAAATGGCTCGACTCAAGTCCAATTCACATATGAATTATTTTTTGGACTTCTGTGGAATACATAATATGTATTCATCTCTAACTATAAAATAAATTACACGTGAAAATATTTAATTTTCTCGTCACATCTGTAAGCAAAGTACGTTTTACAATCAAAACTAAACAGTTGAAGGTGCTATAGATGTGACGCCAGCCGATAGTGCGCCTCTTAGTCGCACAGGTCGCGATGCCTCACCAACACATCTCAAAGCAGTGTGCCACGAACACGCCCGCGCGTGCCACATGGTGCAAAGAGTGTGAGTGCACCGAATGACCCGCAGCTAGCACCACTACCGGCCACATCGGCGGAAGCACTCTGCCGGGTGTGGCAATGTGCTTCCGCCGGACTATAGCATTCAAGGGCACATGTTTTCTCCCACTGACATAAACTATGTAATAAATAATTCTTCAAACGTTTTTACTTATTAATGTCTTTGTTCAACGTGCGAATATGTCCTAAACTTGGCCGCGTCTGTTCCCTGCATGCTGCGCTTTTGGCGCACAATTAGCAGGCCCACTGTAGCGCCGCGCTACATGGAGTCAGCAATATCCATCGGGAGCTCAAAGAGGCTGGTCATCTTTGCGCAACGTTGAGAGGTCAACTTCGCGCCAATTCCGCAGCCTCATCTAGAGCGTGAGTTATGACCCCCACCGGCCGTGCGTCACCGCGCAGGTCTTGACAGCTGTCGCGCGCCTAGCACCATCACAGCAGCAACGTACGCCATGTATTGTTCTCCATCAAACTCTCCCTCGCACCATTATAAGCGGGTTCATCACTGAACAGCTGTGCACACGCAGAGCTCACCAACCTCGAACAGTCGCGGCCAGGGGATGGATAACGCCATGTAAAGGTTGATAAGTAATAAAAAACACACTTCATTAGCGGAGTGTATCATTTGTAGTGTAAGGCATCTTGGGTGGTGTAACAGCCCAAGGATCACCTCTACGGACACGCCCCTGCCTCCCGCCTCTTGGCCGAACCCATACCCCGAGACCCATTCCGCAAAAACTTGATAGATTTGACGGGGAGGCAGCCTGACCGGTGTCAGATGTAATTCATAGATGTGTGCAACAACTATAACATGCCTCAGCAGAGATTTGAGAAAGACGCCATGTTTGTTTCAATTTGTTTTTAAAAATAGGCAGTTAATTGAGTCGACACGTAAGGGTGACTGGTGTATAAAGAACAATTAAAAGTAAAAATTACACTCAATATTTGTTAATAGGATTAATGATTGATTTAAAATTTTCCGTAATAATTTTCGGCATTCTAAAATTTTATGCTTTGTGTGCAGTGCTTTGAGGTGTAAGTTCACTGCATCTGCAGCCATCTAGCGTAATGGCTAGTAATTTTCTCTTTTTGGTAAACGGGATTGCTTTGAAGGGGGAAGTTTTTTTTTATATATATATATATTTTAGTAAAGTGGTGTATGGATGTGTAGATGTAGTATTTTACTATTGGCTGGTCAAACGAAATGCTTGTTGACACTCGTGAATTATAATTATTCTGGCCAAATAGAGCAAATTGTGTAAGAATGGCATCAGAAGTGTGGCAGTAATTTACTGTTGACTGTGCAAACAAACTGAATTCAATGTAGGCAATAAGTTTGAGGGACAATTTAATATTTTAATTCTTTGAAAGTTCACCATCATTGTATTTATTTACATTATTGTAACATTTTCTTTTTATTCCTATGTTTTAAAGGAGGGTGTATGTAGATTTCTTGAGGTAATTACTAGATTAATATAGTAAATTTTAGTTTAAGTGTTCTCTATATTTTTTCGAATTTATTTTTTTATTAATACATATTACATTTTTGATAGGTTGGTGTGTTTACTGTAGCTTGAAAACTATACTAAACCTTTTAATTTGCTTTGATAGCCTCTTTAAATACTGAAACATTATGCCAATGCATTTCTTTGTAAGCATACAATAAAAAAAGTTGAGGACAGAACAATAGAAACAAATTATTATTTTCAGTGTTATAAAGAGTAAATTGTTGAAGATGTAAGTCTGGATACCGGTTTGTTCTTTTTTTGTAGCCAAAACAATAAATAGTTTATTACTTAAAACACCTCATAAATAATGTGTGAATAATATTTATTTTATTGTTTAAGTCAGGACCGAGAACCTATTTTTAAGAACCGGTATCGAACCGAGAACCGGGAAAAAACAGGAATTGACCCATCACTACTAAAAATCAATTTTGATTACGTGTGTCGTTATAATTTATTAAAAATGATTGAATGAGAGAACATGCTGTGTAGTTTTTCAAGAGTTTCTTCATTAAATTTTTTTAAATAGTTTTCATTTGCTCAATATTAAAAGAAATTGAATTTAAATGAATATTTTGCGTATTCAATTGAAGAGTTTTGTTATATATGTCATTTTTCAACAGGCACCTTACAACTATGTATTATAATTATATAATATATATTATATAAATTGTCTGGTGCATAATTCAATTTATAACATAACTGCTTCAGAATGATAATTTTTAAAATGTCCTTTTTTATTATTTTATTTATAGATTTCATAAGTACCTACCTATCTGATTTTAGAACATTCTTTTGCCCAAGACTTCATCTGTGTGGACTTCAGATTTGGATCCAGAGGGCAAATGAATTCTAGAAAAAAAAAAAAAATACATGAGTGATTTGTATTGTTATTTTGTGTTTTGTTGACAGGGTTAAGTCACAGAATTTATTTTGTTTCTCACTCTTAATTTAATGCATTATATTTCTGTAGACACCATTGTATGATTTATTATTTTCCACCAGATGGTGTAAGTTTTGGCCACTCAATACTCTTTAACAACCAACATAGAGCTGATCATGCGAGAAGCATGGTGTGCCCAAATGAATTCTTGGTACTGGAACTTATTGACATTGCAAATGCTAACTTCAATAGGAATTGTAGGGTCTTAAATTATTGGGAATTATTGGGATGCTGGTAATCAGCACACAAGTGCTACTCCGGTGAGAATATGTTTCTCCCCAGCTCTGTGATGCACAACCTGGTACCGTTCATGGCCCAACGCATTAGGAAAACAGGGATGATAACCACTAGGCAAGATGTGACGGACGCACCAAATATTGGGGCATTTCAAATTCAAGGCAATGCCATCTATTGAGGAAATTCAAAACTAAACTCTTATTAGCTCCGTTAGCTCATTAGCCATCAAGAGCTCCGCAAATCAGATGGGTCTCACCTACGAGAAGGATACGAAGTTTACAGACCTCTCTTATGACCGTGTGGTGGATATTAACATTCACTGTTTGTATTGCACTTGGTTCAGCCATTTTAAGCATGAATAGGTAATATAATTATGCTTCAGATCCATCCCACAAGAATTGTGCAATTTTTAGGATAAAAAGTAACCTATGTCACTCTCCTGTCCATTAACTATCTCTATACAAAAATCATGTCAATCTGTTGCTGCGTGAAAGGACAGACCAAAAAATGTACTTTCACATTTATAGAAAAGTGTTAACGCGAGGAATCAAAAACAGTTATATTGTATAACTTTCTACTAGCCTGTGGATAAGCAAAAGTTAGTGGCAAGTGCTTAACGCTTCCAGCCTCAATCTTCCCCCTTCCACAAGCTGGTCAAACCTGTCTTGTGTGGTGCAGCACAACAAATCACAGCACTAAATACAATAATTCATTAAAGATACATCCAAAATTTTGATTCCCACCTGGAGAATGAAAATTTTATTTGCAGGATAGCCAGAGCACAACTTTGTAAGATGTCAGTTTACATTTCTGCCACAATTGTTTTAAATTGTAAGTGCATTACTGAAAAGTACATGAAAATAGGTGTTGGACACTGCACTACATATTTGCAATCATACTTCATTTTCTCTCCAGCAGTTTTATAAATTAGTGTTTTTAATACAGGTAGGTTTGATTGTAAGAATTATTATCCTTGGATTCATTCACCCTAGATAATTTTGGTTAAAATGGAGAAGATGAAACAAGTAAGCCATCCATGTCCACTTGATTCACACTCCATGAAGTAGTCCAATAAAAATAAGACTAGAGCCTACTTCATTAAAAACTGTACAAATATGCATTTCATAGCTACAATTTATATTCTGAAAACTACCGCAGGAAAATAACTAAAGAATATTTAGAGAGAATTATTCTGCCTACTGATGTGTGAATTTAAATTCTTGCCCCGTATTACATAGGTAGGCTAGATTCAATGCTGTTTCCAAATACACCAATCCCTCAGCATGTCTTCAGATTGCGCGAATTCATTTAGTGCGATGTTAATTTTACTGCCCCTGTCTTGAATAGCATGTCTGTAAATTTCAGCGTGAAATCTCCACAGGCAAAAAAAGTCTGGTATGACACCATGAAGTCTGTTTCAACTTCTGTAAACAGATGTGCTGTGGTATGTAGCCATACAAGAAGGGAAGATAGGGCGCGCAGGTCTGACTATGCTATCGGCTGTTGTAAAAACATCAGCTATGGCAAGTTAAGCTGCGGCTATGAAGTGTAAAGAACCAAATGTTTTTACGTCCGTACATATGCCTCCGTGCCGTACCATTGTAGCCCAACTACAGACCGGGCCGTGATGAACTTCAGTCTAGCCAGTGGCAGGGAACTCACACAACACAAAGCAACGTCTGCCCATTCATCGGATGGTAACTGTACGTGCGCAAGCACCTGCAGTGGGAATTATAGTGGAATCATGACTTTCAAGTGAAGCATAATGCATTGTGTACAAGTGTTTGAGACAAAACTAGAAGTATTACTGTGTGCAGAATGTCATTAAGGCCACACTTATGTTGGTCGCACTTTACGTAGTTTTAAGAAAGTCAACTGTGCGCACAATTGTACAAAATAAGGACTCTATCAAATGATTATATAAGTCTGATGCTGTTGGTTATACTAGTTGGAATATATTTGACATTAGATACCGGAACAGAAATGAAAAGATGATTTACATGGAAAAGGTTGTTAAATAAATGGTGCAATGGAAAAAATATATGGGACTGACAGGATTGATGTGAACCAAGAGGTGATACACGAATAAGCACTTTAATTTTTGAAAAATGAAATTGTAAATATCCGGACAGTAATATCATTTTCATTGCCAGTAAAAGACGGTTTGGAAAGTGCGGGAAGGTACACGACGCAAATTGAAGGTCACACCCGGGCGGGCAAGTCAACCAGCCCATTGATTATAACTATGTCCCGTTACACTGTGTCGAATTTGCCATACAGAGTATTGGATGTTAGGCTTATAAAGATAAATGGTGTAACACAATTATCATTGAGTGTTATTCTACGCATATATATTACGTGAAGAATATTTCCCTACACATTTTGGAACACATTAAGTTAATTAGCCTTGCTATTTATGGAGACCAGAGCTTCAGAATACACGATTTTGGATAAAAATAATCATTTTTAGGAACTCATTAGTCACCAATGCGGCCTATCACGCATCCATGCAGCATTTGAGATGTTTATGGTGCTAACTTATGATGTAGGTAAAGATACTTTGTTACTTAACCAGCTAAATTCTGTCTACATATATTTCTGGCAAATGATTAAACATGTAAAAATTGGTAACCTCATGAGACTGCAGAAAAAGTACTACTTGATACATGGTTGTGTTGGCCTTGAAAGAATTAGGCTATTTAGGCTATTCTTTCACTGCTAATTTCTCAATAAATGCATCCTTTAAATTAATAGGACATTTGGTTAGAGCTTCATCAGTAAAGAACACATCCAACCCCATGAAAAAGTCTTTTTTTGACAGGTCACTAACCCAAGGCTAACCAGCCTTTTAATAGGTAGGGCCAGTTACAAAAGCTTTAAAATATAGCATGCTACTTTGTATTTTGTATTGTTTTCTTTGTTTCAACAAAAAATGCTATCACCCTTTGGTTTTATGCCATTTTTGTTTGCGATTTGAACATAATTACAAAAACCGGAAATGAGTACCTAACTCTTTCCTCTCATCTACAGCAGTTGAAAAATGAAGTTTACAAATTAAGATTTTGTTATATTGATTGATCTCAGCAGAGTAGTGTTTTCCTATTAATGTGGGTTTGATCTCAGTATTGTATTAGAATGAGTGGTGTTATTTAAAATGAACAATAAATTAGGGTGGAGAACAGTTTTGGCCCCAGCCATAACGTACTGACATTAAACATCCTTGTCTTTTGAAAACAGTTTCTGCTATGCTATATTCGTAAGGATCTCTTGAGGTCCACAAGATCAAGTTGCAGCTAGTATCAAGAAAACAGTAGGGTGGCAACAATGTGGGCAATGCTAATAAAACACAACATAAAATAACATCAATAAATTAACAGAGGTAATATTTACATTAATTTTACACCAGCTGAAAAAAAAAATACCATTTTCAAATATGGCTTCCTCAACATAAACCTTATTTAAAATCACTCTTACCACTTGTGAAAATGCACTTCACATTAACATGCTAACTTAAATGCATTTTGGAATTTAAAAAAAAGTTTTTGAGAAAATGTATTTAAAATGCACCGAACTACTCAAAACAAACTACTTGAAGTAACAAATACCCTCTATGGAAATGATTTAAAATCATGTGAGGGAAAAAATAAATAGCAGGTAAATATGTAGTTGGGCGGTATTTGCGAAAAAAAAATGTTAAAAATCCGAAAATACCTTTATTTTATGCTCTTCAACGTCCTCTTTTCATTAAAAGCGGCGGAGATAAGAAATTCCAAATACTTTAAGAGATATCGAATTTTTTAATTTTGCAATACAAGACCTGTGGAACCATTCGAGCGACGCCATTTGTTATTTTGCCGTGTGTTCGTGAATACGTGAATCGTCAATGCGTAATTAATAAAATGGTTGATTAGGTCAGGTCAGTTACATTATTAATACTTTCAAACTAAGCCAACATTAAAAATAATGTGAATTAATTTTAATTATTCTTTAGTTTTAAATTATTTATAATGTAACTGACCTTACCTAACAAACCCGTAACAAAGGATGCACAGTAACAACTCACGTAAATTTTTTTTGTTACTTATTACTTGCGCAACAATATCAAAATAACAAATAAGACTTTAAAATTAGAAACGTTAAAAACTCACCTAAATTGGAGGCGGTAATTAAACACAGTTTTAAACAATAAATGAACTAAATAATCACGTATTGGTTCGTTTGAATTCTGGCCTATCACGAACAATCACGTGACATCATTATCCAATTAAAAAAAGTAGATACTCGTACCTCGTACGTAAACAAGAAACAATGTTAACCGCCACATCACGGCACTGGTATTGTGATGAAATTTAAAAATTCGATATCTCCTAAAGTATTTGGAATTTCTTATCTCCGCCGCTTTTAATGAAAAGAGGAAGTTGAAGAGCATATAATAAAGGTATTTTCGGATTTTTAACATTTATTTTCGCAAATACCGCTCAACTACATATTTACCAAATAGCATTTAAGAATTTTTTTATGAAGTGGTTTTCTTAAGAATTACAGAAACATGTTCGTACTATACACTTATCATAACCAAGTACAATAATGTTTTATACATTTTAAATCACCGAAGTACAATACTAAAAACAATTGCTGAAGCAAAAACTATTTCATAGTGAGGGTAACTTTTTAATTCATGCTATTAGTAAGCATCAAGCTGTTAGTAATAAATATCTATGGTTTTAGCTATGCTGCAAAGTGTTGCAAGAACTTCCAATAGCTACCTACATATACAGTAATATTGAAATTTACACATTTCACTAATTAACATACAAATCTCACTTCGCCCGAGGTCTTCTTCAAACTAATGTTCCTTCAACTTAACATTCATAGACATAGAAACATTGTAAGTACAAAACTTAAATCCCAACATCACAGCTGTCAATGCTGCTGCTACGTACACGATAATTATGCCGAAAGGAAATTGGGAAGTTAAATTATAACATTCAAAAACAACTCTAAAAATAAATTCACTTACAGTACTTGCTACGGATTTGCATTCTTCTAAACTTTCAGAAACAAAGTTATAAAACAAAATAAACCCCAAAAGAATGCTTAATGGTATTAACACTGCAAACACTTTCAAAATAATTAACATAATAAAATACCATTCTTTAAGCTTTTTTGGCAATACAATGACAAATTTACCCAATTTTACCAAGTACATAAGAATTACGCAAAACACGCGTTTCGAAATTTTGAACCACATCCATACCCACAGTACACAAGACAATAAAGCACTTCGCATTTCACTAGGAACGATGTTCGACACGGAAGGCCATACAAAATCTACACAATTAGAGAAAAGTATTTTTACAAAAACCATAAACATTTTCCAAATTTTGTAATAAACGTTGAAAACTATCTCTGGTATGTTTGTTAACGTATTATAGTCAATAGGCAGACACCAGTCCAGTAAACCGTTTTCCAGTTTCATCTTTTTAACAAATATTCGAACAGGCAACCGAACAAAGACTGGCAAAAAATCAATTTCGAATACTTGAAAAAACTAAATACGACATTATGATAAAGTTGTCTCGAATTTTTCGGTTACTGTTTTTATGATCGATTGTATCTTGCAAAATAAGTTAACGACAGTAAATGTTGGTGCTTACCAAGTATTAAAATAGAATAATACTGATAATTGATATTTCGTACTCACAAAACAAACTTAAATTCATTTACACTCACTACAAAAAGGATGACGAAATAAAAATTATTTGTCGGTTTTAAAATATCTTCAATATCTCATTGTAATATTTTTGTATGAAATATTTTATACTGGACGCCATAAACTAATTAATAATTATATCCAAAGCAAGCAAAAATAGCTGTGTCATTAAACTGGGAAACACCGATGCAGATAAAATAAATATTTGAAATTTAACAAACCTTTACAAAAACAATAACTTGCAAACTTAAGTAATGATTAACTGAAGTTAATTGCATAAATTAGATCTTTTATATGAGTACAAGTTTCATAAACATATTAGCAGAGTTGCTTTATACAAATATACACATATATAACTACATGTTGATGTGTTTCAATTTAATTTTTAACATAGTTAAAAATATGGAGTAAATAAATTATGGAGTGGATGTTTGTAATTTTCGCTGAATTTATTACTTTTGAAGTTAAAATGAAAGTTTTGTTATTTAGGTGGGTGAAATGAAACCTAAATGTTGTCCCTTATCTCACAGGTCATTATGTCACACTGACATCCAACACCGAAGAATGGGCATAAAGCCAATATATTTGTGGTGTTATTTAGTGCAGCGAAGGGAACGACTGCTACGTCGATCGGTTATTAGCAACCCAGGCGACTATTAAGGAGTATTTATGTGTTCATCCCTCTTTGCCTTGTATGTATTCGTCCACCGGACATTGATCCCAAACATTGTTATTTATTAATTTAATATGCCGTCACCCGACCTCTGTGAAAGGTCCGGGGGTACCTGACGGGCGCTACAGGCGTCGCGATGCTGCTGTTGTCCGGAGGAGCGCCAGGCTAGCGGACTGCTAGGCCGTTGATGTTGGGTCGTGGGTACTCTGCCCCCGCGTTCCCCACCAGGTACACGGCTTGAATCTAATCTGAATGGTTCTCCCTTGACTGTGAAGGCCGCTCGGCCGTGTGGAGGACAGGAGACTACGGAAAATTATTGTACACGAGTTGGTGAGAATTACCTTTAATTTAGTCCCGCTACAAAAAACTCTCACCAACACTTGGCGATGTCTAGCGGTTGCACAATTAACACAAAAAAACACAACACTACACGACACTAATGGTTACCGCGGCAATCTCACGGGACGTGGGTCGATGCTCGCTGGAGACGGCCAGCGCCGAAAGTTAACGGGTGCAGGGGAGGCTCTATGAGCGGGCTCCTAAGCTCGGAGAAACACTTACATGAGTGCAGCCGGCAGGCATATGCACGGCGTCCTTAATTAAAAAATACTTTCGCTGGAGTCGGTCAGTACCGTACGTTCCGTGATACGATACATAGCGCGGTATCACACCTAAGACGGTCGGGATAGGCCCGGTTCCGCAAAATACGCTCCGAGTCGACGTGGGCAGCGGTGAATTAATAAAAGGATTTAAATTTGAAAATGTAGTACAGAATAAAAATGATCAATGAAACAAACTTGAATGCTGCCCACAGACACACGTCTGTTCCCGGTGCGGAGTGGTTGGAGACTGCCGAACATGGCCGCCTCGCAAGGAAGAGAAACTTTCTCTTCTTTGTGAGTCGGCACCAAAAACTTAAAATAATTTTATTGGTTACATGATGAGTAAAAAACATGCTCCAGGTGCTTGATTAAAACTTTGCACCTGGTAAATATTTGCCTAAGGCTTAACAATTGTTTTACTTGAATAATTAATATAAAAAGCGGCACCAAGTTGCCGACTGTAAATTTACTACAAATTGTCTCAATGTGCACTGTTTGGGTTTGAATTCCCATAGTTTGGCTAGACCACTATCATAGGCCAATTAATAAAGGCCCGTAGCTGCTGTGGCTAGTAACGAGAGTTGTTTTCTGTTCTGTGAGAGCCGCGCACGCTCGGAGTCTCTACGACGCACTTGCTCACTGCATGTCATTACTTAATTTCGTCCTAAGGCCTCATTTGGGCATTGTTTTCCGTAGTCGAGCCCCCGGGGTTTCGTGTCCTGTTGTTTTTATTCAGTTAATTGAGGTCACGCCCGGGGCGCTCGCTTGACTCAAACCGTTTGGGCGAGGGGCGCGCTCCAAAAACGGGATACGGTACTGGCGGTGCGGAGCACTGGCTTAACGGCCATGGTCGGTACGACGTCAAATCTCATATTGTTAATTAAAGTAACTTCAAAACTGGTCTTCCGATTAAAATAAAATCGTTCACAGTGTGATTATGCCCCAAATCTCAGTCCAAGTCTTTCCCGCGCTCAGCGTACTTCGCGTGGGAAACGTGTACCTGGGTGTCTCCGGGCTCCCGAGGCCAAGTCAGTCGCCTCTCAACCTGCGGCGAGGCCAGATGAGTCTTGTCCAGTGGACCTCTCATCGCTCCTTCCACTTGTAAGTGAATCATCACCCTTAATATTGACGTCGTCCAGCCGAAGGCCAACCAAAAACCGACCTGCACCTGCCAGTATCTGACCCCGCTAACGGAACGCACCCCTAGCCATGGCCCATCCGAGTCAGGCGAGCCTCCGATGCCAATGTAGAACCAAGGGCCGTGTCTAATTAATTAAACACCTCGACCCCAGTTCATTAACAATTCAACTTAATTTAATAGTAACTCCAATATTAAATAAAAACCCCGCCCAAGGAAAGTGCGATGCAGGAGTGCCCGAGTCACTCACGTATGAACTAAACATAATAAGTATTTACCTCCTTTGCGGCCTTCAGCCATTATTAATTATAGTGTTGTTTTAGCGTAAGTATTCCTCCCCGTTTTTTTATGTATAACTAGCCACTGGAGCAGTCAGCAAGCGACGAAAAGTGTCTGGTGTGACTCTTAACATTTAAACTTAATTTACATAAATTAATTAACCATAATAATTAAAGAGCATCTGCCAATCAGATTAATTATGAATAATTAATGTATGAATTTATAGCTGCTCTCAGCTTCTTATTATTAAAATAATTTCCGAATAACGGAACTTAAGCAACTTTTGCGCGAGAGAACGCTGAGTCCTTCCCTCGCGCCAAGGCCAAACGCCAGTACCGAGCGACTCGCGGACCGGGGCGGACGTGCGCTCCACGGGGAGCCATCATCCTTTGTCCACACTGAACAGTACTTCTGGTAATTATAGTCATACAACCCAAACCTATTTTCTTCGTTTACGTTAACTCCACGTGTGTCCCCGGTCCTTTTACGGTGTAGAACCTAACCCAGCCGCTTAACTTTAAACTCCCCGCACGAGACATTATGCGTGGTAGTTCACCTTACAGCATGGGCTGAATCCCGCTACCAATGAACTTTTATTCAATGTTTAGTGCACAGGTGCCAACGACAACTACATGTAAACTTTGTACCTAATTTAACTGTGGGCGGCAGTTCACACAGGTGAATACATGCGCCGCAAAATTAGCAATTTTCGGGATTGGCCGCTTCCAATCAAATTCCCCCTTAACCTAGGCTGGCGTGAGAGCATAATTCGTGACAGTGCGTCAGAGCACTCATATTTGAATCAAGTGTAATTTTGTAGGGTAATTCATTGTACGCGGTTAAAGTGTAATGTCAGTGTAATTTGCGAGTTTAATCGTTCACCTGATTAAACGGCTACTCCGCACCCTCCGTGCGCGACATATCAGCGACTGTATAAAACAAGAGTTCATGTTTGTTATTGTATTGAGCTTCCCTACCCCAGCTAGGAATCAGTGTATTATGATTCACAGGGCCAGTGATGCGAGACCAGCTAGGGGCCCCTCCAACCACGAACTTCGCCGACGGTCCTAGCGGGCCACGCAGGGGCAACTCACCCACGAAACCCAAATTTGGTTAGACACTGAACTAACCTGGCGCCCTCCCAGAACACAATTTCAATAAGAACCAGTTTCCCGCTAGGATACACGCCCGGCCTCGAACACGAGAACCTGGACGACGGCAATATCTATATACACCATGCACGTAACTTATGAAACTGTAAACTGGGTTACAGTTTAATATTGTAGGTTTTTCGAAAGCCATGTCCATAGCTCCTTGCACAGTATCTTCACAAACTGTGAGTGTAATGTTAACTTTTTTGTGTAGTGCTTAATATTCCCGGTTCATTCGTTCATACAGTGTTCTACACATTAAAGATGTGACGTGTCACATGTTACGTCACGTGTGACGCAGCCATTCAAAACCCGTTTTCACCGCCGCACCCTAGCTCTAGTCGTAACGATATAACTTCCATATCATAAGTACGTAGAGACGTGCTCTGGCACCAACACAATACTGCCTGAGTGCTATGGTAGCACCAAGTAAAGTGTTCTCTTTTTTAATAAATCAACATCGATTCGGAGTTATTTCTTTCATTAACAATCAAACAAAACCTAACAATAAAAAATATCTGTCTCCAGCAAGCTACGTGGCCAGGAACCCACCTCGAGAGCTCACCTCATAATAAATATCCGTTACTTAAACCATGAGATTGCCCATATGACAGCAATATTGAAAATTAAGTTTTAAATATGTTGACGCCAGCCGATAGTGCGCCTCTTAGTCGCACAGGCCGCGATGCCTCTCCGACGCCTCTCAAAGCCGTGTGCCACGAACACGCCCGCGCGTGCAACATGGTGCAACGAGTGTGAGTGCACCGAACGACCCGCAGCTAGCACCACTACCGGCCACCTCGGCGGAAGCACTCCGCCGGGTGTGGCAATGTGCTTCCGCCGGACTATAGCATCAAGGGCACATGTTTTCTCTCACAGACATAAACTATGTAATGTATATTTCATCAAATGTTTTTATTTGTTAATTCCATTGTTCAACGTGCGAATAGGTCCTAAACTTGGCCGCGTCTGTTTCCCGCGCGCTGCGCTTCTGGCGCGCAATTGGCAGGCCTGCTGTAGCGCTGTGCTACACGAGTGAGTCAGTACCCACCGGGAGCTCGAAGAGGCTGGTCGTCTTCGCGCAACGTTGAGAGGCCACCTTCGCGCCAATTCCGCAACCGCATCTAGATCGTGAGTTACAACACCACTGGCCGTGCATCACCGCGCATCACCGCGCAGGTCTTAGCAGCAACGTCCGCCACGTACTGTTCGCTCAAAACTCCCCCCTCTCCATAGTAAGCGGGGTCATCGCCGAACAGCCCTACACGCGCAGAGCTCTCTAACCCCGAACAGTCGCGGCCAGGGAATGGATAGCACCATGTAGAGGTTGATGTGTAATAAAAACCACACTTCACGTAGCGGAGTGCATCATTTGTAGTATAAGGCGTCTTGGGCGGCCTAAACAGCCCAAGGATCACCTCTACGGACATGTCCCTGCCTCCCGCCACTTGGCCGAACCCAAACCCCGAGACCCATCCCGCAAAACTTAATAGCTTTGACGGGGAGGCAGCCGGAACGGTGTCAAAATGGCGCCCACCTAGTGTGGCAACATAACAACGCCGCAAACGCCATCCGAATCGCTGAAAATCCGGCAGAGTTACGGGTAGGAACAGCACAAAGGGGAGAGAAAGCGCGCGCAGACGTGCAGGCGCCGCGGAATGGGACGCGCCGGGGTAATCAGGCCACACCACCCCCCTCCAGCACTAAGATCGTTCGCTCACACCCTCCCGCATTCCACGGTTCCACCCCCCCCTGCACACGTATAGATCGTTCGCTCACCCACTCCTGCCTAACCCCTCGAGTGAGAGTGGACTGCCCCGACCGATCGCGCGCCGAGGACAAACGAGCGCGCCCGAAGATCACCGAGCCGTCACCAGCCGCGGCTTCGTAAACAACCGCGAGGCGCGTGCGTGCAGGCAAGACCGCTCGGTCGTAAGCGCAAGGGGGCGCACCCCCGGATCTGCCCGCGCCCGCCACCGACGCTTTATCCCGACGCTCGGGTCGGACAGCCGCGGATCGCGCATGGACAAGAGGCCGGACATAGCCATCACCAAGGAGAGCTATTGCGCCGGGTGCGGCAAGCCGCACACCACCAGCCACAGCACCGGTGAGTACCCCCACCTGTACTGCACATGCGAAACGGTACGCGTCAAGACGGAGGGGCAGCCCAGAACCCAAGCGGGTCCCCAGTGCGCCGCTGTCCACTGTCCCGGTTACCGAGGCGAGATAGCGAGATGCCAGCAGTGCAGAACAATTAAACACCGCGCATGCGCAGACGCGCTGGAATTCGTAAATTTCCGGGACGGACTTTTTCTGTGTGGGGGGTGCGAGCGACGCGCACGAGGGCACCCAGGGGGTCAGCTAACTACCACGTCCCGCCCCCTCACCGGGCCTATTACCCTCCCGGAGTTCGCGGGCCTCAACCACAAGGATCCGCGCGTGTTTTTGCGAGCATGCGAGGCGAGGCTCGTGCGGCACCAGATACCGCGGGAAGAGTGGGCGGAACGCGTGAGTGCGCAGCTGCGCGGGGAGGTGCGCGAGTGGTGGGCCCAGGCGGGCAGCTACGACGCAGACTGGGAAGACTTCGCCCGCCAGCTGGAGGCGCGCTTCAATGACACCCGAGCCCTGAACACATGTCGGAGTGAGATGTTCAGCCGTTGCCAAGGGGACGGGTAGGCGGTGGATACGTTTGTTTATAACAAGCTCAAACTATACCGCCGCCTAACACCCGGGGGTCAAACTAGCGACATACTGCCCTTCATAGTGGAGCTAGTGTCCCCCGAACTTCGCCCATTCTTGCGCGAAGCAGTGACTCGCGGGCTGGATGTTTTTCTCGCACGAGCACGAGCCGTAGAGCATGACCTCCAATCAGCTCGCAGCGCCAAGGGCGTCGCGACGCCCCGGTCAGCCCCGTCCACCAAGGGGTCGAAAGTGCCGTAGTGCCGTACACGGGCCCGCCGCCGCCGAGGGGCAACTACCGGCCCAACGACTCGTCCCCGATGGGGGAGGGGATGCCCCTACCGGGCCCTCCTCACCGTGGCGCGGTACAGACACGTCGCGACGACCACCGCGGGGGAACACAGAGCGCCCAGGACAGCCGGCCACCCCGCTGCCGCTACTGCGCGACAGAGCAGTACCACTGACACACGGTATGCCCGACCCGCGAGGCAGTCTGGCGAACGCGAGGGGGCGAGGTGAAGCTCCCGGGAAACTCCGTCTAGGGGGCGGTGACGCAGCTTGCCACCACCCTCCAATTAACAGCCCAGCTCCGCGGAGAGAAGCACCCCGGCGCCGCGGAACCACCCAGCCGCCACCCCGCCCACCTATCACAGCTGGAGAGGGTCCGCCTCACCTGGTCGCGGTGTCCGCGTCCCGCCCCAGGTCGCCGGCGAGCGACGGCGTCCACCTGGCGTTGCGCCGCCCCCGCACGCTGCTGCGGGGGGCCACTCAGCTGCCGTCCCATCCACCTGGCGCGGGTGGGGGCGGCCCGCCTCACCTGGTCGCGATGTTCGCGTCCCGCCCCAGGTCGCCTGCGAGCGACACCGTCCACCTGACGTCGGCGCCGCCCACGCACGCTGCTGCGGGGGCCACCCAGCTGCCGTCCCATCCACCTGGTGCGGGTGGGGGCGGCCCGCCTCACCTGGTCGCGATGTTCGCGTCCCGCCCCAGGTCGCCTGCGAGCGACGCCGTCTACCTGGCGTCGGCGCCGTACCCGCACGTTGCTGCGGGGGCCACCCAGCTGCCGTCCCATCCACCTAGCGCGGGTGGGGGCGGCCCGCCTCACATGTTCGCGGCCTGCCCCAGGTCGCTGGGGAGCGACGCCGTCCACCTGGCGTCGGCGCCGCCCCCGCACGCTGCTGCGGGGGCCACCCAGCTGCCGTCCCATCCACCTGGCGCGGGTGGGGGCGGCCCGTCTCACCCGTTCGCGGCCAGCCCCAGGTCGCCGGCGAGCGACGCCGTCCACCTGGCGTCGGCGCCGCCCCCGCACGCTGCTGCTGGGTCCACCCAGCTGCCGTCCCATCCACCTGGCGCAGGTGGGGTCGGCCCGCCTCACCCGTTCGCGGCCTGCCCCAGGTCGCCGGCGAGCGATGCCGTCCACCTGGCGTCGGCGCCGGCCCCCGCACGCTGCTGCGGGGGCCACTCAGCTGCCGTCCCATCCACCTAGCGCGGGTGGGGGCGGCCCGCCTCAACTGGTCGCGATGTTCGCGTCCCACACCAGGTCGCCGGCGAGCTACACCAGCCACCGGGTGCCCCCGGCGACCCCGACAGCACCTGCGGTGCCTCCTTATGCACCGGCGTACCCCGTCAGGACTGACGGGGATGACCAGCGCTACCCGTCAGCGGCCCGCACCAGGTCGCCGGCGAGCTACACCAGCCACCGGGTGCCCCCGGCGACCCCGACAGCACCTGCGGTGCCTCCTTATGCACCGGCGTACCCCGTCAGGATGGACGGGGATGACCAGCGCCACCCGTCAGCGGCCCGCACCAGGTCGCCGGCAAGCTACACCAGCTACCGGGTGCCCCCGGCGACCACGGCAGCACCTGCGGTGCCTCCTAATGCACCAGCGTACCCCGTCACGACGGACGGTGATGACCAGCGCCACCCGTCAGCGGCCCGCACCAGGTCGTCGGCGAGCTACACCAGCCACCACGTGCCTCTGACGACGTCGGCAGCGCCCTTGGAACAGTCGGGTGAGTCGCCTCACCTGGGACAGTTGGGACCTGAGGCTGGGTACATACTTAGGATACCGGTGGCCATGAATGGGCAACCTGTGCATGCATTAGTGGACACGGCTGCCAGTCATTCCTACGTGTCAGCTCAACTCATACCCGAGGGGGACCTGATCCCGGAGCGTGAGAATGTACAATTAGCCACCGAGGGGGCGAAGGCACTTAAGGTCGGCCGCACCCAAATCACCCTTGCCATTAAAGATCACACCAGTCAAACCACCGCCCTCGTGATGGATGGGCTCAGGGACCAGTTGATTTTAGGGTTGCCATGGTTAGCCCAGGAGGATGCTACAGTAGAAGTGCGGGCGGGGAGGGTGCACGTCGGCAAGCAGGAGAGGCGTACCGTATACGGCTTGGGTCGGCGGCTACCACCTTGGCGAGAGAACCCCATCACCCTAGATAAATTGCAAAATGGCGTACCACCCGAGCAGATAGACCTAATTAACCGGGTATTGGCACAAACACCGCAAGTGTTTGCTGCTACTGATATGCTACGACGTACCACGGTCGCTGAGCACGCCATTCCGACCAGGCCACATGAACCCCGTTCGTTAAACCGTTCGGGTTCGGGCCCAAGGAGAACGAGGTCATCCAGACGCAGATCGCTGAGATGTTGCGCGATGGCGTCATTGAACCAAGTGAGTCTCGTTACATTTGTTTGATTGTGATGGCCAGTAAGAAGGATGGCTCAATGCGCTTTTGTGTCAACTTCAAGCCAATTAACGCAGTCACCATACCTGCCCCCCCTCCCTTCATCAACATCACAGGTGCCTTGGCGGGGCTGGGCGATGCATGCATCTTTACCTCGCTAGACCTAAAATCAGGATATTGGCAGGTGCCGGTACGCCCGGAGGACCGGCACAAAACAGCTTTCACCGCGCCTGATGGGAGGCGTTTCCAGTTCTGCGCCATGCCGTTCGGGATGATGGACGCCCCTGCGACCTTCCAGGCCATGATGGTCCGCGTCTTGGATGGCTACGCCGGCGAGTTTGCTGCAGCGTACCTAGACGACGTGACCATCTGGTCGCGGTCGTGGGAGGACCACGCACGCCACCTAGGCCTGGTCCTTGAGCGGCTGGCCAGACATGGACTCACATGCGCCCCCCACAAATGTCACGTGGGTGCGCGAGAGATTGAGTACCTGGGGCACCTCGTGGATGCCGAAGGCTGTCGGCCGCTGCCCAAACACCTGAACCTCATTGAATTCAAACCTGCCCCCAGCACCCGTAAGCAGCTACAAAAACTCCTAGGTCTCTTAAACTGGCTAAGATCATTTGTACCCCACTTTGCCAGCATAGTTGCCCCTATGACCGACCTATTGTCACCGAAAACCCGGTTTCGGTGGACAGAGGAGGCAGATCATGCACTGGCCACCGTCAAGCACGAGTTCCGGGACTGCCACCGACTTGCCCGCTTGCGGCCCGACTCCCCGCTATACTTGCAGACAGATGCAAGCCAAGAGGGGATGGGGGCCGTCCTATACCAGGTAGGGGAAAACGAGGAACGCCGGATAGTGGAGTACGCGATCGCCAAGTTCGGCCAGCCCGAGCGGTGGTACCATGTGAACGAACAGGAGTGCATGGCCGTCGTTTGGGCGATGCGGCGGTACCGACACCACCTGGAGGGCCGGCGTTTCACGTTGAGGACAGACAGTCAGTGTCTAAGCTGGCTGGATTCCGCCTAAGGCCGCAAGTCGAAGTTCATGCGCTGGGCACGTCACCCCGACCCTAGGTCCACTTTCCAGGTCGACCACAGCTGGGAGGGGCTATTACCCCCACCAGGTACCCTACCTGTCGCCACCCGGGGGGAGGCACCAGCGGTGTTGTGCGCCGTGACCACGCCCCCAGACATTGCCCCAATCCAGGTGTTCAAGACCCTCACTGCCCTAGTGGCGGCCGTGCAGCATGCCCAGCAGACGGACAAGGCCACTCAAACCGATGTGCAGGCGGGTGAGGGAACAGTCCACCCCTACCAACGGGTAGTAGACGGAGTGCTACAGACACGGGTGCTTGGCGACATGGAGGCATGGCGTCTCTACGTACCCGGGTGCGCACGAGCTGGCGTACTACATTTTCACCACGACCATGACTTGGCTGGCCACCCCGGGGCAGACCAGACGCAGACGGACATCCGCAAAACATTTCATTGGCCAGGCATCACCCGCGACGTTAGGGGTTATGTGCGACAGTGTCAGCGCTGCCAACAGCGGAAGGCGCGGCGGATGGACGGAGTGGAGCAACAGCGCCCCGGTCGACCCCGTGACCCGTTCCACACACTGGCACTCGACATCATGGGGCCATATCCCCGGACCACTCGGGGCAAAAGATTTTTAGTGGTCATCACGGACATCTTCACAAGGTGGGTTGAGGCCTTCCCAGTGTCCAATGTGCGAGCTGGGACCATAGCAGCTCTACTGG
Source organism: Bacillus rossius redtenbacheri (assembly GCF_032445375.1). Classification (NCBI taxonomy): domain Eukaryota; kingdom Metazoa; phylum Arthropoda; class Insecta; order Phasmatodea; family Bacillidae; genus Bacillus; species Bacillus rossius. The sequence continues at coordinate 135,632,222 of NC_086330.1, read as the reverse complement.
ACCAGGAAATTTTCCCGCGCTACGGCTTCGCGAGGGTACTACTGACAGAAAATGGGTGTCAATTCACTGGGAAGCGCTGGCGAGCTGACTGTCGTCGGTGGGGCCTAGACCACCACACCACCCCTGTATATCACCCCCAGGCCAATCCGACCGAGCGTCGGAACCAAGAAGTAAAAGCACAGTTAAGATTGCGCCTGGGGGACGACCATTCTAAGTGGGATGTACATATACCCAAGTTACTGTATTGTCTTAGGCGCCGTACGAATGCCGTCACAGGCCACAGCCTGGCCGAGCTGCTGTATGGACAGAACCTCGCCCTACCAGGGGAGTGCCGGGTGGCAGCGGCCATCACGGACACACTAATCCGTCCGGAGATGGAGGAAGGGAGGGAACAGGCCAGGCAACAGCAAAACCAATTCCTATCGGAGCACACACCACAGACCAGTCACCCCCCAACGCCCCTACAACCTGGACAGTGGGTGTACGTGAGGCAGCACCATCTGTCATCGGTCGCTCGCAATTTCTGTGCGGGGCTGGCCCCCAAGTGGTCGGAGCCAAGGGAAGTGCTCTGGAAATCCGGACCCACGTCATACGCGGTCCGTACCCCCCGGGGACGGCCTGCCAAGGTCCACAGGGATGACCTGCGGTTGGTAGCACCCGGGGTAATGGAAGGCGTGTCACCAGGGCCCAACTCGAGGGTGCCTCAATCAGAGGGCCAGCAGGTAACGAACCAGCAGGTTCTGCCAAAGGGCACCGCCCCACCATCTGATGATAACATGGGACTTGAGCCGATACATATTGCCCCCCCCGAACTGGAAACTCCAACTGCCCATACACTGAGCCCTCCGATCGACACCGCGGGTGGCTCCCATCAGGACTCCCCGATATGGCAACAGAATGACGAGGAGGAGACAGAGGAATGGGATGAGCCATCATGGATGCTGAACATGAGCTTGGTAGATGCCAACCCCCAGATGTCTGTCGACGAGTCCGGTGATGAGTCAGAAGGGGGGGGAGGAAGGAACTGACATTGGGGGAAGGTACCAATCACGCACGCGGCGGGCTCCAGTCCGGACGTGCTGTCTAGACGAACATGAGTCCATGGATATCACGCTCCTGGACGAGCCCGGGAAATACATAATTGAGGATGTCACCCCCCCCGGACGAGCCTGAGAGAGACCAAGTTAGCCATGCCTACACCCTGGCCGAACCTGGGACATACATAATTGAGGATGTCACCCCCCCGGACGAGCCTGAGAGAGACCAATCTAGCCAGGCCTACACCCTGGCCGAGCCCGGGAGATACATTATTGAGGATATCACCCCCCCGGACGAGCCTGAGAGAGACCAAGTTAGCCATGCCTACACCCTGGCCGAACCTGGGACATACATAATTGAGGATGTCACCCCCCCGGACGAGCCTGAGAGAGACCAAGCTAGCCAGGCCTACACCCTGGCCGAGCCCGGGAGATACATTATTGAGGATATCACTCCCCTGGACGAGACTGAGGACAATACCTCGGACAAGTTCTTGCCCCTGGAGGGGTGCCTCCCGCCGAACATCACACCCGAGCAAGCAGCAGCCCCCTCCCCTCCACTCCGGCCACAGAGGACCCGCAGGGCTCAGGTTCACCTGGCTGAGTACGAATGGACCAATCATCAGGGCCAGGCCAAGGACCCTACAGTGCCACCACAGTGCAACTCAATGAAGCTTATCCACATCAAAACATCACTGCCCCTACTGAGGGGGAACGAGCATAGTGAGGGAGGCACACAGTCATTTTCTTGTTTGAAGAGAGATGCTCAGGGCCTAGAATCTCACCCCAGGCATAGTACACCACCCCAGTGCCGTGCTTCGAGTGCATCACTCCCGTGCGATCATTGTGAGGAATCGGTGCACATAGCGGCCTCAGATAGAGGGGGGCATTTGACGCCAGCCGATAGTGCGCCTCTTAGTCGCACAGGCCGCGATGCCTCTCCGACGCCTCTCAAAGCCGTGTGCCACGAACACGCCCGCGCGTGCAACATGGTGCAACGAGTGTGAGTGCACCGAACGACCCGCAGCTAGCACCACTACCGGCCACCTCGGCGGAAGCACTCCGCCGGGTGTGGCAATGTGCTTCCGCCGGACTATAGCATCAAGGGCACATGTTTTCTCTCACAGACATAAACTATGTAATGTATATTTCATCAAATGTTTTTATTTGTTAATTCCATTGTTCAACATGCGAATAGGTCCTAAACTTGGCCGCGTCTGTTTCCCGCGCGCTGCGCTTCTGGCGCGCAATTGGCAGGCCTGCTGTAGCGCTGTGCTACACGAGTGAGTCAGTACCCACCGGGAGCTCGAAGAGGCTGGTCGTCTTCGCGCAACGTTGAGAGGCCACCTTCGCGCCAATTCCGCAACCGCATCTAGATCGTGAGTTACAACACCACTGGCCGTGCATCACCGCGCATCACCGCGCAGGTCTTAGCAGCAACGTCCGCCACGTACTGTTCGCTCAAAACTCCCCCCTCTCCATAGTAAGCGGGGTCATCGCCGAACAGCCCTACACGCGCAGAGCTCTCTAACCCCGAACAGTCGCGGCCAGGGGATGGATAGCACCATGTAGAGGTTGATGTGTAATAAAAACCACACTTCACGTAGCGGAGTGCATCATTTGTAGTATAAGGCGTCTTGGGTGGCCTAAACAGCCCAAGGATCACCTCTACGGACACGTCCCTGCCTCCCGCCACTTGGCCGAACCCAAACCCCGAGACCCATCCCGCAAAACTTAATAGCTTTGACGGGGAGGCAGCCGGAACGGTGTCAATGTTTAGTTATAATTTAAAGAAATTTAAAAATTTTAAAAGTAAAATCAGAACCTTATATCAGTGAGTATTAACATTTATAACCGCTTAGAAGGATTCGCAAGTCCTAGTATGGGCCGCACTAAAACTGTGTTGTAAGCAGTCGTAGCTACAGGGTGGACCCTGCTAAACTTCAGGTGTAAGTGACACTGAGTAAACGGTTAAGTGTTGCGTGCATGAAGGACTCTGTGGGTGTGCTGAGATGTGGTGAGCATGCATACATGCAGGGGCGCAACAACTAAATTTCCAAAGGGGGGGCAATATACCTTTTTATAAAGAATCATCGATCCCCCCTATTGAAGTTCAGCCCCGGGAAAACTTGTATTTCAAGGTTGAAAATGGTGCTATTTAAGCAGTTTTATTATCTAAAAATTGATTACACAGCACTTTCTTTGCTCCTGTTTGCCCCCACTTCAAGGTTTCAGAGGGGGGCAAAATACCCTTGCCCCCCCCCCCCCTGGAGGGCGTCGACATTTGAGTGTTGAGGGATATGATGGTCTGCGAGCACGATTGCTCGGCCTTGCGAGCTGCGATGTAAACAAAGTGGCTGATGTGTACAGTCCATATATGATAGGTAATGAGAAGCTTAATATTTTAAGATTCGCATTTGGAAGTGCTGCAGAAGAAACTGTAAGTACTGACGCCTTCTGCCTTCTGCCAAGGTGATGAGGGTGTGGAGTTGCTTCTGGGCGCCAACTAGCAATAATAGCTACGTGCTAGTGCGTAGCCGAGACTCTTGACTCAGTGCGTGACGTCGCCACATGGCCGGCAGGCAGTAAGGGTCGTTCCGTCAGAGTTACCCCCGGCTGTTTTAGCCACCAGGGACGCTATACTACGGGCGTTGTAACAAATACGCGGGGCTCGATTCAAAGTGGTTTATTGTCAGGCACGCTATACATGCGCTGCGTCGTGCATGACCCGCTTACTGGGAGCCGCGCTCTACAGGACACGTTTCTGATGTGCTGAAAACTCACGCAATTCCGGTAGAGATGGCAAGGGCGGAGGTCGAGAGGCTCCGCGGGCGACTCGCGTCTTGTCTCCTTGGAGGGCGGTGATTAACTGGCGATGGCTGTGACGTCCGCACGACTCCCCAGCCTCGCTCCCGCGAAAACGTGTCGTGTGCAAAAGTAATCCCGGGCCATGCACGCCGCCTGATCGCGCTAAAGTCCAGAATTACAATTAATATTTAAGCATAGTCATTACTTAATTAATATTGTTTTTTAGAGTGCTGAATGTTAATTTCAAAGTCCAGGTAATCAGGTCACCTAACAGTACCCCCTTGGTCGACTTTCGCGCGGGCGACAGTCGATTAGGCAGGGCAGCTTACGTTCGAGGCGTTGCACCACCCTGCACCCAGGTGTGTTCACGTCGCACACGCTCGGGGCGAGGCGGCGATGCGCCATAGCGGTCTGTGCGGATTCGAGGAGCACTAATGTTTGGCGTCAGTACTGTGTTGGCCATATTTTAGATGGTGTTGGTGTGTCAGATTTTGGGAAACTCCATGCCTACAGAAATAATCTAGTTTTGGTGTATGGCATAAACTTAAAAGTAACAAACAAAGGAAATTTGGAAATTATTAGTGGTTACGACTTATTTGAATAAAAATGTTTCCTACACGTGTACACGAATAAGCAGACTTTTATTACAAGTTAATGGATTTGACGCCGACCGCTAATGCTCCTCTATGTCGCATAGACCGCTATGCCTCATCAACACCTCACGAAAGCGTGTGCACCGAACGCGCTCGGGCGCGCACCGGAGTGTAGGAAGTGCAACAGGGCGAACGCCACTCAATTAGTGCCACGTCGGTGGAGGAGACCGGCCGGGTGTGTCATATCCCTCCGCCGAACTACATGAGTGTTTATGTATTTTTTTCCACAGGAACGTATTAGACTTTATTTTCATTGTTTAGCACTTTATTTCTTACAAAATTATGTTTCACCGTGCGCCTTGTCCCGAACCTGGCCGGTTTAGTTTCCCGCGAAAATCATGCGTTTTCCGCGGGAGGGCTGGCGGGGAGTGGGGTCGCGCGCGGTGAGGGCGGCAGTATTATTCCAGAGCTCACAGAGGCTGGCAGCCTTCGCGAGTCACGGGATCAGCATTTTCTTTATTTTCACCGACATGTAGTTAACATAATAAAGCAATTCTTAAAACCTTTTCCTTCAGTCCTGTGGTCGGTCTCGATTTACCGTGTGGTATGTAACTTAATTAATTAGTGCTCCAAGACGAGTACGCTACGACATATGTAAGTACTGTGTAAGGACTGCGAGATGGTCCGTCGGTGCCTCACGCAATATCTTAGCCAGTCGGCTACTTAGTTTTAGCTTGCACGAAGCAGCCAGTAGGCACTACGTAAAAAACTTTCTAACACATCAGTATCTGGGACAGTTCCAGGACTCGTGTAGCGTCACCGGAGTAGCGAGCCTACACGATCCTAGCCTAGTGTAATACGTAATGTTATTGTGAAGTGTGATCTTGCTTAGGGTACTAGTTGTGTTATGTTTAGGGTGCGTATATGTAATCGTCGTGTCGTGTCAGAACAGAATGACCTTTCCGTGTAATAAAATCACGAGCCGCCACTGAGAAAGTGGCCGCGCGTGTGACGATTCGTTTCGGGATAACCGTTACGGCCAGGAAGGGTAGCACCATGTAAAGGGATGTGCCGGATTAAATTAAAAAGTTATAACTCAGTGTTTTCTTGAACTTATCAGGCGTCCCTAGTGGCCTAAACAGCTCGGGGGGCCCTGCTGCGTCGAACCTCTGCCTCCCGCCACAAGGCCGAACCTACCCCAATATTCCAGACAGTACATATTACTCCTAAATTCACACGGAGGTAGCGGGGTTATTGTCAGTTTCGTGAATTAGACAATTAAGCAAGAATGAAAAAGTATTGAGACTTAAATACTTCTGCTTACGAGATATATTTTAAGACAATATTTTATTAGACAGTTATCTATGGTATTTATTAATTTTCTTAATAATGTACATATATACTCAACAACTCGAGTTTGTTTTGCCGTCAGCCGCGGTCTCGTGTTCGAGATCGGGCGCAGGTCCTAGCGGGTTGGCTGGCTTTTTTAGCGTTTTATGTTCCGGGAGGGCGCCAGGCTAGCTCGGTGTCTAACCAATGGGGATTCGTGGTTCGTTGCCCCAGCGTGGTCCGCTAGAACCGTCGGCGGTATTTCTTGGGAATTTACGTTAAAGAAGAATGTGTGGGATTGCCGTAGTAGCGACGTGCCTTTATTCAAGGGATTGACGTCACACCATACAATTATTGAGCACAGACATGCCCCTGAGGGCTACTTGTCCGTTGCGGGGTGCAGGCTGGTACATGTTCAATGTTTCGTGGCACTGGTTTATCGGGTAACAGTATGCAGGCCAAGTACACTTGATGCAAGAGAGGCGCACACAGATGACGTGGCGCAAAGTTACATTAACAAAGTACACTTATTGAAAATTAGGCGCGCACAAATGACGTGGCGCAAAGTTACGTTAACAAAGTACACCTAATGAAAATTAGGCGCGCACAAATGACGTGGCGCAAAGTTACGTTAACAAAGTACACTTAATGAAAATTAGGCGCGCACAAATGACGTGGCGCAAAGTTACGTTAACAAAGTACACTTAATGAAAATTAGGCGCGCACAAATGACGTGGCGCAAAGTTACGTTAACAAAGTACACTTAATGAAAATTAGGCGCGCACAATTGACGTGGCACACAGAGTTTGTGGGTGACTGGAGTCGGCCAGTCCCGTAAGCGATTGTTTCTACGCGGGTGCCGTGCCCACTGGGTGGTACACGCACCGCCACTAAACTTGGCGAAGTTTCCCTTGCGGGTTTGTGGTCCGCGCGAAGGCGCGTGGCCTTAAGAAAGTTCTGTGGTTTGCGGGAGACGGCCCGTGCCGTATGCTGAAGAACGACCCTGCGCACCAGGTGTGGTGCGGGGCATCTTTACGTTTACGCGGTCGGATTAGGTCCTGAACCGTAAAAAACGGACCGGGCACGCACGGAGAGATGAATAGAAAAAGGTTTGGTTTATGCTAAATGACTATATTTACCGGACGTTACTTGCGATGAAGACAATGGTTGTGGTCTCTCCGTGGGACGTAGGTCCGTCCCGGTCCGCGAGTCGAGTAGAACTGCGGAACTGGCATGGCGTCCGGTGGCGCGTCGGCCCCTGCCGCGCCAAGCTTGACCTCATTACGTTAAAAACTAAATGACTGCGTCTGGAAGAGACTTTAAGGTCGCAAAATTCGTAATTAATTGTTTGAGGGGGAATGGGTGTGGTTCGTCTCTAGTCCACTCGGATTTAGTGTGCTTTATAATAATAATGTCTGGTTTGGCCGTTCGACTCGGTGGCTCGCTCGACTCGGGTGGGCCACGGCCAGGGGTGCGTTCCGTTAGCGGGAGAGTATACTGGCGGTTGCAGGTCGGGCTTAGGGATGGTCGTCGGTCGGACGACGTCAAACGCCTCCCCTCGAGAAGCCCGACCTTGCGCCGCTTATGGTCCCGCCACGTGGTAGCACCCCTAGCTCCGGCAGCCCTGTCCAGTGGCGGTTCGCGGCTCTGCAGCTGATAGGCCCCGCGTTCTGGAGCAGGTGTGCGCGCCCGTGGGTCGGCAGCTGGTAGGGTCGGCGCTCTGGACCTGCTGTGCACGCCACCCCAGCTGCCGCGGTGGTGGACCGGCCGGGGGCGGCGTCGTGGCGCCTGTGGTGGCCAGCGGCTGATAGGGTCAGCGCCCTGGATCTGATGTGCTCGCCACCCCGGCTGCTGCTGTGGCAGGCGGGCCGAGGGGCGGCATCGTGGTGCCTGTGGGGGCGGCGGCTGATAGGGCCAGCGTCCTGGTCCCAGGTTGTCCCACGTCGATTGTCCGGGTGCTGGCCTGTTGACGTAGTCCATCGGCACCTGGTACGGCGTGGATGGGTACAGCCTCCTCTCCCGTTCCGGTGTGCCGGGCGGGTTTGGAGTAGAGGCCTCCTCGTCCTCGTCGTCCAGTTCCGTCACCATGGGGTGGTGTCGGCGTGGTCTTCTGCGGTTGTGCCCTAAGCACCTCCCCGGACTCGTTCTCGGGGGGTGACAGTGGTTCCGAGTGTGGCTGCGGTGTCTCGCAGCGAGCGGCGGTGCGGTGGTGGCCAGGGTGCCGGCCGGCAGGGGCGGCGGTGACCAAGGTCAGGCGGTTCTCGGCAGGCGGGCAGTAAGCGCGGGCGGCGCTCGGCACGGCCCGGCTCAGCCTTGCCGACATGCGGGCGTTTCGCGGCCCGTCGTGCCAGACGGATGACAGGTGTCATCGGCCGAGTGGCGGTCACGTGCGGTGGTGGGGCGGTCGGGCGTCCAGGTGCCGTGGCGTCGACCTGCATTGCGTCAGGCAGATGCAGGGAGCTCAGGTGACCCGGTAGCCGCGGTGATGTCACGGTGTTGTGGCGCGGCGCCTGTGGCGTCTTGAGTGCGCGTCGCCTCGGCGGCTGCTGTGGCAGGCTGACCGAGGGGTGGCGTCGTGGCACCTGTTGCGGCTTGAGCGCGCGTCGCCTCGGCGGCTGCTGTGGCAGGCTGTCCGAGGGGCGGCGTCGTGGCGCCTGTGGCGGCTTGAGCGCGCGTCGCCTCGGCGGCTGCTTTGGCAGGCTGACCGAGGGGTGGCGTCGTGGCGCCTGTGGCGGCTTGAGCGCGCGTCGCCTCGGCGGCTGCTGTGGCAGGCTGACCGAGGGGTGGCGTCGTGGCGCCTGTGGCGGCTTGAGCGCGCGTCGCCTCGGCGGCTGCATGTTGCAGGCTGACCGAGGGGCGGCGTCGTGGCGCCTGTGGCGGCTTGAGCGTGCGTCGCCTCGGCGGCTGCTGTGGCGGGCTGACCGAGGGGCGGCGTCGTGGCGCCTCTGGAGCACAGAGTGCGCGTCGCTTCGGCAGCTGCTGTGGCAGACTGTCCGAGGAGCGGCGTCGTGGCGCCTCTGGAGCACAGAGTGCGCGTCGCCTCGGCGGCTGCTGTGGCGGGCCGGCCGAGGGTTGGTGTCGTGGCGCCTCTGGAGCACAGAGTGCGCGTCGCCTCGGTGGCTGCTGTGGCAGGCCGGCCGAGGGGTGGTGTCGTGGCGACTGAGCCTCGAAGCCAGGCGGGCACCGCGTGGCGAATCCAGGCGGCGGGGCCTCGCACAGGCGTCTCGGCGTCGTGGCCCTGGGCGTTGCCTTGTCCAGCGTCCCTTTTGAGGCCGCGTACTCATGTGGCAGTGAGGACGGCTGCATGACGTTGAAGCTAGGCGGTGGCGACGGTGTGGCGCGACGTGTCGTTGTCGAGTCTGGTGGCGTCCCGGATGAGGCAGGTGTCGGAGACGATGCGGGTTGCGTCGGAATGGTCCTTCGCGGCACGGTGACGGTGGTCAGGTGCGGTGGCGAGGTCATCCCGGCGTCGTGAGATGTCTCCGACACGAGGCGGGTTCGGGACGTCGTGACAGACTGCGGTGGGAGTGTCGGCGTCATGCGTCGTTCGGTCGGCTTCGGCGGGTCAAGCGTCGTCACCGTCATGTTGAGTGGCGTCTGGTCTGCGAGGGGTGTTGAGGCTGGTGGCTTTGGGCCCGGGGGTGGAGGGAGCAGGATTGGCGGCGAGAGGTTGACGAGCGTCGGCGTCGGGACGGAAGGCATCCTTGGTGAGGCGTAGTGCGTCGGCATGAGTGGCGTCAGGTTGAAGGTCGTCGGCGTCGGGACGGTTGTACGTGACGGTGCGGATGTCGTCGGGGCGTGTGTTCGTGATACGTCATGCGTCTGCGTGAGTGGCGTCTCGATGTCGTGAATCGTCGCGGCGTATCGTAGGGGAGGAATTATTGGCGTTGCTTCCGGATACTGCACTTGGGTGGCTCGTTCTGCGGTACATCGCGCGCACGTGAACGTGAAGGACTCGCGCCTCAAAGTCCCTTCACGCTCGTTGGTGCAGTCACGATGCCATAGGCTGGCACACTCGTCGCAGTGGTAGCCCCTGCTACTTCCTCCGGGACACGACAGGTTTCCACACATCGTCATCCCGTATGTGCGATACTCTTGACAATAGCCACACTCGTACCCCGCGGCGATCCTGCCGTTTAAGTACCATCTCGGGTAGAGGTGGTAACACCCGCTGCATTCATCTGCATCCATCTCTTGTTATCGTGCGTGTTCAGCTGTGTCGATTCGTGTTTTTCACTCGTGGCTCTGTGCGCGCTGTGCAAGTCTGCGCGCGGGGTCGCGCTCGCCGGCTGGGCAGGTGCCCGGACAGCCGCACAAAACAGAGGCCGAGAATGGCCGCGGCGCGGGCGGGGTTGCGGATCAAGGTTAACGTTGGTTGCGGATGGGTGTGCGAGGCGATGGCCGAGAGCGCCCGGACAGCCGCACAAAGCGGACGGGTGGAGGATTGAATCGGGGGGGGGGGGAGGGTGTTCGGTTCTTCACGCGAAAGAGAAAGCGGGATGGTGCGGAAGTGGAGAGGGGTTGGGGGTGGCCGCTGGGCTGTGATGTTCGCCTGCGTCGCACGCTCTGCTGGAATGTCAGCGCTGGGGGTGGGGGTTGATGGATCCTTTGTCCGCCGCTCTTGGTGCGTCCAAGATGGCCGTTTTCTTGCCGTTTGCTCAATTTTCACGTTTTTTTGCTTAAAATTTTGCCACACGCAGGGGCGCCATTTGCCGTCAGCCGCGGTCTCGTGTTCGAGATCGGGCGCAGGTCCTAGCGGGTTGGCTGGCTTTTTTAGCGTTTTATGTTCCGGGAGGGCGCCAGGCTAGCTCGGTGTCTAACCAATGGGGGTTCGTGGTTCGTTGCCCCAGCGTGGTCCGCTAGAACCGTCGGCGGTATTGCTTGGGAATTTACGTTAAAGAAGAATGCGTGGGATTGCCGTAGTAGCGACGTGCCTTTATTCAAGGGATTGACGTCACACCATACAATTATTGAGCACAGACATGCCCCTGAGGGCTACTTGTCCGTTGCGGGGTGCAGGCTGGTACATGTTCAATGTTTCGTGGCACTGGTTTATCGGGTAACAGTATGCAGGCCAAGTACACTTGATGCAAGAGAGGCGCGCACAGATGACGTGGCGCAAAGTTACATTAACAAAGTACACTTATTGAAAATTAGGCGCGCACAAATGACGTGGCGCAAAGTTACGTTAACAAAGTACACCTAATGAAAATTAGGCGCGCACAAATGACGTGGCGCAAAGTTACGTTAACAAAGTACACTTAATGAAAATTAGGCGCGCACAAATGACGTGGCGCAAAGTTACGTTAACAAAGTACACTTAATGAAAATTAGGCGCGCACAAATGACGTGGCGCAAAGTTACGTTAACAAAGTACACTTAATGAAAATTAGGCGCGCACAATTGACGTGGCACACAGAGTTTGTGGGTGACTGGAGTCGGCCAGTCCCGTAAGCGATTGTTTCTACGCGGGTGCCGTGCCCACTGGGTGGTACACGCACCGCCACTAAACTTGGCGAAGTTTCCCTTGCGGGTTTGTGGTCCGCGCGAAGGCGCGTGGCCTTAAGAAAGTTCTGTGGTTTGCGGGAGACGGCCCGTGCCGTATGCTGAAGAACGACCCTGCGCACCAGGTGTGGTGCGGGGCGTCTTTACGTTTACGCGGTCGGATTAGGTCCTGAACCGTAAAAAACGGACCGGGCACACACGGAGAGATGAATAGAAAAAGGTTTGGTTTATGCTAAATGACTATATTTACCGGACGTTACTTGCGATGAAGACAATGGTTGTGGTCTCTCCGTGGGACGTAGGTCCGTCCCGGTCCGCGAGTCGAGTAGAACTGCGGAACTGGCATGGCGTCCGGTGGCGCGTCGGCCCCTGCCGCGCCAAGCTTGACCTCATTACGTTAAAAACTAAATGACTGCGTCTGGAAGAGACTTTAAGGTCGCAAAATTCGTAATTAATTGTTTGAGGGGGAATGGGTGTGGTTCGTCTCTAGTCCACTCGGATTTAGTGTGCTTTATAATAATAATGTCTGGTTTGGCCGTTCGACTCGGTGGCTCGCTCGACTCGGGTGGGCCACGGCCAGGGGTGCGTTCCGTTAGCGGGAGAGTATACTGGCGGTTGCAGGTCGGGCTTAGGGATGGTCGTCGGTCGGACGACGTCAGTTTCTTATGATGATCATAAAATAACACTTAGCTTTTTTTTTTTTAAATTGTAGCACCAGAATTTTGCATACTTCTTAGTTTACAATAGTCCGAACCAGTGCGTGGTCCATGTCCTTATCCGAATGTGAGTGACAATTGTGGACAGGGCAGTTTTAGGTTAGACAATGTGACATCACTCACATTCGGATAAGAACACGGACCACGCACAGGTTCGGACTATTGTAGACGGGCTCTTAATGGTATATTTAACTAAAAATGGATGGGAGTACTGTATATTGCGATAACTTTGTAGAATTGAATTTCACCTTGATATTATATTTAATTATTAACATTGATAACATTATTAAGATTGGTCATGTGTGCTTCGGTTCACAGTTCCTTATATTTTTATGCACCCATTTGCTTAATTTTGGCAGTAAAATAAATTTGCGATTGATGTTTAATCCAGATTTGTCAATTTGATATAATTCCAATTCGGCCCCAAATCTTGCATTGAATTGTTTGAGTTTGAAGCTGACACACTACCTACCGTAGGAATTCTGATAAAAAATGTTTTTATTTATTAAAAATTAAATTTAATACTTTCAGTTTGTTAGGGCTGTGTTGATCAGTTACATTAGAAAAATAATCTATGTCACACTCTATAAGTAAATAAAAATGCTGCAGCAATGTTATTAAGCCAATTTAATGATGACTGGTATAGTGTCATTCGTGTTTACATTAAAGAATATCATGTCATAATAGGTTTGTCATAATAGGCAATAAAATTCAAAACATCAAAACCTTAATACAGACTATTTCATGCATTACCAATAGTTATTGAAAACAAAATAAAAATTGTAATTTCATATATCGATTGCTGTTAGTTATTAATAAGGTCCTCAAGTACAATGGGCTCACTTGATATACATATTGTCCTGCCGAATGCATACACTGCTAGTTGGTCATGTCAGCCAATGTTGATGCAGCCTGAGTCCAGCTTTATAAGTGCATTATTGGCTATCAGCTAGTGAGTGGTGGTACCTGGATCTGCTGCAAAGTCTCTTTCCTGCCATTGACCACCAGCATGCTTCTCCCCAACAGGTGCTGCAAGTTCCATTCTGTCACGACTGCCTGCTACATATACTCCTTCACTTTGCCTACACAAAAGGGACTCCAAAATGCTATAGCTTCTTCGCACCTATGCACTCCCCAAGGGCAATGTGTCAATATAACAGTAACTTTTCCACTACGAACTTCTCAATCGTCTTGTCCCATTGCACTTCGAAATAGTATATCGTGGTGCTGCGTAGGATGGCTTTGCCATCAGCAAATCTTTGTGTGAGCCTTTGTGAGAACTCATTCTACCACATATCATACCTCTATTGTTCTATAGAGCCCACCACTCTCGCGCTTTTCTGTGCAGCTAGCTGGTCGCACATGCGATCTGTATATTCCTCCATCAATATTACATACTGCATCAGACGTGCTTCGCAACCCTGTATGAACTCTCTTGGGTCCTTATGTGCGAGTCTGTTGTACTTGGTTAGTAGCAGATATCTGGGCTCAACCTGGGCCGTATGTGTTACTTGCACATCATTTTTTGGATTAAGGGTGTGGAGAGGGGGACGTCCTTGTTCACGAGGTTCCATGACATCAAATTTTTGTTTGGCAGCATGGTCCTGATGTAGTTGCCTGCACAGTTCATGCACATGCCACACTTCCTCTTGGGCTCACATTACTTGTTGTGATTGGGAAGTTCACTCTGTTCTATCCAGTTACAGTTTATGTCGTGGGCCACACCAACTCAAACTTCGTTACTCCATAGTCCTGTAACAACACAAATTTAGTCTCTTCTGTGATACATAAATTGTCTGCTGAAAAAAAAAAAACACATCGCCCTCATTGCGGGAAGTACTGTCGTACTTGTTGGTACCACTGCGCCTAAATGGCCCTTCCCCCCCAGTCTTAGCTACACTGCACCACATACGCATAACTGGCAGGAGGGGCGTTGCCTCGTCATAACGGCCTGTAGGGAGCTATTCTCAGTTCACTCTTAGCTGAGTTCTGAAATAAACAAACACCGCCGTATCACTGCGCCGTGTCAGCAAGTGATAGGCTGAATTCATCTGGCGCGCCAAGAACTAGTTGCAACACACACACTTCAGTACAGTCGGTGCTAATAAAATAACGGAGACGTAATATAACAGGAAGCACCGTAGCACTTTGTTCAGCGTAGGTGGGTCATTTGCGAAGAAAAAATTATGCACTTTACGCCTAATAACCGTCTTCACAAAATCATCACAAGTTTTTATAACAGGATACTCAAGTTTCCTTTTCTTCCCGGAAGATGTTAATGTCCCGGTGTCCTGTAGTTCTTTCCTTGCACGAAGTACACTGCTCTTCGAAACACGCCTAAATTCCGCAGTTAAACTCGCGATATCGTTCACACGACAATCCGGATATTTGTCTGAAAATGTTTTAAAAACATTCAACACAATAGTTTTCTGTGCACTTTTCAAAGGCTTTCCCGTTCTGTGTTTTACAAAACTCGGTCCGACGTGCGCGCGCGAATCCGAAATGCAACTGTTGCGCCGGGCATTAACTGTACACTGTACAGTACCTTTTGTCTATGCCACGGTACACACGGCGTCTGCTAACATAATTGTAAGTAAATAGTTGCTGACACATTAAACCGTATTGGAAATTAATGATGAAACGCTATATTGCTATATATCAACAATTGTTATAAAAAAGGCAGTGTAAAAATACTTACAAATGGTACGTAACCAAGGGACTATTTCTTGCGGATGAATAATGTGCGCGGCGGCCGGCAGCCAATGAAAATGTTTGTTTACAAGAGGATTTGTTTATTCCAAAACTCAGGTAAGAGTGAACGGAGAATAGGTAAGCACTTGGTTCGACGTCAATGCTTATGCAATGTTGTTCTCAAGCAACGACTATGATACAAGAGAATGCCCTCTCGGAAATAAGAAATATGAGACTATCATTAGATTGTCTTCATCAAGACTGTCTTGTTAGCATTTCCTTTAGACGATCTCAAGCAACCTATATGGCACCCAAGTATTTAAATAAGAATGCATATAAGAATTTCTTGTCAAAGGAATTATTCAAGATATAAATATGTATACCACCCTACCTCTTTTGCATGATCTAATTGCCTTGAAGGGCTATGCACGCACAAGAAAAATATTTATATATTTATTTTTCCAGCAAGTAAAACGTATACCGGTTTACCAAGAGATAACAGGTCAAAAAGAGTCTGCGAGTAAAACGAACCTATAGTCTGTTGTAGTTGTGTAACTTGTTCGCTGATTGTGTCGTACGTATATGCGCCTTGTGAAAAATGTAATTTGAATCATTTGTATTGGTGTGAATTGTGATACGATAATTATAAGCAGAATGGCTTATAGGTTTCTACCATCCGGAAGAAAGTTAGAGAGGTATTTGTGGAATGGCTTGAAAAGAGCCAGATTTGACAAAAATTTGGTGAGCCATTTTCAAGTTATGTAAGGTTAGGCCTAAATAGATGTGTAGTTAAAAAAATGAAACAAAACTTTTCTTGTTTTAAAACCTGTCAAATGAGACTTGTGAAAAGTAATGCAGTGTTTTAAACGTATAAGAATAAAATTTTGTGGAAATACAAGGGACTGCTGTTATTTTTTAATGTCATCTATCGTGCATGCCAAAACGTACAATTATTTATAACAATTTTGTGAACTAATTTCCGTAATACCGATTGTCCACTAGAAAATTTACTTCTAAGCAGTACGTTTTTGATGAATTAGGAAAGTAACGGTATTTGTTGGATTTTAAGGCTTTTCCGAAAAATTAAGTTAAATCCGAAAATATTTTTTTTTTTGGGCTGTTAATGTTTCTTAATCATCCTGTAAAAGAATTGTTTAATTCAGACGTACTTTTTTTGACTTTAATTGTATATCAGCAATAGTTTTTCGTTTTGCCTGAGTCGGAACAAGCCCATGGGTGAATGCTCCTCATTGTGAGATGATTGAGCCAGAGGCTGGGTTGTACCTCAGCCATTATAACAAGCAGATGACAGTGTGGCTGGGTATCTTAAGGTCTTCCTTAGCATGGTGTTGTAGGGGCAACACAAGACCCAGCAATGGTCAAGGAAAAACTAAATTGAAATTTAAAAATTTACATTAAAGGAGCTACTAAAAATAAATTTTCTTATAACACTGTGTTTGTAAACTTACAAACTTCTTTTTCAGAAGAGCCCCAACTTCATAATTACTATGTAATTAATTGTTTGCCAAAATTTGATCTGCTAAAAAATGGGAGATAGGTACACTTTGTAGTAAAATATTAAACATTACAGTTGAACAATACTACACAAAAATTTGTCACACTTAAACAGCAGGTGGGAATTTATAACATCAACTGAAATCTAATTGTGCCCAGTACATGAAACATAAATGACTGTCAAAATGCATCACATGCTTTCTGTTGTTCAGCTAGAAAAAAATCTGAGCTACCTGCACGCAGCTCGGGCAGTGCCGAGCCTGGAAGTCATTCTGCACGAGTGGAAACAGTTCTGCTCTAAGCCTCCGAAAGGTTTTGAAAAGTTCTTTGAGCCAGCCGGGGCAAAGAAAGCAAAGCAGTCAACCGAAGAGCCTGCGAAGGAAGGGAATAAAGATGCTCCAAAACAGCAGGCCCCGCCCCAGTCTACTCCTCCTCAGCCATCGCGCACTGCAGGCCAGAGCACGAAGCCGTTTGACCAGTGGTCGTTCGGAATGTTCGGTGGCCAAAGGTAATTATAAGTTAAGTATAGAGTTGACAGTTCAGTGAGTTGTGAAATTCAGCATGGTAAATTTCTAGGGTTGCGGGTTGTCTGCAATTAAAATATCGAAGAAAAGGGGTTTTTCCAACACTACAGATGTTCCTCTATGTAAACCTAAAATATAATTTGAAAATTCCAACTGGATTATGTGAGCCTCACGTTCATATGCAAAGTGCGTATTTAGTCGCCAGTATAACATATGCCGCTATTTTTTTTTAACTATGCTTGTGCTGTGTGAATGTGTGTGTGTTTGTTTTGGTATTACTTGTTTCAAGTGCAAATTTTTTTAATAACTGAAATAGTCTTGTACGTTAACTGTTTTAGTACTGTTTGTGTCAGTTTGGTTTTAAACACGAAGCCTGTCATTCGTCATCCACTTTCACTTACCAAGAATTCCTAGTGGGGTTTCCCCAGAAGTAAGTGTGGCTGGCTTGGGGCTCCAGCCCTCTTAACACTTGTAACAACAGTGTTTACTGCCCTGCCCATTTGTTAACCCTTTAACATATATATTATGGCTAGATAAATATGTCCAAAAAAACATTTTTTATAAATGTTTTTTTGCAGTAATGTATTGTTTTCAATATGCAAATAAACGTACCACATGTAAAACATACGGTTTTTCATTTTTTACAAAATTATGTAATTTTTAATGCACACTGTTTTACTAACCCGAGTATACTTGTCATTGTTGAAATATATGTAAATACATTATAAATATTTATGGAATATAATCAAATAGATAAATATTTAGATAAATAACATTTAACACATATATTGGAAGTTGAACAGTTATTATAACAACATTAGTAATGGTCAGCATGGTTAGAATTATTTCTCAAAAGTAGTTATCTGAAAGACTAACTAATTTCTGCCTAAATGTCTGCTGTTGTATGATAAACTCTGAAGCACGGCACTACACACAGTGGCACACCACAGTCTTCACACATGTACCGTGTTTCACGCCGTATTTTTTCCCCCGTGCATCTGTCACCCTGCTGCACATTGCACACTGGCGTGTAGGGTTGCTTTTTTTGTCAGCGGGATCGTAGCTGGAAAGTGACGTTCAGTCATTCTCAGTGGATTCGTTGATTTTCCAGGCCTACCTCGTCCTGGCGACATTGTTGGTTGGCTTGTGAAACTGTTCAATCAAATTTTTGACAACAGCCTCTCTGTACTCCAAATGTGACTGCTTCTCTCCCAACTTTGAATATAACAAAAATGAATTCCATATTGCTAGGTCCACTAAATAGAAAAAAAATCTTATAGTATTTTTTCCCCCTCTTCCTGGGTATTATTATTATTATTACTTATTAACCTGCAATTGGGCTTTCACCCGGTGGCAAGAACTCCCACTCACTCCCCTCTCCCCCCCCCCCTCCATCAGCTTTCTCCTCAGCTCCCTCCCATCCCTGACCTCCACCATTTCCTCCCCCAGCCCATTCCACTCCCTCCCCGTCCTCACCAGGAAGGTGTTCCGCCCTCTCTCTGTCCGCCTCCACACCCTCTGGAGCTTACATCTGTGGTCTCTTCGTCCTCTGTACTCCCCTCTATGTACTTTGCTTCCCAATTGCCCCCATCCCCCTTCCCCCTTCAGCACCTTGAACATCCTGACCAACCTTTCCACTCTTCTTCTCCTCTGTAACGTTTCCCACCCCAACTCCTTAATCATTTCCGTTGGGCTATGCAGTTTCCCATCCTGCCCCTCCCTCCTCCACATTCCCATCACCCACCTAGCCGCTCTGCGCTGTACCCCTTCCAGCTCCTTCACCTCAGTCACCAGGTAGGGGTCCCAGACCGCCGCCGCATACTCCAACATTGGCCTGACCAATGTGGAGTATGCCTTCTCCTTTGTCCTCCTCCCAGCTCCCTGCAGGGTCCTACCAAGCAACCCCAGCGCCTGCCTTCCCCTCCTGACCACCCCCTCTATGTGCTCCGCCCATCCTAGGTCATTTTTCAGTGTCACCCCCAGGTACTTATATCCTGCTGCCTCTCTTATCTCCTGCCCCTTCCAGTAATATACATTTCGTGTGACTTTCCTCCTCTTTGTAAATCTGACAACTTTTGTCTTACCAACATTCAAGGACATTCCATTTTTCTCCGTCCATTGCTCCAACCTTATCAAGTCCTCTGCTAAACATCCCCCTTCCCCCACAACCTCATACACTACACAGTCATCTGCAAATAGCCTCCATCTGGCTTTCATGCCCTCCCCCAGATCGTTTATCATAATTGTGAACAACAGAGGCCCCAGCACACTCCCCTGTGGCACCCCCGACGTCACTTCCCCCTCCTCGGAGCTTTCCTCACCCACTCTCACTCTTTGTCTTCTATTCCTCAGGAAATCACCCACCCAGTTTACCACCCTTCCATCCCTCACCAGCAACTCAACCTTTTCCATTAACCTCCTATGGGGGACCTTATCAAACGCCTTTTCAAAATCTATAAAGATTGCATCTATCTGCTTCCCCCCGTCCACCGCTTCCACCAGGTCTTCCAACAGCCCAGCCATCTGGGTCTCGCATGAAAACCCCATCTTGAATCCATGCTGCCTGTTATCCACCCACCCCAGATCTTCCATTTCCCCTTTTACGTACCTTCCTACCAACCTCTCCATCACTTTTCCTACACAGGACGTCAAACTGACCGGCCTGTAACTTCCTGGCTCCGCCTTATCATTTCCCCCCTTGTAGATGGGAACTACCACTGCCTCCTTCCATTCCATTGGTAGTTTCCCCTCCTCCAGAGACTGCTTGAAAACCTCCAACAGGTACTTCCCAATCTCCCTATCACCCAACTTCAAATGACTATTCCCTATACCATCTAGCCCAGCTGCCTTTCTCCCTTTCAACCTCCTGATCACCTTAATTACATCTGTCAGTCGCAGCTCAAAGGCCTTCCTGCCCATTAAACTGTCGTCCTCTTTACCCTCCCATGCCTCCCCCTTTGTAAATACTGCCAGATATTGCTCCTGCAGTAAGTCTGCCTTTTCCCTGTCCTCTGTATATTCCTGCCCCCCTCCTCCTCTGAGAACCCCTATTCCCTCCTCACCCTTCACTCTTCTTATGTATCTGTAGAGCTCCGTCCCATTTACCGTCCCCCCTTCCCCCATCAGCTGTTCCATGTAAGCATCCCTTGCTTCCCGCGATTTCCTCCCTAGTTCCTTCCCAAGCGCCTTCATTTCCGCCTCTATCTCCTCTCCCCCAAGCTTCCTTGCCCTCGCATGCAGCCTCCTACATTTCCTTTTCAACACTTTCAACTCCCTTCCATAGTAGGGAGGGTCACCTCCTTGGCCTACCCTCCTCTGAGGTACAAAACGTGTAGCCATCTGCAGCAGAATATTTCTTAAGGCAGCCCATCTACCTTCAAGGTCCTCTATATCTACCCATCTACTGTATTCCCCCTTCAGGAATGCCTCTGCCCCCACTCTATCAGCCTTACCCCAACAGTTTACCACGTTTCCCCTCCTTACCCTTTTCTCCCTCCAGCCCACGTCTAACTCCACTACTGGGATCCTGTGGTCACTGATGCCCTCCATTACCACACTTCCCCTGACCGCCTCCATTGGTCTCACAAGTACCACATCCAACAGGTTCCCGTCATCCTGCTCTCCTCTCCTGGCACCTTTTCTGGTGCTTTCAGTCACCACCTGCTCCAGTCCTCTGTTTGCCAGTTGAGATGCCCATCTCTGTTCCCTTGACCCCATCCCCTCCGGCCCCTTTTCCCATGCCACCCCTGGCATGTTCAGATCCCCCGCCACTATCACCCACTTGCCTTCCCCTAGCATGTCCAACCTGTCCTGCACCTCCCGTATGGCTTCATCCCCTTGCCCTGGTGGCCGGTACACCGCAATCAGCTGTACATTTTTCTCTCCTACCTGGAACTGCATCTCCAATAACTCCGCTCTCCCCCCAACCCATACAACCCTACCACAGAGTCCCTCTCGCATGCACACCATTACCCCTCCTCCATTCCTGTTTCTGTCCCTTCTAAATATTTCAAAGTGTGCTCTCTTCAGTTCCCCATCTCTAATTTCCTCGTCCAACCATGTCTCCACCGCTACAATGATATCCGCCCCATAGGCTTCCACCCTGCCCCAGAACTCCTCCACCTTCTTATATATACTTCTACAGTTTATAACTGCGACTTTTACATATTGGCATTTTCCCCCTTGCGCCTCTGTCCCTTCCGCCCTGATACGAGTGCCCCTTCCCCTTAGAACCCCGATTTCCAGCACTCTTGCAGCCCTATCCAACTCCACCCCCCTCTTTCCTCCTTCCTCGCTCCCCGTCCAACCAATCTAAGTTTTGTTGACTTTAGCTGTCACCTCCTCCCTAGCATTGCTATCAGCACTATATTCACAATCACCCCCCTTCTCTCCACCTTCCTCACTATCTAGTTGCTATCTTCTTCCCTGCTGCTCAAACCTTGCCCTTTCCAAATGGCCAGAAGTCTCCCTTCCTAGCAGGTCTCCTAGCATCCATTTTCCCCTCTCTGTTAGGTGAACCTGATCCCTGCCCACACAGTCCTGCCCCACCCATTTCCTGCTATCTACCAACATGGCTCCCAAGTCCCTACACACCCTCTCATACACCTCGCTGACCGCCGCAGCCTTGACATAGTTTATACCCCTCCTTACTAGTACCCCACTGACCACAACTCTGGCTACAGGGAACTTCTCCTTCACCTTGCCCACTAGCCCCCTCATATCCTCCTCTACTTCCCTCCCCACCACTCTACCAGCCACATCATTTCCCCCTACATGAACAACCACCACCTTAACTTTACTGCTTCCTTTCATGCAGCCTACCCTCTCCCCCAAGTTCCTAATCTTTGCACCCCCAAACGCAGCTTTATATATACTTCCTTTCCCCACCCCCTGCAATTCTACCCCCTTCACAATAGAGCTGCCCAGGAAAATCACTTCGGGCTCCTGTCTAACTATTGTACCCCTTTTCGTATCCCTGCCCTCTTCATGCCTGTTCACATCTACGTTGCTTGTACCCACAGCCTTACTGCCGGCCTCCTCCCGCACCCTCCTTGCTACCCCTTCATTCTGCAACCTGACACCTGTTTCCTGAACTTCCCCAGTACATGCCTCTGCATATGTGGCCTTAACAGCTTGAGTCCTTACTTTCTCCCTCCCTTCCAGCTCCTCCACCCTCCTGCGCAGCCTATCTACCTCCACATCTGCCTCCTTTCTCATCTGCCTTTCCTTCTCAACTTCCTCCTTTGTCCTCTTCAGCTCGCACTCCAGCCTTTCGACCCTTACTAACACACTTCTCAACCCATCCTCCCTTTTTACTTCTTCCTCTACCCTCTCTAATCTATGTTTTATTTCCATCTCCTTCCTGTACAACACCTCACCTAATCCTTCTTCCAAATTGACTTCCCTCCTTGTCCCACTCAGACCCTCAACAATTTTTCCTCCCAGAATATCACCAATGAAATTGAGTGCCCAGTCCTTACCCACATCTACATTCCCTCCTTCCCTCTGAGTTCCTGACACCCCACCTACCATCTCCTGGCTACCACTGCTTCTTGCCATTGCCACACTTCCTGAACCCTTGTTATCCTTGTCACAATCCTTACACATCCACTCCTGCCCCAGACTACCCAGCTCCCCCTCCTCTAGTCCTGCACACTCCGTATGGACCCAGCCTTCGCATTTGTCACACCGTACACCACTCTCTCCATCTTTCCACACCTTTTTACAACCCACACATTTAAGCTTCGACTTACATTTCACCCTACCCATTTTGTCACAATTCACTATTCTACACTAACCTATTACCCAAATAACTTAAATAATATATAATCCTACTGTAATAACCAACAGATAATCCTACACCTTAGATCTTATTTCTACTCTAATTAAACGGCCACGTGGCGACCGCAAATCAACACAACACTACTACCTCCTTATGCAAAAGATTAAACACTAAAACCCTTAATTCTTATCTACATTGATACAAAATATATAATGTTACGCTGCTATCTTAGTATACTCCCTTCTCAACTCCTTTGTACTCCTATAATTCCACCATTTCCGCAGAGCTCAATTCCACATCACATTACTTGCCCGCCATCTTCTATGAGTGTACTGCATAGTCTGTTGTGCGCTGGTCAACAATGTCCACACCTCTCATTGTACTGTTATAATCTAACACAACTTGTGGTTTCATGTGCCGTTGTCCATAGATTGTAACACTTTTCATTTCAGAATTGTGGATTGTAGACAACATTGTGAAAGGTTTCTTGTCCATCCACTTAAATACCAATAGTTTTCCTCTTTGGAAAGCCATGACACTGCCTTTCGGCAAGTTTTGTTTCTGCAGTTCTGGTGGCATTTCTTTTCTTGTAGTTTTCACAGTCCCATAAGAATCGGTTCGATGTGATAACAACATATCTGATAGCTGTGGTGAGGTATAAAAATAACTACTTGTGACGACATTGGCAAGACTTTGTATTCATCATCAAAATTTGTTCCTTGTCGGGTGTAAATTACGAAGGAATATACATATCCACTTGACGATTCACATAACATGAATGAATTTATTCCGAACCGCGCCCTTTTGAGAGGTAAGTACTTTTTCCAACCTAGAAACCCTTTATATAACATAAGGCTTTCATCTACTGTGACATCTTTTTCTGGAGTGTAAAGTTCAGAAAATTTATTTTGCAAATGAATATATATATAGGCCATAATTAGTTCAGTTTAGGGTTTGGATGGGTGGCTGCATCATATGACTCATTATCCACAAAATGAAGAAACTGTTTCAGCTGAACAAATCTGCGAAATGGCATGGTTTTCCTAAAAAAATGGTGTGTCAAATATTGGGTTCTTAGCCCAGTACATTTGATATGTAGGTTTTTTGACTATGCTTTGAGCCATAACTAGTGTAAGAAAAACATAATTTCCTCTTTGTTTGTTGGTTTCCATTTGGTTTGAAGATGTATTTGAATGTACTGTGATGCAAAATGGTTTGTTTCTGTAGCTATGAGTTCAGCCAAATCATTATCAAAAAATAAGAGAAAATAACGAGAAAATTATTGTCAACATTTACATTTACATTGATGCCTGGTTTACCTGTGACACCTCAGCTGAAATATGTAAACATTGTACACATATGTAAACATATGTAAACATTGGCGGGAACATCATAAATTCATAATAGTACTATTAGAGACATCTAATGTAACAATTGTTCAAACACAAACGGCGAATGCGTTTAAGTAGGCTACTGTGATGGATCGAATCTGCCCTGACATCTAGTGGGTAACATAAAACTACTGGAAGTCTGTTTCAAAGGCTGACAATACCTACCTTGACATCTAGTGAGAGCTCATGTAACTGTTTCGAGAAAACTCGAAATAATATAATCGGACGCACGTTTTTGTTAATCAGACGAGTAAACTCTGGTTAATAATTATGTGCCAAATGTAAAAAAACTAATATACTCAGGTTAATATGTTAAGGGGTTAAATGGTTAAATTAACTATTATGTTATATATTAAGTGCTACAGTTAGGTTTTCTGATATTTAAATAACATTTTTTATGCCCTTTAAGAAGTAGTAATGTGGTTGCCTTATGTTTTACAATCATGATTTACATTATTTCATACTTTTTAAGTTATTCTGACAATTTGTTTACTGAATAAGCCCCTATGTTTTATTTTTACACGTTTGATTGTGTATTTAGGTTTTTATTTGCCTTCACATATTTAAGTATGGCTTGTTTTTCTTTGTTCAAAAATAAGAGTTGTAATGTAGTTTACCTTTGTACTTTTTTCTCGCCTTGATTCTTTTTTAAACGGGCTGATACAATAATTGGCCTGTTGCATAAGATGAAAGAGAGGGAGAGGCAGAGTTCAGAGAGTGAGAAAAAGACTCTGGGAAGTTAGTGGAAGTGCTGTTGCCATGCACCAGGATTGTCTGGTAATTTTTCAGTACATTTTTGTGATTTGTCAAAAGTGATGTCACCAGACTTTGTGAGTTTTTCTGGGTGTAATCTCATTTGAAACAGCCTCGGTGTGAGGGGCAGGAAATTTGTATGCTGCTATGGTTTCACTAGGGCTGTGCTGTGATTGGTTGGAGAGGTCATGCACCTACATCTTCCTTCGGGCAGATGCGGCTGTGTAGCCTCGTTCGTTAGTCAGTGTCTGAATGAGGTACCGAGATGTCGTGTGTCGGGTGGTGGCTCAAAATTAATATATTTATGTGAGTTGAAGAGAGATTTTACGGCTATGGTCCGAGTACTACCGGATATAATCAACCTTTTTAATTGTTTCGAACTTTAAACTAGAATTTTTTGACCACATTCGTTGATATTAGCCCACCATAAGGTTCAAGTGATGTTCGTCTTTGTTCCGAGGCCTGGGTCCTTGGGCTTGTTCTGTGAGTTTGTGTGGAACTACAGGGCATAATTGTGAACCATCTATTAATATTCATCCTTTCAGTATCTGCAAACAATCAACGTGTTTATTTTGGAGTCACTGAATAGGTAATGTGTGACTTGCTTGTTAATTCAACATGTATTTGTTTCTAGTGGTCTGGAAATGGTGACCAGAATGACTTGTGAATATTTGGTCAACATTAATAAAAAAAACAGTCAAAAATCAGTTTGTATTTGCGAGACGTTATTCCAGTATCCAATCGTCTGCAGTAACAGTCCAATGATTTATGCTGGTATTGTTCACTCCAGGCTGAATATTTTGAGTTAGCTGAGGTGGTCTGAGGTGTGGTACACTATAGTAGGTAGTTTTTTTTCTTCAGTACATTTTACAAAATTATATTGTTGTTGCATGTTCATGGAAAGATATGATTTTCATGTTGAATGCACGTACCAACATGTTTGCATGTCTTTTGAATTGTTGAAGATCCGAATGGTTATAAGTCATTGAGAAGGTGAGTTGTTTAATAATGCTATTTTTCGTAGCATTGTAGTTTAAATTCATTACTATATGTTTATGAGGTTATATTAATTTGTGCACTTCTTGCAAGATATAAAAGTTTGTGTTAGGTAAAACATATTTAATGCATTATGAATACCTAACTAACGAAGCTGACCTAAAATAACCAACCATTCACAGAAATTTACAGGATTTTAAACATAGCAAACATACCCTAACCATTAAAAAATTTAAAATACTGGTAAATGTTTTTAAATACTAAAATGCTATTTACAGAATAAGAAAATGTGTTAGGAGGTAAAAAAAATGTATTTTCTGACTTTTTTTTTAATGCAGTCCTCTTATAGATAATTACCAACAAAAAGTGTGTTGAATAAGAATTGAAGCCATAACTAGCTTCTTCGTAAAAATGTACTATTCTACTTGTCCCTAAAAACTTTTGAGTTGTTTTACAATTTTACAATCTTTATTCATGCTTCAACACTAACTAAAAAACTGCCGGTAAAATTACTTCATCGTTGCTTTTCCAGAAATTAATAACATTCTGAAAATACTTTTTTCTAGAGAGGTTCTTGTATTTACCCTGAAGATAGTGTTGATAAATTTTTATAGGTTTCTGAGATCACAATTTATAGCTTGCATTATAATACCCATGCATTAATGCGGCCGTCACTATTTTTTTGCATTCCCATGTGAGTCTGTGTGTTTGTTTTGGAGAAATTTAGTCAAGTCATGAGAATGTTAGATTACGTTAGGTTAGCTACTTAAAAAATTCTTTAAAACATTGTGGATGGTTGGTTAGGTTAGTATAGTAACATTAAAAAACCTGTAAAATATTTTTAATGGTTGCTTAGGAATTTCCAGTTTAAGATGTAGCTATCCTGACCCAACCAACCGTTCACATGTTTTCACAGTATTTTTAATTTAGCTAACCTAACCTAATCAACCATCCACACTTTTTAAAAATATTTTAAATGTAGCTCAACTATTCTTAATTTCTCCGTCACTTAAGTAAGTCTATGAAAGATTATATTGACATTTTATGTATGGTTTTATCTGCTATTAAAGTTGCTCATGTGAGCCAAACTTTGGGAACCTTCAGTGAACATCGGAACTGTTCGAGCCTGGGAAGGGACTTGGTGTGAACTGGTTGTTATGCTATGTTGCAATTTCTAAGCAACCAAAAAATATTTGACAGTTTTAATGTAGCTGTACTAACTTAACCAACTATCCACAATTTTTTAAAGTATTTTTAATGAAGCAGTGGGAAATTAAAAGTGCTGTTTTGAGGGTTTATAAAAAATATTTAGGAATTTTATCAATAATTTCTGGAAAAGCAGCGACATAAGAATATTATCCAACTCTCTATAATGGTTTTTAAGTTAATTACATTTACATTAATATTGCTTGAAATACTTGATATTATACCATACTACTTTTCTTAGAAAATTACATAGTGGTTATTTGCAGCGTGCAGAAAAAGGGGGGGGGGGGGGAAAATTGATATCTACTTGTGTAATTTAACTCAACTGTTAAGATATCTATTCATATTCCCAAGGAATACTGTGAAAATGTTGAGAAAGCAGTAGTTTTAAGACCTCAAAATGCAGTGGTGGCTCCAACTTTTAATTTTAAGGAGGGGCGAATGACTGAACAGTTTAAAGTGGTATGGAATACGTCCCAGTTAAATTTAGAGTCCAAAATTTTGTGGGAAAAAAAAGTCTTAAGTAGCTATTTCCCTGAAGTCATGAAAACACTACGTTTTTTCTGATTTTTAGTAGTACTAAGTTCAAAAACAAATTACACACAAAGCAGTATCACTAAAATTGTAAAATAATACACTTTTACAAAAAAAACATTGAACTGACTTTAGTGGTCACCTATGGACTGTAGGAGATAACTTTTTTTTTGCGAGAGCGCTCGCACATGCGTGGGTGTGCTTTTGGGGCGAGGGGGGGGGGGGGGGTGAGGGTGCGTATTTTTTTAAGGTGGTCACTCCCATTGCCCTTCGTGTAGGACCGCCCCTGTCAGAATGGGAACTTTTTGATTGCACTGCATGGGAAAATGTTCGCTTAATGTTGGCTTAATTTTAATCAGTGATGTGTGTGTAATTGTTGTTGTCTACCTCACTGTGCTGTGGCCCGTAGTGCTACGGGTGTGCCATTAAGATACTGTGAATGTGCCACAAGATTTTGGTAACTAAATAATATTGTGTGCCAAAATTTTATGTATGTATTTCCTATGAGTTATAACATAATTTTTTTTTTAATTTTAAAGGTTTAATGTTTTAAAACCAAGAAGAACAAATGTTAAAATAACAGTGTGTGAATATATAGCGTAAAATTATACATAGTGTGTCATGATTTCAGCAATTCAAAGTCGGTGTTGTGATAAAAAAAAGATTGGAAAATACTGACCCACCTACAGTAAAACAGAGATGTATGACAAGTTTTTGGTGTACGTATTACAAAATTTATTAGAACAATATTACAATTCCAGTTTTATTTTTACACTTGTCTGTCTTGTTTTTCAATAGCAGAGGCAGTAGTTCTGGCTCGGGAAAGTTTGGTGACGGAGGAGAGAGGGAAAGATGGATCATAATTGGAATAATGGGCACAGTGATCCTGCTGGGCACGGTGGCCTTCTACGAGATGGGCTACAAAGAAATTGCTTGGAAGGAGTTTGTGAATAAGTAAGTTTCGACTTGTTGTAGTAATTGTGCATTAGCAACCAATTATTGTTATCAACATGAGATAAATGGAACTTAGAATGATCTACAGTGGGAAGGTTCAGCAATGTTAGTTAAGATTATAATTTGTAAGCATATATTTTTGTCAAGAATATTCATAAAAATTTCTCAATGCACACCAGACTTTACATTAACTCTTCAAACAGTAAGAAACCAACTTAAACACACCTTAAAGGGACCTGGATCAAGCTATTGGTAAGAGATGTAGTGGTCAATGAAAAAAAAATAAAGTTGAAATTTGTAGCTTACCCAAGATTGGTTTCATTGGTATCCCTAAACTTGTACCTCAAACATTCTTATTATATCCCTACTTTTTAAATTGTAACAATAATATAGAAAGTCGTAATGAAGTGGCAAATCACAATACTAAGGCTTCATCAGGTATAAAAGTTCAAACAGCTAGGTACATTCATAAAAAAAAATTCACAATGTACAGCATTTGTAAGTATGTTTAAAAACACATAAATACTTTTAATTTATGTATGCATTACTATGTAAACTTCCTTTTAACTGTGTTTGTACGTGTTAATTTTACACACATTTATTATTTCTACATTCTAAGACTTAGTGCAGTATTGTGTGTTAGATTAGGTACTCAATTGTATGAATTGTTTTTGATTGTATGTTTTCCATTACTTTTGTCTAGCATCATGTTAAATCTAATTGTTTTTATGTTTATGGAAACCTGAAGTCACAATCAGCTAAGGTTTTTAATTATCTTTACATTAGCAATTACATGTGGCATAGCCTATTTGGGAGATAAACTCTTTTAGTACATATTTGATATGTATTTCTGTAATATAATGTTAAATATATATATTTTCTTACTTTTGCAGCTACTTGTCGAAAGGTATTGTCGAGAAACTAGAAGTGGTAAACAAGAAATGGGTTCGAGTCCGTCTGTCTCCAGGCAACTCTGTAGATGGCTCTGTAAGCTGAATTTAATTTTTTCTAAGTATAATGCCTGCTGTTATGATTTCCTTTGCTTAACTACACGGAGGTGTGTGACAGACCACAAATCATCTGTAATACCCTGGAGAAATATTTTACAGGAGAGACAAAAAACTAAACTTTCTACATTTTGTTGTAACAATATGTATGTGTTTGTAACTCCTCAGTTTTCATTTTCATTGCAAATATTAATAATACAAAGACACACTCATGGCTACATATTGTCAATTAATTAATATATGCATGAACGTTTTAACGTAAGTAAGCTAAGCAAAATTTCAAACCATAAATTAATCTGAGACACAGTGACTGCCAATTAACTTTTTAGACAGTGGCTAAAATTGGAATTGGAATTGTGTTTCATACAAAAATTTCTTTGTTATGAAGCTTTGAGAAAACTGCAGAAAATAATATAAGCAAACAGATGAAAATAGACTAAAAGTGAATTTACACGGTTTGCTAATCGGGCAGATGAAATAAAGCTCAGATGCATTGTTCTTTTGTCTGGAAACAGCTGGTTGCTAATTTCAGGGTTAACGGTTATTCTATTGTGTGTTTCAGAGTATTCTTTGGTTCAACATTGGTAGTGTTGATTCTTTTGAACGCAACCTTGAAAATGCTCAAATGGAAATGAACATTGAGCCTCCAAATTTTGTTCCAGTCATCTACAAGAATGAGCTAGAAGCTGCCAGTATCACTGGTATTTTGCCTACGTTACTCATCATAGGTGAGACTTACATTTATTATAGGTACTGTTCATTTGCTGAGAAATTAATTCACTTGAACTTGACAAGCTCTATTTTAACTTTGCTCTAGCAGTAAACTGTAATTCAGTGTGTTGAATAATTATTTTTCACTAAACATATGACAGGATGTCTACAGGTCACAAATGTCATGAAAGTTACAAAATATTAATGTAATGGACTGCCATTGGAGCCAGCTGGAGTCGAATGTAATTGGAGCTAGTTGGAGTCAAATGTAGCCAATTGTAGCCATTGGAAGTAACATTTTTGGAAGTCCTAAAAGTTTAATTTTCTCTAGTTTTTGCTTACTTGTATCTTGTTTTTTGATGCCTCCCTTCAGTTTATAGTCACACATTAATAAATGTAAATATTTAGAAATTGTACCACTTAAGTTGTGTGGATATTATGTAGAAAAGGTTTTCACTTTCTGACATAAAATTTGACATGTTCCTGTGAACAGAAAACCAGTATGATTTTCAATTAAATATAAATATGAACCTGTGGTATACTAACATACTATAAATAAAGTTTTAAGGAATTTTTTTTAAAAGTTCTTGAAAAAGTTTGTAAATTGGTTAACCTGGTATTTTAGACATGGTGTGTGAAATGTTTTGCTTTAGATTAGTAGTGCTCATACAGTAAAGTAATAATAGAAAAATTACTTTAAAAAAAAGTACAGTTTAAATAAATGTGCCTAACTTATTGTGTAACACAGTAGATCTAAATTAGGCACAATGATTTGTGATAATTTCTGTGTGAATTTTATTTTTGCTAAGGATAAAGATTTGTCATTGTCACAATGAATTCGTATTTTCTTTCTAAGCAGTGTGTTTAAACTGTGAACTGGAACCAGAGAACTTGGATAGGAATCTTAATCTTGCCATCCCTATTTCAGTTTTCCATGTTTCCCCGAAATGACTTGAGGCAAATGCAGAGATGGTTTCTACTACAAGGCAGTGGCCAATTTCTTCTCCAGTAAATCTGATTTTGGCTGCTCGAGGTTTCTGTCCCTGGCAAGATGTAAAACTCACTATAAATGAAAAATTTAAAAATGTTTTATAGATTATAGACTTATATGTTTCAAGGCTATGTGTAGAGGCTTAAGTCAATGGAACCTCCAGGATTATAGTGGACATCGAACTACTTAATTACATGCTCATTGCTCATAAATGTGTCATGCAGGGTTGTATGGACCGAACCCATGATCCTCACTACATGGAGTAACACATTAGTAATCAAAACCATCAGGATCCAGTGATATTGTTTTAAAAAAACAAACTAAATAGGTATTCAAAATGCATTTGGGTATCTGTGCTAATATCTGACATTGCTTTGTTTCAGGGTTCCTTATTTACATGATGCGGCGCTCAGCTGAGATGATGGGTGCTCGAGGGAGGGGCAAAGGAGGAGGCCTATTTGGTGGTGTCATGGAGTCAACTGCCAAACTGATTAACTCAAGCGATATTGGCGTGCGATTTAAGTGAGTCAGTATGTGTGCACAATCAATTACTTTTATTTGTGTGTTTTTGTACTAATATTGTGTTTAAGAAGGGTTGGGTACTTTGAAAGTTTGAATATATATTTGTTCTTACTCTTCCCGGAATTCTTTTCATAATGGAATTACATAACAAAACTCCTTTCTTGTGTAAATATATTATAATGACAAAGCTGTCTTCTTGATTATTATACTTGCGTAAAACATGGTACACTTGCAGTTGGATATAATGCAGTCTGTGTGGCATAAATAAATTTGTAATAGTGAGTGTTTGGTTAGTTATCAGTTGGTAGGACGCTTCCACCCCCCTCCCTCAACTTTCAAATTTCCCTCTGTGAGAGGCCTCAAGTTATGGCTGGCTGGCATGCACATTCTAGGGGAGTGGGGGGAACATAAGGTACTATGCTACACTGTCTCTTCTCAATCTCTCAGTACTTACGACCATTAGGCATGGTCAATCAACTCACTTGGAAATGTTGATGGTGTGAGGTGCAATTATGAATTGCTGACAACGACAAGCTTAAAGCTGTGGTTCAATGAACATGTAAAAATTTTGGCTTTGTTCTAATTGCAGAATTTTATGAAGAAATATTTTATAAATGTGTTTCAGGGTTTTACCTAGCTGTAGAAAACCCAGAAAATTAACTTTTAGGGAGTCACCACAGTGTAATTAGTCATGCAAAATTTTTAATTATGAATACATGCCTGATGTTTTACAAATACCAGATAAGAATAGAGGTTTGCGAGTAGTATTAGAAAAATATTTGATATTCAATTCAACATTTCAAATAAAATCTTTTCTTAGAATTATTTATTAACAGACAAACTGCAAAGAAAGAAAGAAAGAAAGAACATTTAAATGAGAAGGGTGAAACTTGTATTAAGCTAAAAAGATTCATTGAGAAATTTTAATTTTTTCCTGCAAACGTAGCACATGCATGCTTTTTGTATATGACAAAATAATATAATTTTGGTTAAAGTGTACTGAAAGTAAAAAAAAATTATATTTTTAAGTATATAAGTGGTTTGATTGACAAAACAATTTTCTAACATAAATTTTTCCTTGTTCAAGAAAGTGCATTGTCAGGTTTATTATTTTCTTGCATTTTACTTTTTATCTTGCATCAGATTTTCTTGGGCTCCTTTAAAGTGTGTGAAAAAAAAAATTTTACTGTATTTTAAAATTTGATTCAAAAAATGCTCTGTGGTTATGAATAATTTTATATTTAATTAAAATTCAGATAACAGGATTCATGGATGTCTTATATCTGGTAATAAAAATTTAGTACAGAACAACACAAAATGAAATGCTTTTAGTATAATGGAACATCAGAATTAATATTGTCTTAAAAAATAGTGGCATGTAAATGCTGTAACCCAACAGCAATGGCTCACATCTAATCTTTGACTGGACTTACGTCATTAGTTTAAGAGCTCAATGTCGATGCTCAAGTTGTGTGGAGTTAATGTAATAATAAACTAATAATATAATAATGGAGGCCTTGTACTGTAAACTATAGTTTTCAGTACTGTGCAATGTATATTCCTTCCTTCACTGTGAAACTTTGAAATAAAAAGATTTTAAAATGCAATTTTACTTTTAGTAATGTTTAGTTTTTCTTCTTGTTCATTGTTATTACACTCACTTATACCCGGGTGTGGTTTAGTGTAACCGATACCACTGATAAAATCCAATAAAATCAACTATCTGTTTTACTTCAAAGATTTAAATATGTGACCACATGTATATACCCACTACTGATGTAAATTTGGTTTCTAGGTAATTTATTTTTTTCAGGGATGTTGCAGGTTGCGAGGAAGCAAAAATTGAAATCATGGAATTTGTGAATTTTTTAAAGAACCCTCAGCAATACATTGACCTTGGGGCAAAGATTCCGAAAGGTGCTATTTTGACAGGTAAAATTACGGTGATCTTGTGTATTAGTTTCACAGATATATCTTTGAAAATAAATTGATCATACATTTTCTTTACTTCCAAATGCAGGCCCACCGGGTACAGGAAAAACACTCTTAGCCAAAGCAACTGCTGGTGAGGCTAATGTTCCTTTCATTACTGTTTCTGGCTCGGAGTTCCTGGAAATGTTTGTTGGTGTTGGTCCGTCGAGGGTGAGTTTTATTACTGTGTGCATTGAACACTATTTCTGTTTAGTAGGTACATACTTTTGTTTTCTAGTCTTTGGAACTAGGCTTTGTACAAGTAATGGTTACAGTTAAAAAGTGTAATAAAATCTCAAAGAAATATAACTTCATTGTACCTCTTGTTTTTATTGTTTTGTTTGTGTCCCTTGGCAATGGCATACACAGAATTTTATTTGGGGGTAGGATAGAACCATTTTGCACTTTCAGGAATAATAGATTTCTTCTTTTTTTATTTGTGGGGTGGGGTACAGTAGAACCCTGTTATAATGTTCCTGCATATAATGTTTTCCTGCTTATAATGTCATTTTTTTAAAGTCCCAACATTTCCCCCATAAGGACAATGTATTTATTTCCTGCATATAACGTTCATAAATAGTGTAATTTCCTGCTTATAATGTTTGCTTTCTAACATTCAATAAATGGGTAAAAAATGTTTTAAAACCAAATTATTCGAACACTTACGATAAAAAGTTTCCTTTATGTATGTTTATGTTTACAATCACTGCCATACAATACATGAAGTTTGTTAAAATACAATTTTATGCAATATACTGAAGGTACACAATGTTCATAGTTGTGTGTCAGTTGGCACCCTTATTCAACTCTTCTCTTCCTTGCCATTCCAGTGGGTATTCAGATGCACGTACATAGTCCTACGATATTTAAGTTGCCAACCATTGAGCGAGGGCATAACTAAAAGTGTTTTCTATTGCTTACAAATAATTTTTTTTTTCATTCATACTTAGGAATCCCAAAATTAAACTTTTCCAGGTGGCGAAGGAGTCGACGTTCTCACTCTTAATGTTGTCATCATGAATCGTGAGACAATTTTACAAAAAATGTGGCAGTGTATCTTTAAAGACAAACAAAATTTAACCAGGAAACAAGACGAAGTTGAAAAATTGTTGACTTGTTTCCGAAAATTCATGTATCAAGTATACTATCTTTGGTTTTAACATTAAAGTTGTTTACATAGCTTGGTGAGTCCATTGGTACAAAACTCGAACATTGTTAAGTGCTAAATTGAGATTTCCTGCTTATAACGTTTTCCTGCTTATAATGTTTTTTCTTGTGCTCCCTTGAAAAACATTATAACAGGGTTCTACTGTATATACAGTAGAACCTGTTTATAGTGAACCCGCCTATAATGAATTCCCGTTTATTGTGAATTTCCATCTCAGTCCTGGCAAAATTATATGAGGTTATGTATTAATTTATTGGATACAGCGCACAACTTTTGTCAATGTTGATACGTTTTCCCGTGTACAACGAACAAATTTTGCCGACATAATGCACATCTATCTCAAATATTTTCATATATTTACAAGCTTTTTCACAAAATGTCTATTCTGAATCACATTGACGTTTTTCTCTGCAATACGCTACTCGATTGTCCACTGTTCATATTATAAACAATTCATATTCTAGTGGTCTCGGTAGGCTACGTGTAGCCAAAAATTATCAGTTTGGTGAAAATAAAAAATAGTTTTCCCTGCATAGTTAAAGAATGGGCGAACGTGTGTAAATTTAATGTTATCAAAATTAAACATAAATTACCGCCACACAAATACGTATGTACATTATAGCAGCAAATTCAATATTTTTACGTCTCATTTTTATCGTTCACGTTTCGGACATTTTGATAGAGTAAGGTTCATAAGACTACCACTAGATAGAACTCTGTGGACTAAATTTTTCCATAGAAAGTGAGATAATTTCGTTCCAGCTTAAGCAACTGCGATATTAAATTATACGTAGTGATCTTTGATGCGCCATACTCGTTATTTTTCGTTTATTTACTTTTGACGGTAAAAAGAATTTCGTGTTATTAAACTGCAAATGTGCTTCAATAAGAAATACGTACATAAAAATGGGTGAACAACGCGGTAAAAAACGTAAAGCATTATCTGTGTGAGATAAACTGGACATTATTGAAAAGGTAGACTCCAACCCCACTATCCCGCACTTGTTAATAGCAAAGGAACTGGGAATTGCAACATCCACATTAAGTACAATATTAAACAAGCTGAACAATCTTCTTTCTCAAGCTGCGAATACGTTACAGAGTATTAAACACCTGAAGAAAAGAAAATACGCCGATGTCCAAGAACCATTAATAGAAAGTTTGTGAATGTGTAGTGCATTAAAAATAATATCTGCATTTGCTCATAAAACTGTTGCTTTGAGTATTTTCATTCGTTCTTTTCTTGGCTTAGGCTTATGTGTAGTTAAGATTTTGTTTTTGAGTATTTATTGCCAATATAAATGTTTTCCCAGATATAGTTTCCCCTCTATAGTGAACATATAAACTGCTCCCTTCAGATTCATTATAATAGGGTTCTACTGTAGTATATCTTCCCATCACCTACCCCTCCCTGTGTATGCTTCTGTCCCTCAGTGTCTCAGTATGCTAGTGCATTTTGAAATGCTCCTTTTTTGCTCGTAGGTGAGAGATATGTTTGCGATGGCCCGCAAACACGCTCCTTGCATCTTATTCATAGATGAAATTGATGCGGTCGGCAGGAAGCGTGGCGGTAGAAGTTTCGGAGGACATTCTGAGCAGGAGAACACACTCAATCAACTTTTAGTAGAAATGGATGGTGAGGTTTTAACTACAAGATAATTGGCCACTTCCTCATTTTATGTAGACATGCATGAGCTATTAGTTTCAGAATGATGTTCCTTGTGTTTTCAAGCTAATTTATTTAATATACATTAATATTTGTATCTGCTCTCTACACACCATTTGATTTTATACAGTGGAATATACTTTCTTCTAGTGTAAACAGGTCGAATGTGTTACTCCCGGGGGTGAGTTGTGACTGGTGTCACTGTGGTTGTTGAGACAAGTCAATAAATAGCATTGCCTGCTGGCAAGTATCTAATTCGATTCCAGTGTAGGTTAGTTCTGATAATTTGAAGGCCCTTTTATGATTAACATTGAAAGAATAAAACTTACAAAAGTTACTCACCAGCCACCAAAGGGTAACTTATAATGTACGGCAACACAGTTAACAATAAAAAGAGATAAATAGCTAAAACCTGGAATAACATGTCTATACATGCAACAAGACATTCATAGAAGCAAAACTCTTGGCAAAATGAAATTGATATAAGCTTGCAATTTTATTCTTTTTTGCGATCCTTTGTTGCTAATATGGTTTGGTGTACTTGTTGAAGAAGGTATGTTGCTAGAGTTATTTTTTGCTCTTGATTATTTATTTTTTGAGCAGCAGGCGAGAATAATAAACAAATGGTTGTATAAGGGCAGGGGAGCGAGGTTAATTGAGAAAGGGGAAGAAAATATGCACGATTTCACTATGTTTGTACTTTCTTGAGATGAAAAATTTTGTATGTTGGTAGTGCACAAATTCATACAATAACAAATTATCTTATAGGTTTCAACTCTGCCACAAATGTTGTGGTTATGGCAGCGACCAATCGTGTGGACATTCTGGACAAAGCACTTCTTCGACCGGGCCGGTTCGACCGGCAGATATATGTGCCAGCGCCAGACATCAAGGGTCGAGCTTCAATATTCAAGGTCCACTTGGGCCCTTTAAAGACAAGTTTGGACAAAATGGATCTGGCAAGGAAAATGGCTGCGCTGACACCTGGTTTTACAGGTTTGAAATTTTGATCAGCTAATGGACTGTTTTTCTTTTTTGTGCTTTAAGAATATTTTAAAAGAGAAATGTTTCCTGACTGAGTAATTCTGGTCACCATAGAAATATTATTACAAATGGAAGTGAACATTATAATGATTTGAGCTTTTTGTCATAATCATTGTCATTGATAATAATCTTGGGTTGTGTTTATGTACTGGGTTTACTAGCTGGTGTGGTGTAATCAAGCTTTGTGGGTAGGGTTATTCAAATACTGCTGTTTTTTAACAAAAAGTAATAATAGTTAAAGAATGTACATGAAAGTGAAAGAAAAATGAAAATTCTTTGGTAATGTTAACTTCTTAGTGAAAATTGTTTCCAGAATAATGAAAAAAAAAACCTTGTAATTTTTAGAAATTAAAAAAATTTGATGTAATATAGCATAAATAAAATTGCAAATTTACTAGCGTTATTTAAAGTAAGTAGTCAGATCCAAAGCTTAAATATTAGATTTGAAGTCTTACAATCTATGCTGTTTTGTATTTGAGATGTCATATTTCAGTATCATTTACATTTAGGTCATTGCACATTAGAGGTTATTTTTCAATCAAAGTCACTTGTTTAAAGTATATTTTACCTTTGAGATTGTATAATTTTGATCAGATATTTGACTTTTTATTATACTTGAGATAACTTTTTTTTTATTAAATCTTGAAAATATTTTTTGGCATATGTGATAACGCCTACCAGTTTTTCCCTGTGAGCAATTTAATTTTTCTTCATTTATTTTTGTTATGGTATAATTATGGTACCATTATAGTACATGTTCAGAAGGGTTAATTACTTTTGTAAGAAGTTCTATTTTAAATGTGTATTTTAAAAGTGGGATGCTCATATTTGTTTTTCACGTGCAGGTGCAGACATTGCGAATGTGTGCAACGAGGCAGCGTTGATTGCAGCCAGGGACCTGAAGAACGAGATTGTGTTGAAGCACTTTGAGCAGGCGATTGAGCGGGTTGTGGCGGGCATGGAGAAGAAGACAAACGTACTCCAGCCAGAGGAGAAGACGACGGTGGCGTACCACGAGGCTGGGCATGCAGTTGCTGGCTGGTTCCTGGAGCACGCAGATCCTCTTCTCAAGGTCGGTCACACTCCAGCACCCTGCACTTCTTGTTGGGACAAGTGGCCCCCCCCCCCCCCCCCCGTCCCCACCTATTTAGGGCTTTGATAATGGGCAGAAAGATTACTGCAGACAGATAAAAATTTGTGTTTTTATTGGGAACCCAGAGGTGTACATTACCAAGTGGAATGAATTAAAAAGTAAATAATAGGAAAAAGTGGTTCTATCCCTTCCCCACTTCCCCTGAAATGAAATTCTGCATATGCTCCTGTACAAACACTGCTACATTTCAGAATCTATTATACAATTATATTTTACTTTTCATGTGGCAGTACCACTGCACTCTTTTCACATTTATTAAAAAGAAAGATTGCACCAGTGAATGATGGCGGACAGGACAGTACAATGATGTGATTCCTGCAGGTGTCGATCATTCCTCGCGGAAAGGGCCTGGGCTACGCCCAGTACCTGCCTAAGGAGCAGTACCTGTACACAAAGGAGCAGCTGTTTGACAGGATGTGCATGACACTCGGAGGTCGCGTCTCCGAGGAACTGTTCTTCGGGAGAATCACCACTGGGGCGCAGGACGATCTCAAGAAGATCACTCAGAGTGCGTATTCTCAGGTATTGTAACTGCTGATTTTTATCACATGTGTGGGGTTCTGCTGAAAGAGGGATTAAAAATACTTAATTTTGCAATTTTGTAAATTGATAACTCATTCTCAATTGAAGATTGAAAATCAACATTATACAATATATTATATTACCTGAGCCAAACGGTGCAATTTTATTCAATTCTGTATTTAAAATTTAATAATTTCTTTTGGTAATTTATTACAGCATGTGGGACTCATTAAAGTACCGTATTTACTCGCATGTAGGTCGCCATCGCAGATAGGTCGCACCCATAATTTGAGGTCTTGAATTTGGTATTTTATTTAAGATTCCCCCCATATAGGTCGCACCGGTAATTCATTACCGCGCCGTGTGCGGAGAAAGGTCATTGTACTCGATCAGCTGCTGTTACGGCGCGCCTGCTGGCTCTCTTTGTTCACTGAGCTGCGCATGCGCAGTATAACTCACTCAATGCTCCACCCAGACTCGTGACCTTGCATCAGCAGCCAGCCAATAGATGCGAGCTTAGCGGAAAAAAATATAAGCTCTACCACCCGTGTACCAGTTTTGTCCAGTTCTAATACCAGTTTATTGGTATACGCACCAGTTTTCTCGCTGCCGTGACATGTTCAAGTTTACGTCCATCTTGATGTCTTGATACCAATAATTAATTAATTACGATCCCCAGAAATAAATTGTTAGTTTAAAAAATATGCGTCAACTGTACAATACTTCCGAAATTATAAAATACGTATAAAACAGTTACCAAGACTCCACTCATTTTATCTTGTGAAGTTTGTCTCGTACCAGTATTTCGGCTAAGTTGTGACATAAATACAGTATCAGAAATTAACAATCAGCCACGTTCATATATTCGTGAGTTTACGTTTTTCCCTCGTGCATTTTAGATTCTCCTGCTATAATTACTCGACTTTTACACGCCTAGGATTAAATATTAAATTACATATTACATGTTTAGAAATAAAAGCAACTTTTCATGTTATAAAATATGTATATTTTGCGATTTAAAATGTTCATTGCGACTATAAATGTTACGTTTTTCACGATGTTTTTAGGCCTACTAGCTAATCTTATCTACTCTTAAAGTACCCACTGTATTTTCTGGTTGTTTATGGTTGTTACGTGACGTAAATAGCGGGTAGGATTCGATTTTTGAGTCGTAATTTGCGTGAAAGTATTGTATTGGACTAAATGGGAACTAAACGGGACCTGAAGAATATAGTGAAAATAACGGGAAAACGTAAATAACGGTAACATAAATAAGGGGTTTCGCTGTATGTGTACATTGTAAATAAATTTGCCTATACCTATATAAACTTCTTTTTCGCATTTTAAAGCAAAATATTGTAAAAAAAATTCCTCAAAAATTTAAAAAAAATTTTTCTTCACATATAGGTCGCACTTTTTTTTTTCCCCCCATCAAATCTGGTAAAATTACCACGACCTATATTCGAGTAAATACGGTAAATTATATTGTAAATGTTGAATTTGTATAAGTTAAGACAGTTTATTGATGAGATTGGGTTGTTTTTTGCGATGGAGTAAATACATGCATTTTATATGCAAGAAATAATTTGTGATTCAAAAATTATTAAAAAAAAAAAAAAAAAAAAAAAAAAAAAAAAAAAAAAAAAAAAAAAAAAAAAAAAAATTATATATATATATATATATATATATATATATATATATATATAGTAAAATCTTGTTACAACCCCTCATGGTTCCTGTTACCCAATAATAGTTTTGAAATAGGGGGGTGGGGGGAGGGGGGTTTAGTTTTGTAATAAACATATTGGACCGACTTCCTTCCCTCTCCTTCTGAACATGTCAAAATATGGCATTTCTCACACCAAGTCTGTGTTCAATCATCCTGGCAAGAAATTAACAAGAAAAGCAATTGGATCACTACTGTAACCAAAATGAGCATAAACACGGTGGCACAGTGCTTGAGGCAACTGTATCATTTAATGACTGCAATTCCATTTTAACTCTTATTTCATCAGCAAAATAAAAAGAATTTTCATTAATATGTTGGTTTAGTAGCCATTGGCCATAGCTACCATGTTTTCTCGCATAATTGTCGCACATTTTATTCTAAAATCAAGTTTGAAAAGTAGGGGTGCGACTATTATGTGGAAAAAAAAATTTGTTAGGTAAAGTTATTCATTAAACTTGTTCATGGAAAGTACGTTTATTTAAAAAGGGAAGTATAAGGGAGCACGCCAAACAATTTAAATTAATAAGTCATACAACAAAAACCTTTATTCAACTTTAAATAGAAAAACATCTGTGATCCAAATGCAAGCCAAACGAACGCGTAACTACCGTAGTACACAACACGAAAGAATGCGGGCTATCAAATGTAGTTAACTCAGCACCTGATAAGAGAGTGCGCGTTGTATGCTCTCGGTGAGATATCAATATTCGTCTACATGCGCGCACTCTATACAGGAAGCAACATAACCAAACACGTATTATGCCAACTATCGCTGGCTACATGTTTACAAAGCGGTTTACAATTTTTTTTCCCATAAATAAATTTTACTAATTTTTTGTGGTACCTGATTATTTAAATTGATGTGTGGTGATGCGTCAGGAAAATACTTAAACTCTGTTGTGTAGAAGGAAGATAATGAAGCGCTGTATCGTCACAACTGGTCGTGGACGGGAGGGAGGGAGGCGTGCCGCGCTACGTTGCTAAGCTGGCGCCGAGAACTAGATGACTCACCGGTCGCTGCTGGGAGGAGGAATGGAGGAAGCGAAGAAAGTGGGCCCGGGGGGGGGGGGGGGTTAACTGGTGACAACATTCTCTCTCTCTCTCTCTCTCTTTTTTTACTAGCTTCTGAGCTGGCTTTCTGTAATGGGGGGAGGTCTAAAAATAAACAAGAGACCATGATATGCGAGCTTGCGCGCGCGCACGTGTGTGTGTGTGCTGTGAGCGTGTGTATGCGAGAGACCAGGTTGTGAGTCTGTGTGTGTGTGTGTGTGTGTGTGTTTGTGTGTGAAAGAGAGGCCTTGTTGCTTGTGCGTATGTGTGGGGGCTGGCCAGAAACGTCACCCGTCACCCGGCAGTTAACGACTTCCTCTCCTCCCCCCCCCCCCCCCCTCACACTAACATTTTTTTTCCGTGTATAGCGCGCATCCTTATTTTTTTCCTTTACTTGAGGGGAAAAAAGGGCGCGCTATACATGAGTATATACGGTATATATTCGGACATTACCACTTACTTATTTAATTAACGGATATATAAAGTTGTATGACATGTAAATTTTCTTTTAAAGATGTTTTTAAAAGTTATTAGCTTTTTCATGAACAACGTAATTAAGAGAACTCATAATGCTAAAGACTAGAAGTTTTGTTTAAATCATTTAATTTTTCCACTTCAGCTTTTTTTGTTAATAACGAGCTCAACCCATTTAACACCGGTTGCTGTGCATGCTTCGTGACGTCACTAAGTGTAACCTGCGCACCTTTCCAAATGCGAAACGCTGTGGAGAAATCCCTACGCTATGTCACCCAACAAGTAAACTTGCAATAGACAATCAAAGGCCTTTCAGACTTTGCATTTTCGTAAAAAATCTTGGTACGAGCGCAACCCACGGACTTGGACTCTATCTTTGAACGTACTGTAATATCTTGTTTTTTTTTTTCTGTTACTGTTGTAAATTATTTTGTATTCAGACGTGTAAGATCAGGCGTGTAAAAAAGCTGCTTTTTATGAAGTCAAGCTTTTTGTTTGAAAATAAATGTATCGCAGTTGGAATACAAGAACAAGTCATTGTAAGTTGTTTGTACACTCTGTAGGGCCTAACGTTGCGCGAATTATTCTCATAATATTCTCCGCTAATGTTAGTTTTACTCTGCTTGTTTTCGTGGGTGTAGACAGCGCGTTTAATTGGTCGAGTTTTTGTGAGATTACAGCTGGTCTACACCCAATATTTAAGTTGAGACCCACCCTGTGGGGTGGTTTAAAGACTCAGCAGGCATCAATTTAATTACTTTTCTTAAAAATTATACTGCTGCAAAATTGGACCTTAACATCAAGCTTCCTATTCGGAACTAGTCCAGACAAAATCTAAGCTTCCAAAACGTCTTCTTGTTGGTTGTTTCAAGCGACAATCAACATTTTTTCCCCTTAATCATTCGCTAGTCGGACTGATACAGTAATGTTATCTAGCTAATCACAGTGGCTGTTACTAATTCATGGAGTTTCGGTAAATTAGCATATAAAATTTAACTGCACGTTAACAAACTGATTTAAACATAAAGTTTACATACCTAGACTTGATCACTTATTTGGCAATTTTTACCAATTTAAATAGTATTGAAATAAATAAATTATTAACATTTTATATAAGCACTAAGTTTTACAAAAATGTATTTTATTGGCAGTTAAAAACATAACATACATATTTACAACATATATTTAATACTGCTCATTGAAAGTATGGCACATAAAGAAACAAAATACTTGATTGA
Source organism: Bacillus rossius redtenbacheri (assembly GCF_032445375.1). Classification (NCBI taxonomy): domain Eukaryota; kingdom Metazoa; phylum Arthropoda; class Insecta; order Phasmatodea; family Bacillidae; genus Bacillus; species Bacillus rossius. The sequence continues at coordinate 135,588,642 of NC_086330.1, read as the reverse complement.
AAATAACATATTTCATGGATAAAAAAAAATGGATAATTTAACTACAAATATAATTACTTCTATGAGGGTGCTCAGATGCCCTTCATACATGATAACAGAGTCCTTATGTCTTATGTTATAGCTGAGTTTTTTACCTCATTTTTATAAGTTCTTTAGCCACGTTTATAACGATTCTAACCACCGGCCAGTGTGTGTTTACAGACGCGTATAAAACATTTTATTAGTGTGGTGATAGTTGTAATATGATTTTATTTTCTGATGACCAAGTTAAATCAGTATTTTCTGTATTAGTTTTCTCTCAATTTACATTGCTAAAAATAAGGGAATTTAAAAACCCTCCTCATGGATAACCTTAAAAATCTGGAAAATTAATTTTTCCTGTCCAATAAAAAATTAGCAATCCCAAAATTTAGGATCCTGCACAGCCCTACTACTCATTTCACTCAAATCAGAAGTCTTTATATTATGCAAAAAAATTATGCGGGTTGTCAACAACTCTTCATAAAATCAATTCTTAAGCACAACTGAATCTAGGGAAAAATAATTGTAACTAGTTGTTGACAAACAATAATCAAAACCAAGAGAGATTTAAAATTGCCCAACTCCATGTGGTAGTAATAGAAGCAGAGAGGGTAGCATGTTCAAAAGCATGTTATACAACATTTATTGGTTGCCGCGTTTGGGGGCGCCCGGCCAGTGGGAAGATATGCTGGCGCCACTGAATGGTTATCTGTGTTAGGAGGGAGGATCGGATTAAACAGGGGGAGTGGTGTCTACTTCGCTACATGCAGTGCAGTGCTTGCCAAGAGAAATGCAGTGCAATATGCTTTGAACAAGTTTTTGACCAATTTCGTTCAAATTTTCGTCACGTTAACAAAGTTTTCACGGTTATTAGAACGGTGGTCGTAATAATCAGGGTTGTAGCAAATGGGGCTTTTCTGTATCTAAGTTTCTGCTTTATATTTCAGTACTAGAATATTATTTTGCTCTCAGAAGGATTGTGATCATACATTTGTATGTATCATCTCTTCATCAATCTGACCAATGCACTTTGTTGATTTCCTTATCTTGTCTAAAATCTCTATAAAATTCATATTATTTTGAAAACTTAAATATATTGCAAGAATTTGTTTATAAAAGTAAAAATGTGCCAAAACTCAATTTTTACAAAGTATTTCCTGAGTTCAAGTGATAGAGTGGAGGAAGTTTTCATTGTATATCTGGTATAAATCATCTTTTCTTTCTTCGTTCCCATTCCTTTTGGCTCACCTTTTACAGCAGAGGTTTTGCAGGTCCACATCTAATACGTAGATCACTACAGGCAGAGTTAAGTTATTTTCAATTTTTTTCCTTTTATAGTTGATGTTTGGTGTGTCGCGAGGCTCTTCTCTGGCTCCTCCAGAATGGCCTTAAGCGTCAATCTTTTAGTTTGCTGCCTGAGTGAGAAGGGAGTGAGTGGCCCCACGTTGGGCGCCACTAATTGTCGCGAGGTAAGGTGGCTTCTTACTGGAGCGAGTCCCCTCCCTGCGCTCAATATTTTTTGCTGCACTGCCTGACCTCCTAGTGCAGTCCCCTTGGTGGGGTTGGCGGGAACGGCTTGATGAGTGCTGGTGGTTTGCCCCACCGTGGAACGCCCTGCAGGTGGTCGTCGCCCCTTTTCTGGTTGACGGTAGTGGGGGCAGCTGGTAGCCTGATGGGCGCCGGGAAGAATACTGATATAGGGGGTGTTCCTATCGTCTGCCTCCTCTCGGCTGCTGCACGGTCCCGAGCCCTTTCATAGACCCAAGGGGCGGCGTCTACTGAATCTCCCTCCACAGGGATGGGTCGAGGATTGCAGGGGGGAAGACAGCATCCACCAGACTGGCCCCGAGGGGGTTTCTTCCCTGTGCCTCTGTGGGAGTACTCACGGGGCTCCTGGTGGGTTGTCAACGCGTCTTGCCTGGCTGGCTGGCTGGCTGGCTGGCTGGCAGGCTGGCTGGTTGGCTGGCAGGCTGGCAGGTTGGCTGGCAGGCTGGCTGGCAGGCTGGCTGGTTGGCTGGCAGGCTGGTAGGCTGACTGGCTGGCTGGCTGGCAGGCTGGCTGGCTGGCTGGCAGGCTGGCTGGCTGCTGGCTGGCTGGTTGACCGGTTGACCGACTGGGTTCCCGAGGAGTCCCCTCACCCCGAAAAGAGACTCTCGAATATGCGGTATGAATTTATTATTATCACTCGCGGTCGACACCGACAGCCTCCCGATATACACTGGCTACTCGCGGACTCAATTGTCGGTCTTCTGCCCTTGGCTGGCAGGCTCGGCTGCCAGCGAAGGCGCGGTGAGCGGTTGAAGGCGCGGTGAGCGGGGCTCGGCTGCCAGTAGTGCCTCTAGGACACCAACTGACCTCCTGATTTTTTTTTTTTTCCTAACCTAAATTAAAACTAAGTGTGTTTGGGAGGGGTCTGGATTAGGGACAGACTCTAAGTGCGTCTCAGGCCGAAGCCTATACGCTCTAATCATGCAGGGGTTAGCCATGCGGGAGAGGGTGCATCATGGGGAGGAAACTGGTATAGGAATCGGTTGCAATGTTATGTAGCCTTTTTTTTGGTAGTTTCTGTTATTCCCGTGCCAGCGGAAACTATCGCTAGTTGTAACATATTAGGTCATACTGGAGACTTTTGACAATTATATTTTTACATATTAACGTAAATAAGTAGCTTTTAACAGAAATATTAATAATTTTTATTTTTAAATTCAAAACTATGTTTTACTTAAGTTATAAGTAATCTTGTAATTATATATTTGACACATGTAGTCATAGTAGTGTGTTTGTTTGTGTTTGTAAGTTGGAATTAACGTGCATCTACGAACATACAATTATTTTTCATTTGGAATATTTAATTTACACAGTTGGTTGGTTGGTGAATGAAAATGCGTTTTGTGACTTGACTTGGTTGAGAGAAGGTAGGAATGTCTGGCCGATATGCTTATGGGAGGAAATGTGCAGCACGTGGTTGTACATCGCAGCCTAACAAGCAGCGATTTTTTCGGTTTCCACGACGTAGGACCGATGCCGAAGCAGCCAGGTAAGAGATAAAATAAAAAGGAACATGCTATCCGAATAAAGTGATAAAACAGGATACGTGATAAGTAATTAAAATAATATATTAACAATGCAGGGTAATTATCGGATATAGGGTCTCATCCGCAAAAAAAAATTATAAAAATACGAAAAAACATTTTTTGGACACTCCAGACCTTCCTCTATTTACGGTGTAAATGGTGTTATTTTATTCCCAACAGTTTCCGAGAAAACGAATTTTAAAGGTACATTAAAAATACTGTAAATTATTTTACATCACTGGGAGTTTCGAATTGAAAATATAGCTTTCCTGACATAACCATTTGTTCACATGTGTTTATAGTATTTTTTATTGTAGGTATACTAACCCATCCTAACGGACCTAACCTAATGGACCATTTTCGATATTTCACTGACGTTTTCTGAAACGCGTGCTGACACGTCCACATGTAAAGAAATTAATGGCGGCGGTTGCTTGGATGTGCGGGTTATGTACCGTAAGCTTTAAAATTTGATTTCTCGGAAACTGTTGGGAATAAAATAACACCATTTACACCGTAAATAGAGGAAGGTCTGGAGTGTCCAAAAAATGTTTTTTCGTATTTTTATAATTTTTTTTGCGGATGAGACCCTATATCCGATAATTACCCTGCATTGTTAATATATTATTTTAATTACTTATCACGTATCCTGTTTTATCACTTTATTCGGATAGCATGTTCCTTTTTATTTTATCTCTTACCTGGCTGCTTCGGCATCGGTCCTACGTCGTGGAAACCGAAAAAATCGCTGCTTGTTAGGCTGCGATGTACAACCACGTGCTGCACATTTCCTCCCATAAGCATATCGGCCAGACATTCCTACCTTCTCTCAACCAAGTCAAGTCACAAAACGCATTTTCATTCACCAACCAACCGTGTAAATTAAATATTCCAAATGAAAAATAATTGTATGTTCGTAGATGCACGTTAATTCCAACTTACAAACACAAACAAACAGAGGTGTTATTTTCTCCCCAAACATTTCCCCTTAAAATTAGCATTTGTAAGTAAATTAAAGTTGTAAATCTGGGATGAAAAGTTGTGTACTTTTGTATGAGAGTTCCTAGAATATTTAATAATAATTTCGTTTACTATGTTATGGCATGTAATTTACATTTTAAGCAAAATTCTCGTGATATCCACAAGTTTTTACAAAAGGAATATATCAATATCCTATGTCAAATCTATTGCAACTTGAAACAATGTCACGATGCGTCTTAATAATTTTAATATACGGAGGCGGCAGCAATTAATTATGTAACATGTTAGAACCCACATGTATATCACGTCATAAGATTAGCAGCAAATAAGTATTACATCCGAAGCTGATCCAAACTCCATTATGCTTTGACAAGAAAAAACATTTTCATGGTTACGTTACCGCTACCAAACATAAACAAACAAAAAAAAACAGGAATGTGTGCGTGCGTGACAGCTTCCCACTGCGCATGCGCAAGTTGTTAGTTCTTATTTTGTCCGTGCCAGCGTCAACTTCGCTGCAAACGCTCCATAGCAGCCATGATAGCAGTCTGCTTATCGTGACACGCGTTTAACATGGGAGTTTCCACTCTTTCAGAATGATTGTATGCTCGTTGGGGTGCATGCATCGTGTGCTAGGAGGGGGCCTTATATACCCCTCCTGAGGGCCAGGGCGTGACGTAGGAAGGGCCGAGGGTTCCAAGAATCACGGGCGCTTCCAGGAATTCCAGCCGGCCTACGTGACTCGGACGGACCTCGGCTTGGAGGGTGAGGGGAAGGCGGGGGGAGGCGGCTGGGCAGGCGGAGGTGGGTGAGGAGGGGGAGGATGCGCGCGCACCCGCTCGGCCTGGCGAGAGAGGGGTAGTCGAGGGGTGGCGGCCAGTAGGCGGTGCTGGGTGAGGAGGGTTTTTTTTTTTTTTTTTCCTAACCTAAGTTAAAACTAAGTGTGTAAGGGAGGGGTCTAGGTAGGGAAGACTCTAAGTGCGTCTCAGGGCAAGCCCTATACGCTCTAAACATGCGGGTTTTTAACCATGCAGAAAAGGTCACGTGCATCATGTGCTAGGAGGGGATTGGCCAGCCATGGCAGACGTTTTCGCCATGACTAACTCCCCTCACTCTTAATTCTAGACTAAAACTAGATAAGTTGGGCCCAGGTAAAACCTCCATAGACAGAGGGAAAACCCTGGGCACATACATGCGGGATGCAAAGGTCATGCATTATTACAAGCAGGTGGATTACAGGAATAGAAGGATGGTCCTGGAAGAAGAGTGGGGCGTGGTAGAAGTTCTACTATGCAAGGGGTGGGGCACTTGGACTTTTAGTCCGCATTGGTTTGGTCAGGTCTGGTCTTTTTGGGGGCGGCTTATGCCGTTTCCCGTCGTGCTGCCAGTTAGCACTCATTGTGGCTGTGTAATATGATCGTGTAAGTGGGGCGGTCGCGAACTGTGGCGTCGGACTAGACTCCAGAGTGGTGACATAGCTTCAGGTCGACCTGTCGCCAGTAAAAGGCTGTCGGTCAGTTAGAGAAATTGCCACCATCTGTCATTGAAAAGTCCTAGCTGCAGTACTACGCTGTGTGAGCTGCGGTCGCGAGCAGGGCATCGAGCCAGACTCCAGAATGGTGACATAGCTTCAGGTCGACCTGTTGCCAGCAAAAGGCAGTCGGTCAGTTAGAGAAATTGCCACCTTCTGTCATTGAAAGACTCTAGCCTAGCATCTACGCTATTAATCTTCGAAGGATAATTTACTTATTCCATTAGGGCCCCGCTGGGCCAAAGCACGACTATTTGATTCGCCTGATAGTTTGTGTTGTGCAGTGTGTAGTGGGATGATGTGTGCTTATATATAATTGGGGCCTAATATTAACTTAACTTAATATTAACTTAATGTACGTGAGCTGCCAGCTTGTGTGCGTACGCTCCGCGCGCGTGTTCTCGCGCTCGGAGCAGGGGGAGGGGGCGCGCTGATTGGTCCGCGGCTGCCGGCCAATCAGAGAGCAGTCCCGCCGCGTCCGCGTCTACGGCGGGCGGTGTGACAGGATAGATTTTGGGCGTTTATATTTCTCATTAATGTCTGGATCATAATTTCCTAATGTAGAAATATGTGGGTTTAAACTATTTGCGCATTTATCGTAAAAAGTTTGTGTAGTTCTGATGTAGAAGTCTTGTAAGGTTTCCGACTTCGTTTCACGATGCAAGGCTGCTACAGCACAATACACTGGGGCGTCTGTAGCTGCCCGAATACATTTGTTTTGTACTCGTGTGAGGAGGGGGAAGCTGCGCGCGCACTCGGCTGGCCTGGCGAGAGAGGGGTAGGCGAGGGGTGGCGGCCGGTAGGAGTGTGCGCGCGCACCCAGCTGGTTGGCATGGCAACCAAGGACGCGGTGTGGTCGCCTTGGCAACGGGCGACGCGGTGGTGGCCGGACGGTGACTGCTGTCGCGGCCGTCAGTGGCGGCGGCGCGCACACGTGTTTAGGAAGGAAGGGGCTGACGGCTTTGTGATTATAGACGTGCGCGGCACGTCGCACGTCAGGTGTGAGCAGTAACCTTAAAAATAACCTTCAATAGAATGAAATTCCAATTTCATGTGTTGATAGTGAGATATGTACATTGTTTATGAGTTGGTATTTGTTGAGGTTAGTTAAGTTAAGGGTATAAACTTCTTGGAAAAATCTACTGTCACTGATTTCGTGAACACAATTTACAAGAAAGATGATTATCAATATTTACACCTGAGGTTTCATTAGGGTTTTTTTGTGTTTTTATTTTGTGGTGCACACTGTCTGCCATGAAACGAATGATTTCAGGCACGTTGGGTTGTGTTATTGTAAATTATTCTGCTGCACTTACTGCTTACACTGAGTATTGTGCTGGTGGTTGTCTTCCCCAGATTGTGCACTTCGGCATGAACGAGAAGGTGGGCAACGTGAGCTTCGACATGCCGCAGCAGGGAGAGATGGTGCTCGAGAAGCCGTACTCTGAGCAGACGGCCCAGCTGATTGATGCAGAGGTGCGGGAGCTCATACAGAGGGCTCACCAGCACACCACGCAGCTGCTCACCGACCACAGGAAGGACATCGAGAAGGTGATTTGGTAGTCGCGTTGTGAACGCTGTTCTACAGTCTACAAAAACACTTTTTTTTTGTCTACGGCCATTTTAGCAAAGCTTGGGAATTAATCCTTACCCCTAAATTACAGCCAAATAATTTGGCAACATTATATTCAATACAGATTACTTTTCAAAGTAACTGAAAAGTAGAGATGGGTTGAGACTCTAAAACTTGAGTCAAATCGAGCGAGTAGCTTCAGCTCGACTCAGCTTGAAAGTTGAGTTCATTGTACTGGGTTGGACAAGACTCGATCATATTTTTATTTTGAACATATTCGTCATATGCATTAACAAAAAACAATAAAACCATGTACGACTATTATGTAAACAATTTACCACTAAAGTTCATAGTTACATTTTTACTATTTATGTTTTCCTGCCATTTAAGCAGTTTTAATAAAGAATTGTGCATTCTGCATAACAAAAATACCCAGATAACATATATGCCGCTATTTACGTCTCAAAACACTAGAAATAAATGCTATTTTGGAATGAAATGCTTGCAATACGCTATAGATTTGTAACACAACAGACTAATTTTGAGAAGAAAGTATTTCAATGTCCTTCTAGTATTTTGTTTACACTGCAGTGTCATTTGATATTATTAATATTCAGCACAAATGTAACAAAACCACAAGTTATGTGTTGTGTACTTGTATTTTAATACCGTGTTTTCTCGCATAATCGTCACACATTTTATTCTAAAATCAAGTTTGAAAAGTAGGGGTGCGACGATTATGCGAAAAAATTTTTTTTGTTAGATAAAGTTATTCATGAAAACAAAACCCATTAATGGAAAGTACATTTATTTAAAAAGTGAAGTTTATAAGGGCACGGCAAACAATTTAAATTAATAATTCATGCAACAAAAACCTTTCTTCAACTTTAAATAGAAAAACTAAATCTGTGATGTGAACGCAAACCACTTGAATATGTGAACGCGTAACTGTCGTAGTATACGCTTGCCACGAAAGAGTGCGTGCCGTCAAATGTAGTTCACTCGGCAACTGACCGAGAGCGCGCGTTGCATGCAATCGGCGAGATATTGATATTCGACTATGTGCGCGTGCTCTATAGGACAGCAACATAACCAAACACGAATGATGCCAACTAGCGCTGGCTACATGTTTATAAACAGTACACTGCGGCGACGCAGACGATCAGAAAAAGGTTATAACGTTTACAAACTTCTTTAAAAGTAAATTTACACGTCAAACAACTTTGTATTTCCTTTAATTAAATAAGTAAGTTGTAATGTTCGAATAAATATTAGCTTTCTACTTTAAAATACATTGTTTTATACGGAAAAGATACCTTCACCGGTACACCGCGGCGACGCAGATGATCAGATAAAGGAAATAACGTTTAAAAACGTCATTATAAGAAAATTTACACGTCAGACAACTTCGTATTTCCGTTAATTAAATAAATAAGTTGTAATGTCTGAATAAATATTAGATTTATACTTTAAAATAAATCATTTTATATGGAAAAGATACCTACACAAAGCGCTCGGCATCTAATAGCAGAACCAAAAACATAGTGCGACGTTTACGCAATAAGTTTTTTAATCCCAATTTTGATGGCCTAAAATATGGGTGTGACGATTATGCGATAAAAGAGGGTATTGTTTTTACTATTGTCAGTTGGCTTTATTTTTGTTTACATTTGAGGCCATTATGCAATTTATGTCCAGTTAATGCTATATTTTTTTAATACGTGATATGTTTGAAAATTCAAACGTATATTGTATTTACCCGAATATAACGCGATGATTTTTACCAAAATTGCTGGAACTGAAAGTGAGTCTCACAGTATAATCGCAAACGTACGTCTTGCCGCCGGAGGAATGTTTTGAAACGACACGGCGAGACAACTGTGTCAAGGTCACGGCGGACACCAGCGATGCGGGTAAAACGTGAAGTAACAGCACTGCTAGTCTCACCTTGGGTCAGTATTAGGTAGAAGCGATTGTCGTTTGTTTGGTCGCTTGTGCTATGTTACTGTGACGTAAGTTTTGTTTTGCAAGAAAGTGAAAGATTTTTTATAACATGGATACTGTAGAGAAGCGTGGGAGTAAACAAGTAAATATGCCTAAAAGGCTGAGAAAAAGTTACGATGCTAACTTTAAGATAATTGTGGCAAATTATGTTATACAAACGAACAACTGCCAAGCTGCTCGTAAATATGGCGTCAGTGAAAGTAACGTGCATAACTGGAGGAAAGATTTGCGTTGTCTAAAAAACGCAAGTAGTACCAGGAAAGCATTCAGAGGGCCAAAAAGACGGTTCTCGGATATTGAAACCCGCGTTGTGAATTTTATCGAAGAGAAGAGACGGGATGACTATTTTGCGAGAAGTAATAAGTTTAAAAACCGTAGAAATTGCCCGGGTGTTTAATATTCCGCGGACCAGCTTCAAGGCTAGTACTGGCTGGTGCGTGAGAATGATGCGCCGTTGCAGTTTTTGTTTGTGGCGCAGAGCATCACTAGCACAAAAGCTGCTAAAAGATTTCCAAGAGAAATGGAATAGATTTCAGAGTTTTGTGATTGGTTTACGTAAACAACACGACTATTTGTACGGCCAAATCGGGCACGCAGATGAAACGGCAGTTTATTTTGACATGCCCCGCAACACTACCGTTGATACAAAAGGCGTCAAGACTGTTACAGTGCGCACGACTGGTAATGAAAAGCTGAGAGTCACGGTGATGTTATCTGTTTTGACAGACGGCAGGAAACTGCCACCATTCCTCATATTAAAAAGAAAAACACTTCCCAAAGAAGCATTTCCGCCTGACATATTAATTCATTCGTTGTCAAGAAAAAGGCTGGATGACAAGTGATTTATTGCAAGAATGGTTGCGACTTGTGTGGAATCGGCGCCCCGGTGCACTTCTGAAGAAAAGGGGCATGTTGGTTCTTGATGCGTTTCGGGGACATCTGACACCTGAGGTTAAAGCTGCGGTATGTAATTTTAACACAGACTTGGTTGTTATTCCAGCTGGAATGACAAGCCAGCTTCAAGTTCACGATGTTGTGGTAAACAAGCCATTCAAGAACCACCTTCGCCAACAATATAGTGATTGGCTGCTTGCAGGTGACCATGCTCTCACACCGACTGGGAAAATGAAGAAACCATCAATTCTGCACCTATCAAGATGGATTTCCACTGCATGGAAAAGGATAACTCCAGAGCCTATCGTCCGTGGTTTTAAGAAGTGCTGCATTTAAAATGCCATGGATGGCACTGAAGATGATCTGTTGTGGCAAAATGAAGATCAAGGCAGTAGCAGCAACAGCAGCAGCAGTAGTAGTAGCAGCAGCGGTACAGACACTGACAGTGTATGATTTTGCCTTACCAGCATCATAACAAATTCTGTTAATGTTAATTTTGTTAGTGTTGTGACAAACTCAAATTTATATTTGCCTGAGTAAGTTTATATATTTAATTTTTATTTCAAATTTAATTAAAAATTAAAAAAAATAAGTGCTGTGTTTTTTAACTATGATTTCCACTCTATAACTTTGTATTTGAACTGTGGTTTCCTCTCCATGAATTTATTTTTCTAGACACTTAATCAGAATGTTTGAGGTCGCATTATACTCAGAGTCGCAGTATATTCGGGTAAATACGGTATTTGTTTTTAAAGTGGGAGAATGGAGAAATTGTTGTTAACTAGAAATTGAAGTAAGAAAATAGAAAAAATACCGAAGATAACCTTTTTCTCAGTTGTGTTTACAAATTCCATTTTGGAAATGTGTAATTTATACACAGTATTTTAACACTTCAATGGAACAATGTTAAAAATTTACATAGGTTATTTACAAATTCAGGGAAGTAAGACAAAAACTACTGTAGTTTTAGTTATATTTATATTAGATTAGGTTAGCTACATCAATATGTATTTAATACGTAAATAATGTCCCCCTTATTTCTCAGATGCCAATCTTCTGAAAAATTATCAAAATTATTTAAGGGTTGGGGTGACAGAATCTTAGATTCGACGAATCCATTGAATTCTTGGGATTTGAGGATTCACAAGATTTGATGTAGGATTCATATGAAGATTCATTCATAAATATAATAATTTTGATCACATGGCTTTGAGGTTATGTTTGTTCAAGAAAGCCTATGATTTGCATTATCATGGCATACTACCTTAGAAATTAAGTGAAAGTGTATCGACTGCTTAGAAAGCAGAACATATATTTTTCCATCTTGAAAACTGCCGGTGAAAATATTTGTATTTTGGTAAATAAACTCGTAGCAACAGTGAATAGCTTTCATAACACAAAGGTAAGAGTTAAGGACCCTGAGAAATAACGAAGCATGAAATGTAACAAAATTCTGCAAGGTTTTCTGAAGTTTCTTGCGAAAAAGACATTGTGAAAACTCGAAAGTTTTACACTAAATAAAACGTATTTCCCATGTTGATTGATGCCATTTCTGAAGAAAAAAACTGTCCAGTACATCATAGATTGGTTGCACAAGACTAATTTTGATATATTGAATATAGTATGTATTTCCTCTACAATGGCAGGAATCAAAAGTATTGTTGAATGACACAAACGTGATAATTTATTCTTTGTGCTGTGCATGGCAACACACCAACTTTACTCATGGTAAGGTTTTAATCCTGTTCTTCTTGTCTTTATGGTGTGCCTGAATGCGCCGATTCTATCTCTAGGGCATGAACCAGGGCGGCACAACTCTTCTTGTGGCGGGCCAAACAAAGGGCTTGTTGGACCTCAGCATCCCCGAGTCAATCTATGAATACACTAGTTAGTTGCTGTTAGAACTCTGCAGGAGTCTGTGGGTATGCAAGGTGCACAAGCCTCTCAATATCACTCAAATTCCTGAAGGGTTACTAAGGATTGCTAGCAGTCCTGTATACCTCGTCCATGTCTTGTTGCCATACCTCGGCTCAAGAGCTGCTACTAATACAGCCTTGTGGTGCGGAAATGGTATAGTCTGAAGCAGCTCGATTGCAGCTCCTCGAAGAGCCAAAATGAGTGTGTGACTCTTCCTCGCTCCAGCCATTCACTTCTGCAGCTGCCTCAAACTGTCACCTGTATACTGCCCACGAAGATTGGCCAGTGAAAATGGTGGCCTTTAGTAGAGCCTTTCACCTTGACTTTCCCAGAGATACCGTGTTTTCTCACATAATCGTTGCACTTTTTATTCTAAAATCAAGCTTGAAAATTAGGGGTGCGACGATTATGTGTAAAAAATTTTTTTAGTTAGATAAACTTATTCATAAAAACAAAACCAATTCATGGAAAGTACGTTTATTTAAAACGTGAAGCATAAAAGAGCACGCCAAACTATTTAAATTAATAAGTCTTGCAACAAAAAACCTTACAACTTTAAATAGAAAAACAAATTCAGTGATCCAAATGCAAGCCGAACGAATGCTTAACTATCGCTGCAGTAAGTACTCACTCCACGAAAGAGAGCGGGCCATCAGATGTAGTTATCTCGGCACTTGACAGAGAGCGTGCCTTGTATACACTCGGCGAGATATCGATATTCAGCTACGTATGCGCACTCTATACGGGAAGCAACATAACCAAACAGAGCGTGCGTTGCATGAACTCGGCAAGATATAGATATTCGGCTACATGTGCGCGCTCTATACGGGAAGCAACATAACCAAACATTAATAATCACAACGATCGCTGGCTAAATTTTTGTAAGCGGTACACCGCGGCGATGCAGACGAAAAGATGAAGGTTATAAAGTTAAAAAACGTTTTTAAAATAAAATTTACACATCAGACAACTTAAGTGGAACCTCATTACTACGAGAGCTGACAACGGCGGCAAAAATTCTGGTAACGAGTACTCGTAATAACCGACTATAAAAAATTAAAGTCAAGTTAGATTCTGGACCGTCCAAACAGTCTTAATTTCACACTGTAACTTGAAAACTGTGCACTATAGTGAAAAAAAGTGTCAAATAAAAGTTGTAGCAAATTAAATTACGAATAGAAAGTTTTTTGTATCTACAACGGTTTTTGATTTAATCGCGAATGAAATGGTCTGATACAAAGACCGGCGCCTTTCAAGATCATGGAGGGAAGGTATGTGAAGCGGTGAAAAAAAAATAAAGGAGCAAAGGAAGGAAGAAAGGAAGGGTGTTGGCTGGTCTATTTTTAGATTTACCCCTCTGCCGACTTAGGATGGGAAGCAACTGGCGCCGTCAAGAGAAAGAGAGGGAGGGAAAGAGAGAGAGCGCATGTTGTTTGTCACCAGTCCTTCCACCCAGTCCGTCTGGCACCCACGTAGCCACATAGCTGTCTGTATTTACTGTGTGAACATTATTTTTTTTAACTGACGGTGTTTTTCCGTTTTTGAAGATGCCATTCAAATCACTCGTACTTACCAAAGGGCCAACAAGGAGGCACTCGTAATAACCGGTTTAATTTAGTATGATTTACGTAGTCAACCTGACGGTGCATCAAAACTGTCGTAACAACGAAGGTCTCGTAGTATCCCTTACTCGTAATAATGGGGTTCCACTGTACGTATTTCCGTTAATTAAATAAGTAAGAGGTAATGTCCGAATAAATATTAGATTTCTATTTTAAAATACATCGTTTTATACTGAAAATATACCCACACAAAGCGCTCGGAATCTAATAGCGGGACAAAAAACATCATGCAGCGTTTACGCGAGAGTTTTTTTAAATCCAAATTTTGACGACCAAAAATATGGGTGCAATGATTATGCGAGTGCGACGATTATGCGATAAAAGAGGGTACTCATCCAGTTTGTAGCAGCTGTAGCTTCCTGAATAATTAGTCTGCATTCTTCAGTTACTGGGCATTTCCATACGCACGGGTGTGACATTTGCATGATTATCTAAGAACTTTATATTAGTTTTATTTACAAAATTTAATGTACCTCTTTTTAAAACGCAAGGATATAGTTCTTCCAAAAATCTTCTATTGTGTTCCATTAACAAAATTAAAATATTTCTTTTGGTTATGCTGTTGTGCAGTCAATAAGCGTTACGGGTGTGACAAATTTTGGACATGTTATACGTGGCAAGCAATTGTCTATAAAATCTCTGTGAACAAGTGCCAGGTTAAAAAAAAAAACAATTCTGATTGCAAGTACTTTACTTGAAATCCTTTACACAGAGCCAAAAAATATAATGGTAGGAAGCACAGTTACTGAAAAACAAATTTTCTAACTTAGTTACGGGTGTGACGCTGTTTGTTACGGGTGTGACCTAGTCAACAAAAAATTCACAAAAATGCATATCTTTATTGTAAAAATATGCAGGGCAACTATGTTTTAATTTAATAAGACAGTCATGTATGTATCTGAGTTTAACAACTGGTGATTTTCTTCAAAATGAAGACATTAAATTTTTACAATTTTAAGTATAAAATACATATTTATAAACATCTGCTCTGGAAATCCTATATTCTACATGACACTGCAAGCATTAAACTTTCTAATATTATGAGTTAGCCTATCATTTGTGTAGGATATACATATACAAACACACATTTCACATACATTTTTGACAGATATATATATAAACTATGCTTGCACACTAATGGTCGTTGCTGGTGGGAAAATGTAAACAATTCTGTTCCCCACTGCTTTTAAGCAAGGATCTGGAAGAATGCCTATAATTTGCTGCACACACATATGAGGTGTCTTCTTCATTCATTCTGAAAGTGTTTTCCCCAGCACATTTCTTTAAAAACATTACTTTTACCTCACTTTGTTCATCAACATTACTTTGACAGATACCCACATACTGATGATTAATAGGAATGTTTTTCCCCTGTGTTGCAAACTGCACTAAAACATATGTTCCTGGTTTCAAATTTTCTGTGTTTACAGGTGTTGAAATTCTGCCTTCTGCACAACTCCATCTGTACTTTCAGAGTCAGTAGAATCATCACTGTAGACATCTTCAAAGCGAAGAGATTTTGTTGATCCAAACACACAGCATTTCTGAATCTCTGACAGTGCTGTACGAGCAATGAGTAAATGCCATTTGTTTGAAACAGCAATAAAGTGTTTCGACTGAAGACAAGGAATAGCATTGACTTTGCTCCACCTAGAGTTTGGCATCTCTTCTGCGTGTGAAATTATGTCATGTGATACATACAATATATGTACACCTTTTACAACCCTTGAAGCACATTCAAAGAATTGTTTAGCAGAGTTCACAGTTGCTCTCCGTGACTTATCTTCACTCCATACCTTATGTTTCAACATTCCACCTAGCCCATCAACTGGCCCCTTGCCATGTGATGTTGCGAAAAAGTACCATTCGCCCTGCACACCAAAATCGTCTTCCCAAAAGCACAGATTTGACAATGTGTATTTATTCTTGAATTGGGCTGCACACCCATCGCCTTGTCCACACTGCTACTTTACTGTGTGATAAGTCATCACTTATAACTGCAAAAAACCTTGTGACTGTTAAACCATGCACAGCAAGTGAAGATTGTAGTTTGTTCATGACTCCAATGAGCATTTTGTATCTCATACTGATACATTGCAGCATAGTTTTCAGCAAAATCTATTTGCAGCACAGCTTCTTCATCTGAAATACTAGCACATTTATTTTTGAATGCAGTTGCCTGAACTCCGTAAACAAAATAATGAACTTTGAAACCAGGCATTTGCATTTCAAGCTCATTTACTGCGTCTTCAATACTCCCCTCCATATCCACTATTTTTGGTCGGCCATCAATGTCTTTCCATTGTTTCCAATGAATCTGTTTCTCCAGGTTACATTCCAAAGGTAAAATATCTTGAATCTTGCATTCACACTTATGGCACATGCCAGTCATACATGATTCATTTGACAAGTTGCAGCATGTAAGTTGTAACAGATCTTTACATTTCATAGGAATGTTTTCAACTTCTTTTTTCAATGACTCCAGAACGAATCCAAAATTGGCATGATGGCAACATACACAAACATTGTGAGGTAGGTTTGATGATGGTGGCACATGTTGTGGTCTTAGATCAAAAAATTTTGATTTGCCTAGTTTTACATCAGTATACTCAGACTTGAAAATGTCAAAGTCTTCTGCTATGCTCATTATCATGTGTTTCTTTTGCTTTATTCCCATTTTCCTGTTACTGGATCTTTTATTGTCTTGACATCTCGCTTTCCAGGTGCTTGACGACTAATATCATCCCTTTCAAAGAACTGATAAACTTTTTTCTCAAGTTCCTTACTGACTGCATTCCAGGGTTTTGAGTTGGTTTCAGTCCTAGGACTTCTAACCTGTTTTGGAAACTCAGAAATAGTGTCACAAGCAAGTTTCCTTACAACTGCCGTAATTTTTCTTGGACTTGTTGGTAAGTGTTTCTTCACTCTACAGTCAAACCTCATTATTACAAACCTGAAGGGACCATATTTTAGCACTTTGTAATAATGAGGGTTTGTATTAAACAAACTATTGGGATATCATGACAAAAAAAATTGATTGAACTTTAAATGCCTATATTTACAATTATAAAGAAAATTATACACACCGTTGGTAGTATAAGGTGGCTTCACTACATGCATGACAATATGTAAACACTGAAGAAAACAAACACAATGCAACACTTACAGAATAAATCATAATACAAACTTCAATAAACTTGCATTCATGACACATTTTCAATTCAAACATTTGGTTTAAAAAAAAGCATCAATTCTGGTTTGCACTATCTTTTTCTTATAGGCATTGTTTACCACTTTTAACTTTGGTCATATCTACTGCTGCCGACTCTCTACACATAGTTTTGCCAACAAGATTGTTGCAATCCTTAAACCGTTGTAGCCAACCATTGCTGAACTTGAAGTCTGAAATTCCTAACCTCAATGCTAGGTAGTCTGCCTTCTTCTGAATCATAGGTCCAGAAATTGGCAAGTTTGCTGCACACATTTCTCAAAACCACTGCAACAAAATAGCTTCCATTTCTTGATGTTTTGGGCCTCGCATTCTTTTTCTTGTTGATAATCTGCACGAACTCGCAAAAGCAGATTCAATCTTTTCACGATTTTTTATTATTGTCGACAACGACGATTGCTGGATGTTAAATTCTCTCGCCATTTCAGTTTTCGTTTTCTCTCCATTGTCTACTTCTTCAATAATTTTAACTTTAACTTGCAATTGCGTTTACGTTTCGCAGTCATATTACAAAACAACTAACACTCAAAATTGAGGTTAAGATACACGTTCGTGAACAATGGAAAATATCAGAACTTTTTTTCCATAGATTGTTTAAACTTCTACGTATGTACACTTCCAACGACTAATATTAATAAGGTATAGAGTTCTTTCCTTTTCGTTTTCCGTTTACAACATGGCATCTTTTCTAGTTTAGTTACTAACATTGCCACTAGAGTTGCTTTTCATCTTGTTTTTCGACCTTTTGCGCTGTAGGATACATACATGTATCTTTGGAGAAACGTTTGTTTACATAACGGTTATCATAGAGTAAATAAAGTACTAGTACAGAGTGGACACTCAATGCTATTGCAATTCTACGTTTTTTTTAATTCAGAAATGCCCTAGTTGTTATACAAAAACGCAAACTTGACAAACATTAAAACGAAGTTGCAATGGCTTAAAACCGAGATAAAGTACCTTCTGGAGTAAGATTTACGTTTAAAATTATAAGTAAAATTTAATTTAAATACAACATTGATCCTAGAAAGTACAATTTGCAGTTAATATGCTTAAAACACTAATTTGAATAGTAGGGAAATTTGCAGCTTCAACTGAATGTTGGCGAGCTTGTGACTTCTTTCGTGCATGCGTTAATAATTATAAAAATATTTATTTGATTTATTTTTCCCTTATAAGCAAATCATTTAACTAAATATCGGTAAATGTAACATAAAAAATATTTAGGAGAGCAATATTTTTAAAACAATAAGTAAATTTCTTACCTTCGGGACAGTGTTTGCCTTAACCTCATTTCGGTTAAAAATGTTTTGTTTACATAGCATAACATTTGTTAAAATGCATAACATGTAACATATTTTGGGATTATAATAAATTGCTGCCTTTTTTTATGTCCAAGAAATAATTTCTGTTCTAGTAGAATCACGTTGATTGAAGTTAAGGTTAGGATTTTCGTAGGTACCTACCGAATTGCATTACAAATCGCAAACAAAACTAATGCATAAAAAAAGTGCAGAAGTATTTAATCATTAACACAGGCAATGTGTATTTCTGGCAAATTTAACTGCCTAAGATGTACAATTTTTCCACAAAAACTGAAATGAAGCTGTTACCAATGGCATCTAATTCTTTATGGATTAGGTGAAAGTACAAATCTTTCTCGTATCTTCACTTCTTGAAGACAGGTGTATAGCAATTGTTAAGGGAAAAAAAAATCTTAATTTCAACATAAAAATTTAAAAGAAACTTCATTTTATCGCAACCCTCACCTCGGTAATTGTTCCGTATCACGTATCCAAGTTTATCCCTTGATCCTGTTGGCATGATCATGTATGATTTATCCGGTGGCACATGACGCTTGCTGACAGGATCAATGTATTCAGGATCATGCCATTAGTATCAAGGGATAGACTTGGATACGCAATACAACATTTTTACCCACACCTCCCTCTCGACCTAAAAATAAAATTCATACAAAACATTTAGACTAATTAAAGTACATAAGCAGCAAGTTTGAGCAGAATTTGAGACTCATTGACATTTAGAACAGTACCTAAGTATTAATGTATTGTGTGCTTGTCCTCAATGTGCGACTACACTCTACCTAAAAAGAGGAAATTCTGTAGGGCATGGAAACAAAATGCTCATCACTATTTTAATTACACAAAACTTTTATTTTGTTTCGTTTTAATAATTTACACATACCTAGTTTCGTCAAGCGGAAACTTAAAGTAAAGTTAATTATTATTATCTCTTCTCTTGTTGTAGCAGTAGTTAACACAACACGTAGCCGAATCAGGCATGTTTCATAACAGTGATTTATAAAGTAGTTCATGAAATCATTGATATTATTTAACGAGATTACTATTTCAACTTAATTGAGACAAAATTTCCTTAGAAATTTTTTATTAAACCTAATATTGCTTAATTAAACGGCGACGCCATTTATTATGGTGTTGTTGTTGTTGGATAAACAACCTGCCAACGAAAACTTGTATATTTTCTTTTAAGTAAATATATTATTTTCATTTCAACAATACCAATTTATGCTATAAATTTGATAAAATGTTAAAACAAATGTAATAATTATTTAATCATCGTGGTATTTTGATTATAATTTTTGTGCTCAGATGTTGGATAAAACTGTATAGCAACTAGAAAAATGTGATTGCTATACCCTATGAAGTGTCCCCCCCCCTGACGGTTATGAAGACGATTTACTTTAGACTTCGGCAGTGAAATTCGTATTAACCGTTCACTTATACACGTTAACAGCTATTTGAGGGATCAAAACAACTTCGTAATTCATATTAACCGTATTTCGTATTAAAAGTACTGAATAACATAGGAAATCATACTTTATTTTCCGGGACTGTGAAAGTACTTCGCATAAACGGGAATTTCGTACTAAGCGGATTCGTATTAATGAGGTTTGACTGTATTAACTGCTTTGTTGCACTATCATCATGTTTTTGTTTCTCTTTTATCGTTTGTCTACACCTTCGTTGCCTTTCTGCATCTTTGAGTCTTTTCAATTTTAACTTCCTTTTACTCACAGATGTTGCTTCCTTTTGTTTTTCCCTTCTAATCTTATCTCTTTCCCTTTCTCTTAACAAATGTGCATGTAATTTTTCTGGATCTTCTCGTAGTTTCTGTCTCCACGTGCGAACCCTTGTTGCACTTTTGATTTGTTCCATGTTATCTGAAAAAAAAATGTATTCCATTTCAATGTCCTCTCAATATTTGGTAGGCCTACTCATCATATATGCTAAATTCTATAAACAGTATATTAACTAATTATATTAACGGCTAGATCTCCAGAGTTTTAATTAATTCACATCATGTATGTTGGATAACATTGGGAAAATCATAGTTCGGATGCACACAAAACATTTACAATAACAATGCATCTATGTACGGGTAAGACAATTGTGATTTCATCTCTGAATTTAATACGTATGATTATTTTAAAATATAAAACCTGCAAACACATTATTAGCATTATAATATTCTGATCATTGTGTGTGATAATTCATGAAAATATTTAACATTATTTCCTTTCCTCTGTATTAGAAAAATTATGTACATGTTTGTATAAATGTGCATTTAAAAAATTAATATTTAATGCGATTTTCTTATTTCCTTGTTATATTTGTAAACTAATTATGTAATGAGTGCTTTCAACTCACATGAACATATATTTGTAAGGTTATGACATCCTATATTAACTCTAGGGCCGGCTATGCAATAAGTGTTACGGGTGTGACAAATTTTTGGCCATTGGTAAATTTAAAATTACATTACTTTCTAGTACACCAACTTGAAAGACTTTATTTGACAATACTTAACCTTACATTTAGAATGGATATTTAACAATTTTTTTATTTACTTTGATCTGTGACTAAAAATTTGTTTGTTTTATGTTACGGGTGTGACACTGACACACATAATAATACAAATACTTATAAAATGAAATTGGATTACCTTGTACTGGATATTGTTGCTGCATATAAAAGCCAAAACTCTAGATCATTTTTAAATGTCTGTAGAAAAGGGCAAAACAACATGGATGGATAGTAAATCCTGCCAACAAAACAATGTTATATTTACTACCTTTTCATGCCAATATATATGTAAACTTTGTAACACAATAATTATTGCCAATTATATCAAATCAACTGTAGTTTGTCATATTCATACAGTTTAATTATTATTTTCATTGAAAACATGTCTAAGAAGGCATACAAATATTTTTTAAATTTTCATGGTAAGGCTTACTTTCGCATGGAAAGGCCCTTCTGCTGCTACATACTGTTCAGTGGCCTGTTCAAGCTGAACCAGCTATTGTGCAACTTGCTCTTCATTTTCGGCTAGACGTTGCTCCAATCACTGCTCCTTACCTTCCAGCTGAATGCTGCTATGTCCATCATATTCAATTCTTCTTAAGCAGCCACTGCTCGTGTTTGCCTTCTGCATGAATTTCAATTATTGTATACAGAAAGGAAGTAAAATTTGGAATCTCAATGAATACTGAAACCGAGGGAAATCTTGGACTCACAATCCAAAAAATGTACAATTGACCCATACCTAATTTAAATATAGTAAAACTCGCTTAAGACGTTCCCACATAATACGTTTTCCTGCTTATTGAGTTCAAAATATTGTTCCTTTGATCACTTCCATATATCCCTATGTTAATTTCTCCCATTCATAACTTTTGCGTTAATAATTGCTTCCCACGTATAACTTTCAGCGTTTGTGGAAAAAAATAAATTAATAATATTTTTTCTTTAAACTTTTAAACTCTATTTTCATTAATTTTTAAAAATTAACTTTCTTCCGAACAATTACAAAATAATTAGAACTTGCTCAAGACAGTCAAAACCTTTGCTAAATGCTGCTCGCTGTTACAAGTGTATTTTTCTACCAATCATCTGCTTGCATTTGTATAGACTGAGAGGCTGTTCCATCTGCATGCTATTTCCCATATTCAAGGCAGAGCATCTGACAAATGAGAAATGCACATGACCGTCGAAACCTCTGGTACATGCCACACGCTGTTAGAAGTTTTATTTGGACCAATCATCTGCTTGCGTTCATATAGATTGAGAGGCTATTCCATCTGCACACCTTTTTTCCTATTCAAGTTTTAACACGTGACGAATACGTAAAAAAACCATATTTACCACCATCCATTACTCGTTTTTTAGGTTTGCAATAATTTTAGGTGTGTTTTTAAGGTTATCATGCATAATAAATTTTTAGTGTTGTGGCAAACAGTGCATAATGACATCTACAAGTAATGGAGGACCCATTAAACGGAAGATGTTATCGTTTGAAGAAAAACTGAAAATAATGTCAGAAGTTGATGCAAATCCTTTGATACCAAGAGTGAGTATGGCAAAAAACTTGGGTTGCCACCGTCTACTTTGAACGAAAAAATAATGAGTGAGACCAACTTTTGGCTACTAATGTTTCGTCAATGTTTGGTAAATACGAAGAAGTTGAAATTATACTCTTGGCATGGCTTAAAGACAGAGGGCACTTGGAATTCCGATGAACGACCCAATTTTAAAAGAAAAAGCTGTACAAATAGCACATAACCTAGGTGTTAAATTTCATGCTTCGAATGGCTGGCTCGACAGATTTAAGAACACAGTAGGAATTGTCTATAGAATTGTAAGTAGGTAATCTGAGTGTGTGTGTGTGATGATACTGTCCAGAATTGGATAAACACAATGTTGACTGCAATTATAATGGACTTTGAACCAATAAATATATTCAGTGTCAATGAATGTGGTCTGTTTTTCAACATGCTTCCGGACAGAACCTTTGTTTTAAAAGGTGAAAAATGCCATGGAGGCAAACAAAGTAAGGAACGAGTGACAGTGTTATTGGGTGCCAACATGGATGGCACTGAAAAGTTACCGTTGCTGGTAATTGTAAAACCAAAAAAACCACAATGTTTGAACAACATAAAGACATTAAAGTGCAAATATGCAAACAAGTCTGTGTGGATGTCAGCCAGCATTTTTTAAGACAATGTGAGAGTGTTGGATGCAAAGATGGGGTGCAATCAGAAGATTTTGCTTTTCATGGATCACTGCCCTGCTCATTTCAAGGAAAATATCTAACCTAGGAACATCGAGATTGAATTATTCCCACAAAATTCAACATCCAGACTAAAACCCATGGACCAGGGAATTATAAAAATTCTGAAACTGCATTTTTGTAAGCGCCTTGTGTTACGACTTATAACAAGAATGAAAAGTACCAAAACGAGTGGTTATAAAATCAACATCCTGGACACTATGCATTTTATTGCTTCAGAAAAGCAGGCTCTTGACCACCCGAACAAGAAGAGGTTATTTGTTCATGGAACACCAAATGTTCCAGATAGTGTGAGGAAGAGTTTATGGGAACTGGGTACTTTTGTGATGTGTCAAAATGAAAACGTGTTGAAACAAACAACTCTGATGCAGTATTTTTCAATCAGTGAATGTTAGTTTTTTTTTCCCTTGTGTTTTGACAATTGATTTTTACTGTGCTTATTAAAAAAATTTATTTAAAATTTTTCAATGTACTGATATAATAGTATAAGTTTTTCAGCGTGCCAATGATAATTGATAGGTGTAATTTTGAGTTAAGCAGTATGTCTTTAGAATAAAATTTGTTTTTATGAAGCAAATGTATTTCCCTTTTAAGAAATTTTCCGTGTTGAGAAGTTTTCAGCATCCAGTCCCTTGAAAAACGTCTGAACAGGGCTTACTGTATGTTTATAATGATAAATGAAACAGAATTACTGACCTTATTGGTGTGTTGCACAACAGTACCTTGGAAAACTGACATCACCATTTAAAAAAAAGTGGTAATCTACTTATTTACCACTTCAGAAAATTTTTTAGGTGTTCCACAGGAAAAAAAAAGTTACATAGAGTTTTAATTCTGTTAGCATCCATGAAACCAATTGAACATGCAGGCCTACTAACACACCGTTTTTAATTGATGCTGTTTGTATATATGATATTATGGTGTTTGTTCCAGGTTGCCGAGCGGCTGTTGAAGAAAGAGATACTAACTCGTGACGACCTTATTGAACTCCTTGGCCCACGACCATTCCCGGAGAAGTCGACGTACGAGGAGTTTGTGGCCGGCACCGGCTCGTTCGAAGAGGACACCACGCTGCCAGAGGGACTGAAGGAGTGGAACAAGACCCACGACCAGGGCAAGGAGCAACCCACCCCTCCGGGGCAGTCTAGTCCCCCGCCTCCACCCGCTCCCAAAGTGGAACAGGGTCGAGCCTGAGAAGACTGAAAATCGGGACTGAAGTGTTTGATCGGAGTTGCAACTGTAAGTATATCTACGTCAGCTCCCATTTCACTTCCACAATTGTTTTTCTACCATCTTCATAAATAAATACAGTGGAACCCGGCAATTACGTTCCCGCGAATAGCGTTTTCCCGTCAATTAAAACATTTTTTGCTGGTCCCGCCATTTGTCCTATGTTTACAATACATTTAGGGTTCGTAGGTCCTGGAATGTCCTGGAACTTTAACAATGTCCTTAAAAGGCCTTGAGAAGTCCTTGAATTTTCGGGTAACATAATATTCCAGCTAGTTTCCTACCATTAAAATCCTAGCTTAGGAATACGAAACCATAATTTGTTTATGTTATTTATAGAATATAATTTACTGATGTGAACAGACGCTAACCGAGTGAATATTCGTAAACATACATATTTGGATTTGGGAATTTCTCTGTGTTCCATTGGCGCACGACATTATCGTTTATGGATGGTCTAAAATAATGTATCATGCGTGTGCTTTGCGTAACTGTGTGTTATTGGACATAGCTCGGTACACAGGAGTAAATATGGTAGATGTGCAAGATGGTGGTTTTGCTTTGTACTATTAGCTCACGGGCGGGTTACATGCTTCTGTAATCGTATGGCATTGTCTGAGCAATTGTAATGGGAAAAGTGTTATTTCTAGAGGTACTCGAATTTTGTTAATGATGAAATCGCGAAATTTTACTAACGATTTTGGATTTTCATTCTAAGCACTTACAAATGTGTTTCCAAACGCCTATTTTGATTTTACAGCATTTCGTTTTCACGAAATAACTGGCGATGTCGCGAGATTCATTACTATTTGCAATATTCTTGTTGTTTGACGAAATACCCGCAATATGTCAGAATTTTAACTCGATATGAATATCAAGTTTCACAATAATACTTTTGCCTCAAAACGTATTCGTTTAGTAAACAAAAACATCGTAAGCCATCTTTATTATGAGATAGATACGCCATAGATACGTTGAAACAAAATAAATACCAAACACTCGGCCTGAAAGCGGCAACCATTTATCAGCGATCCTAGCGGGATGTGGATGAAGTTAGCCGTTTGGCCATATTCGTTTCCGTTGCAGAGATACTTATCTCTGTTCCGTTGTTGTATTGTTTGTAAATAATAACAGAGAGGTTATGGGATTTTACGTCGCAATACGTCTGTCATGTGAAATGACCAAATGAGGTTTAAAAAGATCCTACGTTCCATGTAAATAGGTAAATGTGAACGAAAATAGGTAGTTGCGGTTTGTTTTGTTTGAAGTTTACTTGATACTTCACAATGCCTAAGGTCGTATCAGTGTTTGAACGAGCTAAAGAATACGAGCATGAAGGATTCATTGTTTTTAATAAAGAAAAGCGGATAATGATGTTTAAATTTTGCAATATGGTAGTAGATTGGAAAAGGAAAGATACTTGCGAAAAACACTGCAAACAGCGAGCATCTCATTTAGAGAAGAAAAAAAGTCAAACATCGCCATCAGGTTGTGGAGTTAAAAGGCAAGTGACACTTGAGGATAATATTGTTCTCCATAAACGAGCAAAGGAAATTAAAGTCAAATTTGCAAGCTATACAGTGCATGCATTTGTTTCTGCAAATATTTCCCTAGAGAAGCTAGATCACCCAGCTATGAGGGAATGGTTAAATGAATACATGAAAGGTTAGTCAAGGAAATGTGTTAAGGTTCTAACGTCCTAATAAACACAATTTGATGGGAAAGAGGCCGGAAAATGTGTAGTAAAACAAAATTATAGTAAATTTAAAAAAAACCTTCGAGCCTGAAATTTTACATGTACTATAATCATTGTAATTAACTAATTTTTTAGGGAACCCTTTCTTACATGTTTACCAAACTATTTGGCCAAAGTGGCCAATTCTCCTGACAGGAAAAAATTAATTCTATAAAGGAACATAGCATAGGCCTATTTAATTTTTAAATACATAAACACAGACTGTAAAATTCTAGACACTATTTGTGATGTAATATTTAAGTAATGTGTATATAATCTACTAGAAAACATTTCCACTTCTGTAAGGCTTACGCAGGAATCTAGTGATTGCTGTATCAAGTATCATGTACAGCTTTGTGTGTGTATCATGAAATTAAATAATTAGTAGAACAAATGTACTCATTTAACAAAAAAAAATATTTTTTTTTTACCGAAATACTTTTTTTTACCGAAATATAGCACTGAAATCCTACAATTTATTTACCGAAATCAGGCAGTTTTATTTACCATTTTTCATGGGCTCTAGTTATTTCTAGAAATGTTTTAATATTAGTTCCGACTTCGTTTTTAGTTCATACTTTCTGCGAGTTGTGCAGTGATTGTTTTTCCCGGCTTTGATAGTTTCATTGTGATTTAATTTTTGCTGCTGTCACCGTTGTGTACACGTTCACATATGCAAAGACTTTGGTATTTATTATGTGATGTTTTTATCTCTAAGTGTGTAAAAACTACAGTTCTTTCTATTATTTTTTTCTTTCAGCGTGTTTGATAGTGCTTTTGGTGTGTTGATGTATGCAACTTGAGAGATACTGTTAACATTTATCACAATGCCTGGGAACTGTATTTTAAACGATTTGTGGTTACGTAACCCTAAATTCAGTAAATGGCTGCAAAAAGCGACGGACAGAAAATTTTGGTGGCTGCAGGGCGAGTTGAAGAAACAGACTGCGATGCATTACTTTCATCTTACAAAGATTTTATTTGGGAGTTTGGTTCGTCGTCACAGTTTCGAAACTTCAAACCTGAAGCTGATGTTTTGGACTCATTGTTATTTGGTAGTGCAAACTCTAGTTCCAACTACGCAGGATTATGGTGTGTGATGAAAATGCTACTGATTTTGTCACATGGACAAGCCTCTGTTGAGAGAGGTTTCTCAGTTAACAGACAAATTGAAGTAGAAAACATGCACTACCGTACAGTAATTTCGCAGAGAATTATTTGTCAGCATGTTACATCTGTTCGTGGTGTATCAAATGTAAACAGATCTGATAGCTTCAGCAGCAAGCGCACGCCAAAAATGGCAAAGCTTTTTGGAAGAGAAAAGGCGCAAAGAAGAAACAACAGCAGAATTTAAAATGAAAAAGTATCACAGATGAAATAGATGAGCTCCAGACCAAGAAACAAAGAATTGAAGCAGATATACCTATATATGAACTCACAAAATCAGCTGATGGGTTCTCTGAACAGGCGGAAGCAACTGGTAGTTTAACCATGGTGTCGAAGTCCAACAGCCTTCGGAGAACAGCCAAAGAAAAATCGGCATCCCTTGCTGAAGTAAATAGACAAGTTATGTGAGAAGTTAGAGGAATATAAAAATCACTAAGGTATTGTGTGAATGTTAGGTAGGTTTTTATGTAGGGATTTAATTCTGTGGGAAAACATACTTAACATACTAAACATACAAAAGCAGAATTAGAAATGTTGCCAAAACAGCCTTAATTGACTTATTCAAGTAAAAATTTGATGTAGCAAATGTAATTTATTGTTTATAGTGGTCCTTGAAAAATTAGTGTACAGTCCTTGAAAAGTCCTTGAAAGTTAATTTTGAGCAAAAATGTAATATTTCGAGGCAGTTTGACAACCACGTTGGATCGCGTGTGGGTTTAGCCAAGGCATTGGATTTTCCATTGTCTACATTAAACACAATTGTTCATAATCGAACATCCATCGGAAATGCCGCAGAACAAAGTGGACCAATGGCAAAAAAAATCAAAACTGTGAAGGTGTCCAAATACCAAGAACTGGACGGCTTAGTTAAGGAGTGGTTTGTTGCTACAAAGGCAGCAAACATTCCAGTGAACGGCAGGTTGATTCGCGAGAAAGCAACGCAGATTGCGGATCGCTTAGGCATTGAGTTTACCCCCTCAGATGAAAGAGATATAATGTTGTGTACCATACTGTTTGCGGTGAAAGCAAAAGTGTTGATCTGGAAACTGTTAAACACTGGAAAAACACTTTGCCAGATGTGTTGAAGGGTTATCACCGTAATGACATATTTTATGCTGATGAGACCGGGTTGTTTTTTAATGTACTCCCGAACAAAACTTTAAATTTCAAAGGAGAGAAGTGTCATGGGGGGAAATTGGGCAAATTAAGGCTGACTGTTTTGTTCGTGAATTCTGATGCCACAGAGAAGCTGACTCCCATAGTTGTTGAGAAATCTTTAAAACCTAGGTCAAAACATTCCCAACCAAATATTTTGCCAACAAAAATGCATGGATGACTGAAGCCCTTTTCAGTTCCCAGCTCCATGCATTAGATGCCAGGATGGGGGTGCAAAACCG
This sequence comes from Bacillus rossius redtenbacheri, assembly GCF_032445375.1. Lineage (NCBI taxonomy): Eukaryota > Metazoa > Arthropoda > Insecta > Phasmatodea > Bacillidae > Bacillus > Bacillus rossius. The sequence continues at coordinate 135,560,156 of NC_086330.1, read as the reverse complement.
CAAAATTCTTTTGCTAGTTGACAATTGCCCAGCCCACCCTAAAGAAATTACACTACGTAATGTAAAAATAGCTTTCTTCCCTGCAAACTGTACAAATGAACTTCAACCCCTAGACCTTGGAATACATAATACATTCTTTTAAGTTGAAGTACAGGAAGCGACTCGTGCAGAAGGCCATTACAATGCTGGATTCAGGAGAGGATCCATCCACAATGCATATCAGTGTTCTAACTGCTCTGCATTATATAGCGTGGGCATGGTCAGAAGTCATGTCTGACACGATCATAAACTGCTTCAAGAAGGCTGGATTTTGAACTGAAGGTGAAGTTGCTGCAACCCAGCCAGAGGCAGCCAACACTGTATGGGTACAGCCTTCAGAGTGGGAGACACTCAGTCCTGGTGTCACTATTGAGGAGTTTGTCAATGTTGATGCTGCTGTGGTCACTTCAGAAGTGCAAACACTGGATGACATTATTGACCAGCATTTGCAGGACAAAGAAGACGTGGGAGCGGAGGAAGAGGATGACGAGGACGAGCCAGTACCAGCGTGCAGCCACAGTGAGGCGCTACAAGCTTTGGACTCTGTGAGAAGTTATTTAGCCAGTGTTTCTGGAAGTGATGAGGTGTTTCATCGCTTGAATAAAGTGCAATCTCACCTTGAGGGTGTCAGGATCAAGTCTAAATGTCGAAGTAATATATCTGCCTTTTTTTGGGAGGCAGTGATTGATGTTTCTTTTTTAGTTTGTTAGTGTACTACTACAGTATACAGTACTGGATGGTGTGTTTACACTATACCTTTGTATTACATAATGATGCCATGGCTACGGTACGTACGTCCAACAGCTGAGAAGGGTATGTTGAAAATTTAAAATGTTTAAATTCAAAATATAAAGTTGTTAAATGTTAGGCCTATAATATAACTAGGGATGGTGATTTTTCGTTTTCGCGAAATGGATGCGAAAATATGCTAAATTATATTTTTCCCGCTATAAAATTCAAAATCTAGACTATTCCGAGATAAATGCGAAATCCAGGTAAAAAAACGTAGATTCGTCTTCACCCTAATCAGTTTATTTACCGATTGTATTTCGTTTCAGTTCAGTATCAAAAGAAACCATCATTTTATAGCGTATTCAGCACAAGTATCTTATTGTCACGTCATTCACAACACTATTGTCCGTAAATATTAATTGAAGAATGGCCATCCGTGCTTCGCGATTGTAAACAAAGCAAAGAACAACTAGCTGGAAGAGTGTCCGTCATCTTGCAGTGTACAAGTTTTTAGGCCACCATATTGCGACATCTCTGCTTCGCCGCGCCCATTTTCTGGCTGTGTTTCACGTGAAAGCCGCGTTCTTGTGTAGTCTGTGGAAGGTGGTGTGTTTACAAATACGCGCATACTCGTGAATGTGTTGTATACTGTTATTTCTCGTGGTAAAAATGGGACGAAACGTAATTTCCATTCGCGATCGCATAAATGAATACAAAAGTGAACAGTTCTACAAAAGTGATACAAATATTTTAATGTGCAATTTATGTAATCGCCGTCTGGAGTGGGAAAAAAAAATGTACTTGAAAAGCACATTAAATCTGAGGGACATCAGGCTGCAAAAAAAAAAAAAAATTCACTGAGAAATCGGATGAAGAAAAAAAGTCGTTAAAACGGCAAGCAACGGTTTCTGGCATGATCGAAAACCAAAATAAGGCAAAAATTGAAAAAAACTAAAGGAAAAAAAACTGAAAAAAAAAAAAAAGAGTTTTAATGACATTACATTATTTGTGCACTCTACATCAACTATGGCCACGAACATGGCTAAAAAATATTTATTGCACTCATAAGTGCTAAAAAGTTATTTGGAAACCTGCCAAGATTGGCTATCTTTGTAGTTGTGCTAGATCTTTATTTCTGTGGTTGTAAATAATTAATATGTGTATTATTTAATGCTTTTTAAAAATATACCTTTCTTCAGTAATGTATAATGAGAGAATTGGCTAAATCTTGTTTTTAAAAATGCTACAAAATGCTAAATTTCAAATTCAAAATGCTAAATATTATTATTTTAAATGCTATAAATCACCATCTCTAAATATAACATATTTTTACTTAAGTTTTAGATTGCCATTAACTACTCAAGTTAATTGCAAACAAAAATAATACCTATAGTTATTGTTGTAAAACTTTAATACAGCAAGCGTTGACTTGAAGAATTATACAGATCTTCATGAAGTTTTTGGTAAAATTTTACTTTCCTCTCAATTGGCTGTGCAAAGGAAAGGTAGAATTTAACTTTTACTTGTCCATAATTCATTTAATCTGTCAAACTTATTTTCACAACAACAAAAAAATTGATCCGTTGGTACTGCAAATACCCATGTGTCTCTCAAAGGACAAAAATATACAGTGATAATTTTTTTTTTTTGCACTGTTTAGGTGAACAGGGTTGTTCTACTACCCTTTATTCTTTGAAAGTGTCATCTGTGAAGAGAAGAGGGAAAGATAACCTTGAGTCACCAGGCACTCTGAAAGGGACAGTTTTAAGATATTTTTAACTACATGACTGGTTATTTTCTTGATATATTTGGGTTCGTCATAAAAATGAAGTAAAGGTTTGTCTCTCAGACGGGCAGTTTTTATTCCTTACCTGCTCGCATGAAAATTTGTGTTTATGTGTTTAGGGCAGGGGGAACAGTGCTACAATTGAACCCTACTTGTTGCTTCTATAAGAATCATTCCTGGCTATGAATAAGATGCTAAACATACCAAATGACGTTACTGAATTCCTGTTTCCCCTTGTGGGACAAAAGCCATTAACAAAGCATTTCCATCTGGTCCTTTTTTCAACCAACCTCTTCACTTGTCTTCATGTGTACAGATCTTTGCCACATTTGTTTGGGGGTTTGTGTGTCTGTGTGTGTGACTGTGTGTGTGTGTATGTGTGTGTGTGAGAGAGAAAGGCACACACACAGACACACAGAGAGACACACACAGTCACACACAGAGCAACACACAGACACAGATGCACACACATAGACACACAGACACATATGTATTGGCTCCATTTCTCTTCCTTGGTGTATGCCCTTTCCATTTCCATTGCTTTATCTGTATCATGACCATTTGTCTCTCTCGTCATCCATAACTCATGGTAGGAGATTACTTCCAGCCAATAGATGTTTAGAATTTTTCGTAGACAGTTGTTAACAAAGATTTAAACTTGGATGTAATTAATTTAGTCACTTTTCAAGTCTCAGACTCCCTTAATAGAACAGACTTCACAGTACTTTGGAAGATGCAGGCGGGGTTTGGATCTAATATAGATTCTGTTGTTCTTCCATACTGGATAGAGCTGGACAAAAGCACTATTTGCTTTTTGAATGTGTTGCAAGTAGTGATGTGTCAGTTCTACTTTTTTTCCCGGTTCTTGGTTCGGTTCTGGTTCTTAAAAATCGGTTCCCAGTTCTCAGTTCTCAGTTCTCAGTTCTCAGTTCTCAGTTTTCGGTTAACCTCCACACAATTTCAAGTTACACCAAAAATACAGTATGCTCTAATAAATGGTGAGTTTGTTTAAAATTACTCATCAGCACCCCACTTAACCATAATAATTGGATCACAACCAAACCACCTAGCCCCTAGTAACACAATTTTTTCTTGTGTCACTAGATGCAATTATATATAAAAGAAATTAATCCCACTTATACTCTACTTACAAAAAAATAGGTGTATTCAGAGAAGCTAATTATAATACCTATATACAGTAATAAATATTTAATAATAGGGAGTAGATATTTATATCTATGAAATAATGAAGGATCCATTTTTGTGCAAAACTCAACCCCTCAGAAACACTGGAATTATTTATTATTGTCATTAGGTCTTTTGGCTTGAAATTATGTGGCTGGGAAAAATTTGATTGCCTGGGGTGGAAGTGCTAAGGCTGGCGTAGTCCAGATGTGTTAGAAGAGCATATTAAGGGAAAAACATCTTATTGGAGAAGTTTGTGTGAGTGATAAAAAAACTCAGCCAGTTAGTGCTGGAGGAATGTAACAGTGTAAAGTACCCGTCTTGTGGCCTTGAAAGCATTTAGAGCAAGCACAAGTGAACACAACAAAGGAAGTTTTTGTTTTGAATGCTAAATCAGCACAGGCCTCCTAGATACCTGTTTAATGTTGGTTATCTTTGAAGACAGCTTCTATAGTACACCAGTGATTTGAGTTCATTTCGATACACCATAAAAATGTCTTCTTGATAATATCACAGGTTTAATAACAATAAAACACTGAACAAGTAAGATATATAATTTTTCAAATGCTAATTGTTTGAAACTGGTATAAATGTATCATCTTTGCATCCCACTGCTGTTCCAACGGTACACTAATAATCTGTTGTCATGTATCATAATTTTAGGTATAGGATACTATAATTTGTCACACTGAATTATAAATAATGTACTATATCATCTGACAGTACTACATATATATATGGTTCAGTGTATATTGTCATCGTGCATTTGCACATATTTGTTTTATGATTAAAGAAAATATTAAATGACTAAAAATTTGTGAATATTTGTGAATAGATACGAAAATCCAGGATTAAAATTATTATAAAATATGTTTGTGAGTGAATTTGAAGTGAAAATACCTTTTAATAAATTATATTTTACTTTCATTAAAATACATTTCCTACTGTTTAATAGTGTTTTTGTGATTTTCGCTAAGTCATGAGTGGCAATATTTCCGGATCTCTAGTAATAAATGATTTAAAGCTAGCTGCAAATGTCGTAGGTAATACCTACAGTTAATTAGTATTGAACAACTTTAAATCGTAGTTTATTTTTCTGATAAATTTTAAAAGTATATTGAGCCTGTATTTGACTTCAGTTGAAATGCTCATTGCTGTCTGCTAGTGAAAAGAGGGACAAAAATGGTTCAGGATCTCGGCACAAAGATCTCTCTTAATGTCAACACCTCCTGCTGGTGTTAGCTTTCCATGTGGGCGGGCTAACGGCTAGCACCAGGGGGTGAAGGAATGGAAAGGGAGACTGCTCTTTGTTGTTGTTGCCTGCAATTTTCGTGTTGGTAGCTGGTGATATACTGTAGTATTTTACCGGGAGTCTATTGTATTTTCACGGGGGCGGGGGAGGGGAGGGGAGGGGAGGTTTACTATACCAGTACCGACATATTTACAATTCTCAGTGCCGGTTAATTTGCTGAGAACGGATGGAACCGAGAACTGACCGAACCATCACTAATTGCAAGACATCCGTGGCAACTACATGTCCAAGTAAGTGAGCTTACCACATCCTGTGTGGAATCACCATTGAGGGCAAATGGGGTCTAGTTAGGGTCTTGGTCATTTTTGAGATCATTGTTGGTCCCTCCTTTTCCCTCTTCTTCTATTAGGTGTATACCAAATAGTATTTTCAGCATGAGATCATGATTTTCATTAATGAAATTTAAAAAAATTGAGTGATTAAAAGTAAAATTGTTGCATGTGCAATACATGTTTGAAACATTGTAACTTTTTTCTTGCATGTTTCTTTTCAGATCAGCAAAAGAATAGAATTAATTGTGCATCACTGCAAGAGGCAATTGAGCCACCAAATTATGCCTATTATAGTTGAAGTATTGCCAACATCTATTTATTGTAAAGTATGAATATTTGTTGTTAATAAACAATTTTTTTGTAAGTTACTTGTTATTTAGCAGACATGAAATTGAGTTATGTTCGTGATATAGTGAGTTGTAGAGGTAGCGGTAGATGCAGTGCAGCAGGTTGGTAAGAATAAGTACATAGTGGTTTTGTAGGGTGTAATGGGCTGGTGAGAATGAGTGTGTTGGGGGATTTTTATTTTAGTGGTAGGTTGATTTAGTGGTTGATATGGGTGAGAGGTCAAGTGTATGTTGTGTAATGAGTTGGTTAGGGCATAGAAGTTGAAATAGTGTGGTGAAAAAATGGATTATTAGGTCTGTGGGGCTCAGTTTTTTACAAGCTTTTATTTAACTTACGTTTTTTAGTTTGTTAGGTCAAATCATGCAAGCTGAATTAGAACCAGTTCCTCCTAACCGATTTTGCTAAAATTTTCCATACACCTTTATTTCTGGTGACAATACTATATGCAATATCCAATATTTTAATATTTTCAAAATAGTCACCACCACAAGATCACACTAAATTCAATCCTTACACTTGATTGAATTTTGCTTCCAGTGATGCAGTCCATAAAAAAAAGCTTCTGTAAGAAAAAGTGTTCCAGGAGTAAAATGTCCATATTACTTCTCCAACTTCCTGTTCTGGATCATTTATGAAGTTTCTACCTTATGGGAGATCACTGCACCTTTCAGAGAGGCGAAGTGTAGTAGGCAATGAGCACATCGCCGTTGCTGCCACACTACAGGTCGTTGCCCTGCCATAACGCCAAAGAACTCTGGGATGACATCTTTATTAATTACGATCTGGGTGATAGAAGTTTTTTATGAGAAGTCCATTTCAGACACAAAATTTTTGGGCAGGTGTCGACTTTGAAATATTGTCACACACACACACACATTAGTAGTTCTGCACAGTAGCAAAGCTGTCTCTTGTGTAGTGACATTCATGTGGTTAGGTCATGCATATCTTCTCGTAGAGTAGCCCCAAGGAACAATATGCAATAGTAAAGGAGCATAAGTTGTGTCTGAATTGTCTTTCTCCATCAAATTGATCAAACTGGTGTCCCTCTAAGTCATCATGTCATCATTGTAAGGCACGTCACCATTCCATGCTGCATTTTGGGGGTCAGCGATCAGATGAAGACGCCATCCCATCCAACTCAGACAAGGAGCCAGCATCATCTGACTAATCCTGCCACTGTTGCAGTAACTGCTGCTAAACCTACCTCAACAACAATATTGTTGTCAACTGCTGAAGTACAGATTTTTGATCGTTCTGGTGTGCCTTATGTTGTACGTGCCTTGTGTTGTACACTGCCAGTCAAGCCAGCTTTATCACCGAACAGTGCTTTCTAAAGCTCCAGCTGGTTCTTAGACAGGCCCATCTTTCCATACATGGTTTGTCCAGTACACCTGTGAATGTGGCTAAATCCTCCACATCAATTGTCATCTCCCCAGTGGGCAATCCAGATAATCAGTTTGCCCTGGATGTATTTGTGTTACCACGCATTACCAATAGCTTGCCGAGTGCCAAACTCTCATCGGATGTGTGTCAATCAGTGGCTCATCTGAAGCTTGCTGATCCTTCTTTTGACACTCCTGGTCCTGTTGACCTGCTTATTGGTGCTGACCTTTTTCCTCTTCTCATGACTGGAGGCAAGATTTAGGGGTCTCCAGTGGCTCTTGACTGTTTTGGGATGGATGCTCATGGGAAAGGTGGAAGCCGAACCTCCATCATACTGCCTGGCATCGTATTGTGTCACAGTGTTCACTTCTTACCCTCCATTAGATGATGTCGTATGAACGTGAAGAATTCCCACATGTAGAACACAAGTCTCCTGAGGATGTTTGTCAGCGAAACCATGTTGTCCGAAATGAAGAAGGCCGATATTGTGTGTCCCTGCCATTTTGCCACTTGAGACCTGAGTTGGGTACCTCTAGACCCCAAGCTATTAATAGGTTGAAGTGCCTAGAAAGACGCTTGAAAGGTGACTCATAGTTCAAACTGACGTACTCAAAGTTCATGGAAGACTATCTTGCGACGGGTAACATGAAAAAGGTTCCAGATCAGATTAATGTGACACCAGCATATTATATACCCCACCATTGTGTAGTGAAGCCTGAGAGTTCAACCACAAAGCTGCGGGTAGTGTTTGATGTGTCTGCTAAGAGCTCATCCGGTGTCTCATTGAATGACATACTGCTGACAGGCCCCAAGGTGCAAAGACATTTTTGACCTACTGTTGAACTTTCAGCTACATGCCTTTGTGTTTACGGCATATGTTAAACAAATGTACCGTCAAATATTGGTTCTGCCCCAGCACCAGAACTATCAACGCATTGTTTGGTGCTTCTATGACTCGGAACCTGTGCAGGACTATCAATTGAAGACGTCTCCTCAACTCGGTTCTTGGCCCTTGGAACTCTTCAACAACTGGCAGTGGATGGGAAAGACCACTTTCCAGCTGCCTCAAGAGTTTTGCAATCCGATGTGTATGTCGATGATGTGATTACAGGTTCTCAGTCTCTTGAATCTGCTCTGGCCATCCAAAAGGACCTCCGAGCTCTTCTTGCCAAAGGGGGCTTCAAGTTGAGGAAGTTCATGAGCAACCATTCAGCGCTCATAGACTGGCTTCCGTCTGAAGATGTTGATATGACCCTATCATTTGATCTGGATCCTGAGAGTTAAGTTGTGGTCAAGGTCTTAGGACTTCAATGGAACCCAGCCTCTTGACACCTTCTCCTATGTAATCCTAGGGCACTCCTTGTTACGAAGAGGAGCATCCTTGCCACCGTAGCCAGAATATTTGATCCTCTAGGATGGCTTACTCCAATGTTAATGTTTGCAAAGCATCTATTGCAACTTTTGTGGGTGCGGTCAATTGACTGGGATGATCACCTCCCCCCTAATCTTGTTTCTCAGCGGAATCATTTTAGCCGGGAGCTCACGCGGTTGTCCTCCATTGCTGTCTCTCAGTTCATTAAGGGTCCAGAAGGCTCTACCAATCAGCTGCATGGTTTCTGTGATAGTTCTGAGAGTGGTTATGCGGTCGTGGTGTACCTGCGCATGTGTGCCCAGATGATCGAACCATCATTCGTCAGCTAAGTAAATCCAAGGTTGCACCAGTCAAGAGCCAAACCTTACCTCACCTGGAGCTTTGTGGAGCACTACTGTTGGCTCGTGTGATTAATCATCTGATTGAGACTTACCAAGAAGTTTTGCTCATATCTTCCATCACAGCCTGGACAGACTCAAAAGTGGTTTTAGCATGTATTAACTCATCTCATCATTTGAAGACTTTTGTAGCTAACCGGGTAAGCGAACTCCAAGAGCTTAACCGTTTCAGTTGGTGGAAACACGTACCGTCTGATTTCAATCCTGCTGACTGTGCCTCTCATGGTCTCTTCCCTCTTCAACTATTGGATCATCACTTGTAGTGGACTGGTCCACCGTGGTTAATAGATTCACCCAGACAGTGGCCTTCCCAGTCACCAGATGCAGTGGAAGTGGATACCACCGTGATAGAGAAGAAGACTGTCACCTTGACCACTGTAACGTCCTCTGATGATCTTGGCCAGTTGGCAATGCGATTTTGTCGACTAACCAGACTTCTGTGTGTCACGTGCTGTTTATTGCGCTTTGCCCACAATTGTCACGTGTCACTGAAAGAGTGCAAGACTGAAAATATGTCTCCTGATGAGCTGAATAAGGCTTTACATTTTTGGCTCTACTGGGTACAATCACATCATTTCAAAGAGAATATAAGTGCTCTGAAGAAGGGACAGTGCATTTCCCCTCAGATTCGCAAACTAGTACCCTTTCTTGATGACAGTGGCTTGATAAGGGTAGGTGGTCATTTAGCTCACTCCAGTGTTTCCTTTGTGCAGAAGCACCCAGTGCTGCTTCCAAAATCTCACAATTGGACTGATCATTATAAACCACTATCATGAAAAGAATCATCATCCTGGAGTTCAGACACTTAGAGGAATTCTTAGAGAATAATTCTGCCATCTCTCGCTGCTTGCATCACTGTATTCTATGTTTCAAGCAAAGACCAGTTGCAAGCACACCTCTTATGGGCGATCTTCCAGCTATGAGAGTGCAACAGGTTAAACCATTTGCTGCCAAAGTAGGAGTTGATTATGCTGGTCAGGTCCGTGGGGTAAAGGTTTTGAAGGCTTACCTTTGTATTTTTGTCTGCTGCGCTACAAAGGCCATTCATGCAGAACTAGCTTCAGACCTGTCCACTGATACCTTTATTGGAGCCTACAAACGTTTTCATGCCAGGCGTGGGAGAACATCTGATATCTACAGTGATTGTGGAACCAACTTTGTCGGAGCTCACAATCGTCTGAAGGAACTTCAGCAACTTCTGTCGTTGGCACCACACCAGCAGGCTGTCACTGATGCATTGTCCCAGCTCGGTGTCATGTGGCATTTCAATCCTCCTGCTGCTCCCCATTTTGGTGGTTTGTGGGAGGCTGGGGTAAAGTTATTGGTGAACAAGTGCTCACATTTTTAACAGCTTTACACCCTTCTAGTGCAGGTGGAAGCTACGTTGAACTCGAGACCCCTGTGCCCTTTGAGCTCTGATCCCAATGACATCAGTGCTCTAACCCCTGGCCATTTCTTAACCCTGGAGCCACTGGTCGCATTACCAGAGCCTAACTTGAGGGATGTATGGCTAAACCGCCTTCAACGTTGGAAACTTGTAGAACGCCTCCAACAGGACTTTTGGCATCATTGGCACAGGGATTACCTACGAACGCTCCAACAGCGGCAAAAATGGAATGAGCAGGTAGTTAGTCCCACTGCCAACCACTTTGCTCCTGAAAGAAGACGCTTGGGCCACATCGTGGAGCTCTACCCTGGGAAAGATGGTGTTGCCAGAGTGGCTACTGTCCAGACTTCTAGTGGAACTTTGAAGCATTCTGTGGTAAAGCTCTGCCCGCTACCATACAATTGTTGAAATGGGACATTTCAAGGCGGGTAGTAATGTTTGGACTTGTAAATATTGTGTGTTAATTTAGTGTATAGTGTTAGAAACGTTTGAATTTTGAACTTCCCGTGCTGCTTGCTAGCAGCGCCAAGTTTTCAAGTTGGCTGCCTGCCAAGATGGGTAGCCCAGCAGCTTCCGGCAACGAAGCAACAGTTGTTCAACCATCATGGCGGTAAGTTGTGCTATCGTGCACACTTGCTGCCAATCGAGTTTTCGCGAGTGAATTGTTATTGTTTCGTTTTATATAGATTTTTCAGTCTCTTACATCTCTAGACAAAACAGGTTCCCTAATTTTTACATGAATGGAAAAAGAAACCACAATTATTTAGATCTATATAAAAGCTTGTTTTTGAAAATACTTTTTTTTTAAAATTTCAATTTATTTCAAATTACCTGAGTTGGTTGATTTTCTGAAAAAAGTATCCAACATCAGCCATAACTCTCTATATATCTCAAAGCATGTGATAGTTGCACGAAAATGAAATTCTCTTACCAGAAAAGCTTTTCTAGCTGCATTAGTCAATGAACAACTCGCTCTCATTTTAATATGGAACATACTGAAGTAAACTATAATAATAGTTTTCTGCTACACTTGCAGCCGCAAAATATGGTATATGTACAATGGCTGGATCATTCTTGATTACAATAGCATTTAAATAAAAGCATGTTTTTTTATTATTAATTTATTCAGTTCAGATATAATTTAAATACTAATATCCGAAAAAGGGAAGAAACTATAACCTCTGTTGGACCATTTTCTAAAAGTGATTTTTTTTGCATGCAATCGAGTATATATTTCATATTGGTAGTTAATAATACAAAAATTTGGGACTAGTTAATAACCTGTGGCTTCGCGTATGCAATCTCAGGGTATAGCTTACAATTTACCATTGTAAGAAAAGAATGTTCAATTTAATACATTTTCAATACAGTATACTGATGAGTCTTGCCAATTTTAAACAGTACTGAATAGTCCGAATAATTACAGAATGTTCTGGAAGATTTTATAATATTCCAGAATATCCTCAAACCTTCTGGATTATTCTAGAAAATTCTGGAATTTTGTAAAGCTTCAATCCGAAAATACCTAATACAGTAAAACTTGCTTAAGACGTTCCCGCGTAACACGTTTTCCCGTTTATTAAGTTCAAAAACTTATTCCCTTGATCACTTACATATATCCCTATGTTAATTTTCCCCTTTCATAACATTTGTGTTTATATATGCTTCCCGCATATAATGTTCCGCGTTTGTAGAAAAATATGAAATAATAACATTAACTTTAAGCATTTGAACAATTTTTAAAGTTAATTAAAAAAATTTACTTATGTATTTACAAACTATGAGTTAATTTTAACAGCACAAGCCCGTCGAAACCTGCGCCACACGCCACTCGCTGTTACAGACACCACTGTTCCAGACATTCCAACTTTCCAAACTGAAAAATCAGGAGGTTCGTCACCTCCTCTCCAACATACACGCCAAAATTTGTAGTTGTCCAACTTTGAGATTTGTGACGTTTTACACAACACCATAAAAAGGCTATCATGTGTGATTCATACAATGATTAGAAGACCAACCAGCAATTTATAGCAAAATACTAATAAATTAACCTCTTTATATGTAAAGAAAAAAAACATTAATAAAATACAGAATTACAATCCAAGAAAACATAGTTAAATTATAGTGAACCTTTGTCATACTACCTTAATGCTTTTGATTCCTTGATATTGTAGCTGATTTTGCAGTCTTGAGAAATGAAGTATCAAACTTTTGTTCAAAACATTTTCCCTTTTGGGTGGATTTTGCTGTCAGAAGACATTCCAGGGTTTCTTCGCTAAGTGCTGACCTGAACTGTGTGTGTGTTTAGTAACCTGGCTAAATACTCTCTCACAAAATGCGTTACTGTGTGGGATTGTCAAAATAGCAAGCATTCCTCTCGATAATTTGTTATATTTTAATGTCCCATCTGCAGCTTTCATCTGACTCACCATTGACCACTTAACATCTATTCTTTCTTCATTCTTGATGTCGTGTGGTAATTCTGGCTCAAGTTGAAAATTACAAAATTGGGCCTGTAATGCATCTAATTCTTCATCCAAATCTTGTTCAGTGGAAGCAAGAATTGTAGGAAATTTTTCCACAAAATATTGCAAGCTTGAAAATGACGCACTGCAAATTGATTGAATATATTTGCAACTTCAGCAGTAATCATATCATCACTTTTAAATGGAAATTTATGTACCATATAATCACAACTTGCTGAATAATATTTTCTTACAGAATCAAAGAAAATCAACTTCTCTTCTTGTTTTAGTGTTGCCACAAGTTTGGTCGTCGCACTGCCCACTATTATATCAGAGTCATTTTTCTGATTGTCTTTGCTATGGTAGTCAACATTTAAAATTGACGATGCACATTTGACTGCTGCTGACCTAACAAATTTAGACATTATGTTCTGTAGCATACTAAGCAAACATGATCTTAGCACATGAATCTGAGGCACACTGGACTGGAGAAGCAAATATGGTGTTTCAAATCCTGGTATAGTATTTGAAAGAAATAAGCAAAACGCCTTATTCAGTTCTGAAGAAATAAACATAAATAACCTTTCTTCCCGTAACAGACTGCAACTTACTGGAGTGTCATTTTGTTTCGGTTTTATGTGTTTGCTAGTACACATTTGTGTCTCTAAGCTTCGTTTTGAACTGGATAAAACTGCAGACTTACTTATTCCAGAACCTTTGTCTGAGTCTTGAATAGAGTTTGAAACTTTGCTAGTTACTTGATTATGAACAAGTTTGGGAATTTTGTAAGTTTGTAAATCACCAACGTGGGAATCCTTCTGACCACAAACTTCAGTTCTAAAAAAACTTGCAAGAGGTTGCCACTGCTGCAACAATCTACTTAAACACCTACCAAGAGACAGCCAACGTGTACTCACATGTTTCAAAATCTTTCTAACTTCTGTGTAATGTAATTCCTGGAATTGCTTCAAATGCTCTTTCCTTTTCACACTTTTATCTAAATAATAATAAATGTCGATCAAATATTCATCTATTTTGACAGGAAGGCATGCTGCTCCCTTTTCAGCAGCTAAATTTATTAAGTGGCATGGACAACCTATTACTATGAGATTTGGTATCTCAGTTTTTAAGAGAGCCACAACACCATTCTTCATTCCCAACATTACAGGTTCACTTAGGGCCAAACAATTCGACAACGGTATATCACATGATTTGAGGGTGGTGAGTACAAGATTGCCAATGTTTTTACCAGTTGCATCACCTTCGAATGAAGGAACAGACAGTACAAAGTTTTCAATTTGTTGAGTGTCTTTGCTGTAAAAAGTGACTACAGTAGGGTATAGTTTAGCATCACTTTTGTTGCTACCGTCCGTAGAGACAGAAAACGATGTATTCTTAAGAATTTCGACAGTTGTCTGTTTTCCGTTAATGCCTAATTCACACACAATTGCTGATGTTTTCGTTCGGGCCCACCCGTATTTTTTGGCTATCTGGCTGTCCGAGAACATAATCCTAAACAATTGCCCGGCATGATCAGCACAGCTAGATGGGAAGTTATGTTCGATGATAAATGAAGTAAACAAACACTCTGCACTGTAACATTTCCACAATAATTTTCTTGAACAAAAAAATTCAACATGCGATTACTTTCAACGCACACTGCACTTTCTTTGAGTTTTTTTGTTTCCACATGTTTGATAACATCGCGTCTACCGCCATGTGCCACAGAAAAATCACACCTACACAAGTAACAGAAAGCACATGTAGCACCTTTCCGAGATTCTTTGATACACGGATACTCTTCTGAAAATGCATGTCGGTAAACAGTTTCATATTTTCTAGACATTTTAAAATTTCGAACAACGCATTTCACATAGAAATCGACTGAAGCGTTCGCGAATAATTACTGGGACACAATAGAATAATGGCTGACAAAACTATTTCGATTCGTTCACGTGACGCGATAATCGTAGCATATCGAGTCCACAGAACTAACTACCTGCGATAATCGATAATACATGGAGTTCGTCGAACGTACTTTACGATAATCGTGATTATTTTTACCGTTTGATGCATGATTTGACTCAAAAAAAATATTGAAATACATAGCGGATAAGTCAAAAGTCCAGAGATTTATATGAAAGCTCGGGAGGGCGGGAGATAACCTACAAAATCTGGAGTCTCCGCCAAAATCGGGAGAGTTGGAAGGTCTGCTGTACTATCTGTGCGCCATTTCCCCACTTGAGTAATAACTGGTGACGAATGATAAACGCGCACAATCGTCGAAACCTGCGCCACACGCCATTACAAGTGTATTTTGCGTCCAACCATCTGCTTGACTGAGCCGCTGTTCCATCTACACACCATTTTCTCATACGTGACTAAAGTCGGAGTTACAATAGCCCTTCGCCTCCGTCCGTCCGTCATCCGCCCGTCAATCACGTGACCTGCAGCAAATAAAAGAGCTTAAAAATTTTCGTCCGTCCGTCCGTCCATCCACCAAAAGCTTGGCAAACTTATACTTTTGATGGACGAACGGATGCAATTATATCTATGGTTGGTCGCGCCAATCAATTGTTATCCGAATAAAAGTCAGTGGAATTTGTATTTGTTAGTTCAACTGTTCACAGTTTGGTTAACATTATATGCATTGCGGCTTGATAAACTCGTTGAATTGTAATAACTTCAGATTTTTCTGAAGATTTGCTGATCCATTATTTACGGGAACATGAGTTTCTGTACGATTTTCAAACGTGAACAGGATCACCAAAAATATTTAGCTTATATGGGAATTTCCTCTGACATTAGACCATTAAAGTTCGCATTTGTTGGCTGCACTGATTTCGAAAAATGTTTTGACGGACAGACGAGGTGCCTTGTTGTAAATTGCTTGCCTAGATTCGTGGTGTTGACAGATGGACGGAGGCGACGGGCTATTGTAACTCCGGCTTAATACTGTGTTTTCTCATATACATAATTGTCACACATTTTATTCTAAAATCAAGTTTGAAAAGTAGGGGTGCAACCATTATGCGGAAAAAAAATTTTTTGTTAGGTAAAGTTATTCATAAAACAAAACCCGTTCATTAAATTTTAGATTATACATACACCGCGGCGACGCAGACGATCAGATAAAGGAAATAACGTTTAAAAACGTCTTTATAAGAAAATTTACACGTCAAACAACTTCGTATTTTTCCGTTAATTTATTAACACTTAGCACACTGAAGCCGCATTTTATCAAAAAGTGCCTGTATACTGTACCTTTTAAGGTTAATTGGTGATGTTATTTTTAAAATTAGTGGTACTTTAAATAATTTGTATAATTGTTTTTTTTGTTTTTTGAAACGTTTACTTTATTATAAAAATATTTACTTAATGTGTTTTAATTTATATAGTACTGAAAATAATTTTATAATAATAACATGTTTTCAAGAAAATAAAAAAGTTTTATAGGTGAAATAGTTGTTGCATTATTTGAAAATATGATATAAGTTTATGTATATATATATTTTTTATTAGTTTTCAAATTTATGAAGTATATTTACAACATATTGGCACTTGTATAGCTAATAAGAAAGAAACTTATACATCACTATTATATAAAATTGAGAATACAGTAAAATAGCACAATTTAGCAATATAGGTAATCAATGAAGTGAATGTGATTACAGTAAAGAAATCTATGGACACTATTTATTTTCTTGGCAGCTCTCGAAATTGAAAAACTAACATACAAAATTATAAAGCTATTATAGAAAATAATTTTATAATTATAAAATAAAAATTATGAAAACAATGGTTGATAAGCTAGGTTCCATGTAATAAAGATAACTAACATTACTCATCCTATTTTGAAATAGGTTTTCAAAATAATAATAACATGTTAGAAAATGTCGGTATTTTTATAATAAATAATCAAAATGAAAATAGCATAATGGTACAAAATAATACAAATATACAACGAACATTTCTGCAAAATGTCATACTAAAGAAAACAGAAGTTGCCGATTATTTTTTGTACAAAGTTTTTCAAAACAATAATGTATACTTACAGAATTTCAATCGTTTTATACCAAATAAAAATAATAATATCAAAACATCAATACAATGAGCAGTTATGAAAAATTTCATTCTAGTAAAAAAAAAATGAAGTTGCGAATTTCAGTTGTGACATTACTTTTCAATTACCGGTATTGTATAGCAAATTTCCACATTTCAGTAGCGATTATACATAATAAAATAAATAATAATGTAGCAAATTATCAATAATATGAACATTTATGAAAACAACATTACAGTAATGAAAATTTCGGTTCATTAGATACCTGTTATTTTACTTAGGAAAAAATAATATTCTGTTGGATGCAACATCTTTTACACAGAATAGTCTCTTGAGGAGTGATACTTCCTGAAACACTCAGGAAGGCATAATGCTACACTGCAAGATGAGCACATCCATCTTGTTTCTTTCCGTACTTTTTTGCCTGTGTTTTTCTTGCTTGTGTCGGCACACACCTTGGACACTCTAGTTGGCCGTTCCTTCTTCTCCGTTGCAGGAATCTTTGAAGGAAAGTGCTTTGAGGTGAGTCTTGATGCACAAGAAGGCCCTGGCAATGAACTCTCTCTCTCCACTGTAGCACAATCTGCTAGAGAACTTGCTACGGTCCTTATAAAGTCAGCAAAATGTAAGCGACTGTTCTGTGCCTGTAGTCTTTTGTAAACAAGATAAGCATTGGCCGCTGACATGATGAGGTAGTGAAAAAATAGTTTCTTCCACCATTTTAGAGTGCGTCGTGCAAATGGGTAATAACCCTGCAGCTGATCTCCACGATCCACCCCACATTTATAGAGATTGTAGTCAACTACAACGTTTGGCTTTGCTTTCATCACATGACCTCCTTTTGCTTTGGTTTGAAGTACAGTGGCACCATTCTTGTGTAATGAAGATAACATGAATACATCACGTGTATCCTTCCACTTCAGAAAAAAGAGTTCTTCAGAACGTCGAAAAGAAAACTCTCCTTTCTTCAAGGGTGTGTTCACTAACTGCTTACATAGTCCTTTCCTGTTCTTCATTACGGTCCCAACACCCAAAGTATCATCGTGCCGGAGCTTCCTCAAGAGAGAAGGACTGGTGTAAAATCTGTCCATGTATATAACATATCCCTTTCCCAAATAATTATTACACAATCTGTAAATGAGAGGCTCAACCGCATTGCTGTGTCCTGCAGCTGCTCCAGAATACAGCTCTGTGTTCAAGACATAACCAGATTTTGCTTCAGCCAGTATGTACAGTTTCAGTCCATATTTGTGTGGTTTATTTTTTATGTACACTCTGAATCCAATCCTTCCTCGAAATGGACACATCCCCTCATCAACTGTAAGTTCTTTGTCTGGAGACAATGATGCTTTACTTTGCTTGTTGAAATAATCTAGTATTGGCCTAATTTTGAACACAGGGTCATGATTAGGGTCATTTTTTGGAGCATACTGGTTGTTGTCGTTCAGGTGCAGCATACTCAGTATAGAAAGAAATCGGTCTCTGCTCATGAGCTTGCCTGCAAAAGATGAGTGAAGGACCGGGTCAGTGCTCCAGTAATCACTTATGTTCGGCTTTTTCAACAAACACATGTGAAAAACAATCGCGAAAAAACACTTTATTTCGTGA
Source organism: Bacillus rossius redtenbacheri (assembly GCF_032445375.1). NCBI lineage: Eukaryota > Metazoa > Arthropoda > Insecta > Phasmatodea > Bacillidae > Bacillus > Bacillus rossius. The sequence continues at coordinate 135,541,806 of NC_086330.1, read as the reverse complement.
AGCTTCACAGGAACCCACTTATTCCACATTGAATGTGGTTTCAATTTTTGCTGACGTTTGAGTGCACCAATTGTAGTTGCAGCATAACGATTTGTCTCTTTCTTTATGAGTTTGAACAAATTGTCATCAAAGAAAAGAGAGAAACATTCCAACACTGTACAGTCACTAGTGAGATCAGCTAAGACACCACAGTTTTCCTCAAATACTGGCAGCGTTGGTTGATTATCATCTTCACGCCAATCAAAATCATGCCTTGGCTGAGCGGAGGTTTTTTTTTTACTGCTTGGCTGTGACGGTCTTTTTTTAGTGGAAGTGGAAGGCGTGTCATGTGATATTTCATCGACTGAAGTGTCAGAAATATCGTCATCATTGCTGTCATCACCTAAAAGCAATATAAACATATACATTGAAAAATTATTTATTTACAAAAAAATATAAGATTATTGATTTCAAAATCTGCATCTAAGGTTCTTGTTTAGAGCAGCAATTCACTGTAGAAATATGAAATATTCCGCTAAAGTTGTTGAATAATATAAGAAACAATTATTACTTTAGCTAGTGTTTTTACTAGGGGCAAATTTCAATATTGAAACACTCAATTCGAATGTATTTTTTACATTCAACCTAAAAAAATTAGTCAGTACGTTTATACAGCACTGCTCGGTAATATTATATAAAGAGGCAATAAAAAAGTATGTATAACAATAAACAAGGAAAAATATAACATTACGTTTTCCCCATATTACTTTTCCTACAGAAATAATAAAAATTGCCCGGATGCGATCAGTGGTAGCGTGATAAAAGAAGCCACATACGTGCCGAAGAGATAAGCGCGCAGCCGGTTTCAATGCTACACACCGACGCGACGTGACTAGGAAAACATTCTGAGCGGCTAACCAATTCATATGAAGCCGAATAATAGCAGGAAGTGCCAGTCTTTTAGCCTTCCCATAAATATCTACGCGATAAGAAACACAATCTAGCTCACAAACATTACAACATTTGTACTCAACAGTACTTTATATGCCAAAAAATACGGAATGATGTGTAATAGTAAAACTTTACAGTAAAATTTCTACAGCCACTTACCTGTGTCTGGTAAATACTCTGAATCATCATATTTTTCCGAATCACTGTCACTTTCTTCTAATTCTGAGCCCGAATTCCAAGTAATCTCGTCATAATCTGACAAGCGCTTCCGACGCGCCATTTCAAACAACTGTGCGTCGCAAGAATAAACACTCGAGCAGGGAATCCCCTCGAGTGGCGCAGTCAGAAAAATGTGGTCATCTCCATTACCTGGCAATAAACACCATCTAGCGGATTTTTTCGTAACTTCGTGGAAGTTGGATGTATACGAGAGACGAGCACTGCTCGTTCGGTAGTGTATAATTCCCGCTGAAATGCATTGTGAAATGAAAAACGAGCGGCGCTCGGGCGTAGTGTGCTCAGTGCTTCATGTAAACCCGAGTCGTGCTCGGGCATAGTGCGCACAGTGTTAAGTAATTGGTAATGACCCAATAAATAAAAGATTTATACATTAAAATACATAGTTTTATACGGAAAAGATACCTACACAAAACGCTCAGCATCTACTAGCGGGACCAAAAACATCATGCGACGTTTACACGAGAAGCTTTTTTTATACCAATTTTGACAGCCTAAAATATGGTTGCGACAATTACGCAAGTGCGACGAATATGCGATCAAACTTGGTATACATCAAACTAGTGATGGCCCGATATCCAAAAACCCGATACCGATTCCGATATTTCCAAATTTACCAATCCGATACCCGATATTCTGATAATAGGCCTATGTCATTTCTAATACAGATTCTATAAAATTGTGGTTCTGGAGTATTGTTAGAGACAATAATGAAAAATGTTAAATATTAATAAAACATACTTATGTGAATGTATATTATTTTTATTAATTGTAAAATATTGTAAATTCACATTAAATGAAAGCTAATAACAAAATTATCATAATGGCCTACAAATAAGCTCTCCAAATTCAAATTCACTAGTCACTGCATGTACGTAGTCCATTGTCTCAACTGTAATCTACGAAAAATACCGTCTTAAAAACATCAAACTTTACCAACTTTTGTACCCTTTGTAAAATTTCATCACGGTAAACGACACGCTAGAAAGGAAGGTCTTCAATTAGCAAATTATGTGACCATTGTTCAAGTGTACCACTCCATTTATTGGTGTGAAAACACGTTAAAAATACGTGAAAAGTAATTTAAATACAACTTTGAAACGTACTGCAGAGTTTATAAAACCAAAGATAAAACCACATATCTTTATTTATGTTATTGGCAATGCACTCAATATAGCCAACATAATACCTTTGCTGCAACTTGCCCTACTTAAATACGTTTCATATTTTAGCTTTTGTAAAACTTACGTAACGTCTTTGTATAGAACAGCAGTTGGCGACCATGAAACGACACGGAAAGAAAATGCCTGTTATATCCGTTACTTACTCTATGGTCATATCAAGCAGCAACTTTATTCTTCCCAATGTTTACTTGCGGCTACACCACTTATTTAATTAAATATCGTAATTATTTTCGTTTACGTTTTCAATTTATGTACACTTAGTGAACTTCGAAAATTTATCAAGCAAAAACATTTTGCGAATTTCTGAAACGAATAAATATGCACTAATGACTGGGATTTGTGTACACATGGAAGAATTGTACCGTCGGGATGCATTGCAGTATCAGAAAGAAGAAATAGGCTTGAAATTGTTTCAGTGGAAAATATGCTTGGAATTACGAGGTAATATGGTGACGTGAAGAAAGATAAATTACGCCCGCGGAAAATAAGCTTGGAATTACAGTTAAGGTTATGTGAGAAGTATTATTGACGAGAGCAAACATCGGTTATCAAAATATCGCAAGTATTTACCGACGTCCGATATTGAAAAATGTGCCGATATTACCGATCTTCGATATCGGATATTGAATATCGGGCCATCACTACATCAAACCACATTACCAGTATTACCACCAGCCATTATTCATTGATCTTTCCACGTGTAGTTCTTTTTGCAACCAGTGCACGCACTTTATATCGTGCTCAGTAAACAGCAATTGATAACCTGCAATAAAGGGGTTTTAGGTTAAGTGTGATTTTAGGCAAACTTTTTAGTTACGATTTTGTGGTTATTAATCATAATAAACGCTTAGTGTTGTGATAAACAGTGCGTAATGGCATCTTCAAATAGTGGAGGACCTATTAAACGAAAGGCGTTATCTGTTGAAGAAAAGCTGAAAATAATATCGGAAGTTGATGCGAATCCTTCGACACCAAGAGTGAGTATGGCAAAAAAAAAAAAAAACTCTGGATGCCGCCATCTACATTGAACGGAATTATGATGAAACGGGATCAACTTTTGGCTGATAGTGTTTCATCAAAATGCAAGAAAGTGAAGGTTGGTAAATACAAAGAAGTTGAAAGTTTACTCTTGACTTGGTTTAAGGAACAGAGGGCATTTGGAATCCCGACAAACTGCCCAATTTTGAGAGAAAAAGCTGTACAAATCGCACATAACCTTGTTGATTATCAACCTTCAAATGGCTGGCTCGACAGATTCAAGAACAGAGTGGGAATAGTCTACAGAACTGTCAGTGGGGAGTCTGCAAGTGTGTGTGACGATACTGTCGAGACTTTGATTCATACAAAGTTGCCTGCAATTGTAAAGGACTTTGAAACAAAAAATGTTTTTAATGTTGATGAATGTGGGCTATTTTGCAACATGCTCCCAGACAAAACCTTTGTTTTAAAAGGTGAAACATGCCACGGAGGTAAAAGTAAGGAAAGGGTTACTGTGTAGTTGGGTGCAAACATGGATGGAACTGAAAAGTTGCTGCTGCTGGTTGTTGGAAAATCAAAGAAACCACGGTGTTTTAACAACATTAAAACATTACCTTGCAAGTATGCTAACAACAAGTCTGCATGGATGACGGGCAGCATATTTGAAGATTATGTAGGAGTACTGGATGCAAAGATGGGGTTTAGAAATCAGCAGATTGTTCTCTTCATGGATCCGAAGGAAATACTGAACCTTAAAAACATCCAGATTGAATTCTTCCCACCAAATTAGACATCTAGGCTGCAACCCATGGATCAAGGCGTTATTAAAATTTTGAAACAGCATTTTCGCAAACGGCTTTTGTTGCGACTAATAACACTCATGAAAAGTACCAAAACCAGTGGCTATAAGATAAACATCCTGGACACCATGCATTTTCTTGCCACTTCGTGGTAAATGCTGCAATCGGCCAATATTAAAAATTGTTTCAAAAAAGCAGGCTTTGGTGTTCAAGTAAATGATATTTTCCCTGAAGAATCAGTTGAGAACAGCATATCAACTGCAGATGCAAATTGGAAAAGTCTTCAAGAACAGCTTAATTTTTCATGCACTTTTGAAGACTACGTCTCGGTTGACGATTCAGTTCTACCATGCGAGCCGTAAACCATTGAAGAGCTATGTGAACAGCACAAGGGTTTAGCTGAAGATGTGATCAGCGATGAAAGTGATTCCACTCCTGTGCCAACATACTCTGAAGCGCTTGACCACTTGGACAAACTGAAGTTATTTGTGCATGGAACACAAAATGTTCCTGATAGTGTGAGCAAGAGTTTGTGGGAACTTGACAATTTTGTAATGCGTCAGTCGGAAAATGTGTTAAAACAATCAAAGCTGACACAATATTTTTCAAAACAGTAATTTTTTTCTAGTGTTTTAATAAGTTTTTTTATTGTGCTTATTACATTTAATTCAGTGTTTATAATTCAGTTTATTGATGTAATTGTATAGTTTTCCAATTACACTGATGATAATAGCTGAGTGTAATTTTATAATTAATAGTGTGTTACAGTAAGTCCTCTATTTACGTCGTACCGATTTACGTCGTTTCGGATTAATGTCGCTAATGTTTGAGTACTCATGTTTCAATTTAAGTTGTCGCCGATTCACAATAACGTCGTTTACAATGACCGTAAATCTTTATTTTAACCCAAACACCGTATATAATTCGTTTATAATTCTTTGTTTCCTTCGGTAGTTAATTTATGCTATGTAGCGTAAGCTACACGTTCACCGCCTTATCTTATCATGAATCATGAGGGACGCTTCCTGCTCTCCGCTGCTCTCCGCGCGGTGATGCAATACTACCAGCCCGCCCGCTCGGCCACCCACGTATCTCGCACGTAGAAGTGTTATCTACTTCCCGCAACGACACAGCATTTTCTCCTACCCCTTTTCGTCCAACTCCTTGGCACTTCAGTAGAGGTTTCAAAGTAACTAAAAAAAGTGTACCCATATGTATTCGTTACTATAACAATTAGTACTCGTTACTTTCGTATCGTTACTCGTTACTTCTGATACCGCATAACATGCTATGTTATGTAACAGCAACGAATTGAGTCGTATTTCGTACGCGTACAGTATGACGTCGCGTAAATAATAATAAAACGAATATAAACAATTAAAAGTAATTAACAGCTTTTGTTAACCAAGAAACAATAAAACCTCATTAGAGCAGCTTTATTATAATATCTCTTTTAAGATAAGAACAAAAAACGTGAAAATACGCGATAATAAAAAACAAAAACATACATATTTATAATTTGTAAAAAATACTTTCCTACGTTTTTTCTGTTCCAATCTCAAACTTTGTCTACACACACAATACCTTTAATAAACAGTAAAAAACTTGGACGACGAATGTCCAAATTATACTTTTCTTAATAAACAAACATCGTTCTTTGTAACGAATAAGTGCGCGCATGCGTAAAACATACGAAATGCATTCGTGTGTAACGTTTCGTTACTCGTTACTAGATGCCGCACCCGTTACTCAGTAACGAATACATACGGTTTGCTACAGCTCTACACTGAAGTCTCTATGATATCATTGAGTTGGCCGGAGTTTTAAACGTGCCGTTGTTAACTTTATCGTGATTAAATGCGTTTGTAGTAAGCCTACAGTATCAGCTCACTGCAATTTATGATTTTTTCTTCATAAGATGTCTTCCAAACGACTATATATCTGTTTTTATATTTCAATCAATAAAGGTAATAAAGCAGCTGGTTAAATAACCATTCTATAAAGCTGAGAAGTACTAGTTGGACTTGTTTCCCATGCTGTCGGTTGTAATTTGCTGATAAAATTGCCCGTTGTCACGTCTGTATGCCAGCGCTTCCGGCCGACCTTGGGCCGTGGTCGGCCGGTGGCATGAAACATGGCTCATTTTGCGTCGTTTCTATTTACGTCGCGGTTTTCAGGAACGTAACCCCGACGTAAACCGAGGACTTACTGTATTTGAGTAAATTTGGTTTTTATATAGCGACTGAATTTTAACCCTGTAAGAAGTTTTCCCTGTTAAGAAGTTTTTAGCATCAAGTCCCTTGAAAAATGTCTTAACAGTGTTTTACTGTATGACGTAATTAATCAATGCCACTTTTTTTATTATTATTTATATTGATTTCAGATGCAAACTTCAAGAAAGGCTAACAAACCTTATTCTTTGATTTTTCAAAGTCGATCACAAATACAAATAGAACACTGTTTTCAACTCAGCTATTTATTTTATACACTGGACATGGTAGACATGGTATATTTAAATAAAGGCATAATTTAACATTAGTTCATAATTATTTTTAAAAAATTTAAAAAAAATTTAAATAATTTGCAAAAAAAACATTAAATTATATATACATTAAACTAAGGACTAGATTACAGTAGTTTGTTACTGTTTTCCAAATCTTGCAAACACACCTATAATGTGACCCAAATTTTTTACTTTTAACACAATACAAATTTGAATTTTTCACTTTCAGACCAACTAACAGAATACTTGGATGAAATTGAAAGTTCTAAAACTGTTGAAGTTGCAATCAATTGAAATAGGAAACATATAAATTGTATTATAACTGAATATGCAAATACATATTGAACAAAATTTTCAGTTCAGTGTGAAAGTGACCACAAAGTGCTTTGTCCTTATACCCTAATATTCCTACAGTTTAGTTTCTGTAGAGACTATGGTCATCTTAAACACCCATATTTGATACATATTACTTTGCAGGGCTGAAAGAACAACTTATAAGTAACTGCTAAACAAACAGTGCTAGAAGTTCAGCACTCGGTCTTGCGAAGTGTCACCTCTGAGTGCTCACGCTGTTCCCTCAGCTGACTATCCAGGCCGTTGACAGCTGCCAGCACTTGGAACAGACTGTCCATAAGCTGACTGAAAGTGTCGTTGAGGTCCTGTTCTGTGCGCGTCACCACAAATATGTCTGCAAGAAACAAGAACAAATTTCTTAACTTGCACACCAATGTGGTGTACATGCATTAACAAAATAAACACCACATTAGCCATAGATAACGAGGAACATGCAGGAGTAGTGAGGGAGATACTACTTCACCTGATGGGAAAGCACTGTAAAGCCCACTGGTTGGTGATTGTCTACAAAGTTTTGCTAGCACAAACAACAATCCTCACCTGGCTTCTTGTGTGCCAAGTGACGGCAGTAGATGTTTAGTATGCTTGTGATGTCGTCTTCATCCTGATTGCAAGGCAATACTTCACTGAACAGCAAAGCCCTGAAAGTATTAAAATATTATTATTATTATTAGCATTACATCAAATCCAAATTTTCATGTTTCAAGAGTCAAAAGTCAAATAATGTACAATAAATATTTTAACAGAGATAAAATGCTTTTCATAGTTCTTGTTTGTTGCTGAGATTGTTAGCTACATTTCAAATTCATAATTTGCAACTATTTTACAAGAACTGTACTGATACAAATCGGCAGAAGTTGATTTTGCTGATATTTAGTTGAAACACTGTTTCTGCCGATTCATGATATGCTTGTTAATTTTCAGCCGATATTTATGAAAAATGAAAGTGCCTGTCATAATCTAAAAATCCACCAGTAGCCTTTTCACTTTTTGCACTACTACATACTTTGAACTCACATCATACCTTAGCTACGTGTGCCAGCTTAATCATCCTATGTTTTCATAACGTTCTTGAATCTAATAGATCATAAATAAATATATTACCAGCTTGATAAAGAAAAAAAACTTGTTTTATTTAGAGCATGGCTACCACTACCAACTCCTTGAACTACATAAACATGTTCGTAATATAGTGACAGACATTTTAAAATTAATTTGCTTAATGTTTTCAACAATGAATTACAAAATTAATACCAAATAATATCGGACTTCACATAACGTAAATTTCTTTTAATATTTCCTGTGCAAAGCGACCACATGAAATGCATTTCCATATAAATGTTTGGTACCATACATGTTCACTGCCTCATGCGTTAAGATGGTATTGGAATTCCCATTCTTGAATTGTAAACATATGCAAAATTGCGAGACTTTGAACATTTTAAATAAATTTTTTTAATCTTTATATTTTGTACATTGTATGCTTTTCTTAGAGAGTTGTTTATAAAAATATTTTAACCAAAATGTGTTTTCTCCTGTATAGGTTCAGATTCAGTGAATCAGCATATTGGCAAAAATTTTTGAATTGGTACAGCTATAGGTTTCACAGTATTTTAAATGTTGCTAACCAATACCAACCAACCCATTTCACAGAATCACATTATATTTATAACTAACTTAAAACCATTTGATAAAATGATTAACTACTTGAAGTATCACAATACCATCTTGAAGAATGATTAGAAAAAATGCCAGGAAATTAAGAAATACTGAATGTTTTTTACAAAATAAAATGTTTTGGGTTTCAGAAACTATCTCAAAAAATACACCCATGATACTTACTTAAATTCAACCAAAAAATTAAAATAACTGTTGAATCATTAAAACACATGGTAGGTACTAAATGAAGCAGTATACCAACTCTTTCTTTTGGTATAAATAGGGCAGAACCTGCACAATGTGTACATTTCTAGATGTAATAACAACTATAGTAAATGAAAACATGGGGTCATGGCTAACACATTGCAACATGTCTACTTCCCATTAACAATTATTTTTTACTTAGCCTAACTGTAAGATTTCTAAAACATTAAGTGTAAACAAACAAGATAATAGGTTAACACCGTATTATTTTTCAATTTTTTTTCCGACATTTACCAGGAAACCACGCTATTCTCCATTTGAAAAACTAAATTTTTGTGTCATGTTATGTAATGAAAGAAATATATGTAAAACCAGGTATAAACATAACATAAAATAACTATAGATAAGTAGATACAAGACGTACAAAAAGAGCACAAAGAGCAACTTATTGCGTTTGTGGCGTTCAAAAATAAAATCAATGGGCTCTGTAGTAAAAAATACTACATTTAAGATGTATTGAAATTTGTTTCCGGTGTTAAAGATCTATGACCTTCCGTGTGACGTTTACACAAATGGTGTTGATCAACTTGCATAAACAGCAGAATATTGTGTTTTCCCATATACCTATTTCACACTTCACCATAGTTTTGGGTCCCTAAATGTGGTAAATTATACATTTATATTTGTTTCATTAACTGAGTTTTCCAGATGTATCAATCTCAGAAAAGTCAAGGAATTTAAACTAGTCAGGGAAAACCTGGAAAAGTTAGTTATTTTTTTAATGGGTTGGGGAATTTTTTAAGATAAGCTTGTTTCAGCATTGTATGGTATTTTCAACGGCCATTTTTATAAAAACGTAAGTTAGCTGTATCATTTTCAAAACTGTGTGTGCATATTACCATATTCATCCAATAAATCCATGCAAAAAATTTTTAAATGTGTGTTTAAAAGCATGGTGCGTATCTTATAAAAGAACCTTGACAATGCATATCTTGCATGTGGTTTTAAAATGCATATATTTGTGTAAAAAAAATTGCAATGATTATACTAGGTTTGCAGTTGCGATTATCTACAGCTGCTTAAAACCCCTAAAATTAATTGATGAGGAAATGGGAAATCATGATATGGGAAGAAAGTCGGCGTATATGTGACTGGAAGGAAAAAAATAAGATTGTGGCCAAACTTTTAATGGAAGTTCACTGCAGTAATAAAAACATCTTTGGCCAGCACTGTACTCATTTATCATTCATGACCATTTGTTCCCTCAAAGGTAAACACATCATTTACAGTTAATCCACACTTAAAATATTTTCTGCCTAATATCTGTAGAGATGTTTATTTAAAATTTACTTCATGAATTTTAATGGAGGTATTGACATTTTTAATAGTAATCTTGCGGCAAAAATATAGTGTGAAAAAAATAACAGGTAGACGTCTACAATGGTACAGAGAATGTTACAAGAAACCTTTAAGGCATGTTATAATTTGGAATGATTATGCTAATCTGGAATAAAAAAATTAATATTAAGTTGAAATATGATTTTAAAGTCTATGTTTAAGTTTGGTATGAGGCTTATTTGAGTAATTCTAAAGGATGGCCATTTTTCTGTAAAAATATTAATTAGAAGCTCCAAATAGCATTTTTTTTTTTAATTCTTAACATGTTTTAAAATGTTTCTTTAAGAGGGTGTTTTGATACAAGTGGTGAGGTTAGGTTACATATTACAAATACTGAGATATTGTGAAAGTGGACAATCAAATTAGGTTAGCTACATTACAAATCCTGAGATAATGTTTGAACAATTGTTAGTTAACTTAAACTAACCAAACATCTTTACTATTTTATAGTGTTTTTAATTAAGATGTCCAACATTTAACATAATTTAAAAGTATCTAAAGTAGGTAAACTAACCTAAATAACCATTCTCACATAACCACTCTTTAAAATGGTCAAATATTAGTAAACTACTTCTAGTATCACATTGCCCTCTTAGAGAACTGGAAAACATGCCAGCGAGTAAAAAAAAAAAAGCGTGAATTTTGATTATATATTTTTTTTTGGAAAAGTGGCTCTAAAATTACTGTGCCCTATTTTGGTAGGTAGCTTATTTGTCTGCTACAATTAATTTGGGTTACTTATAATGTCACTGTTTTTACTCTGTGATTTTTGTACATGGATGATAAAAAACTAGAAATATATCTATTTATATTGCCCTACATCGAATAAAATTAAGTTCAATCTGTGTTTACTCATATGTTTGTTGAATAATTGCAGTATGAAAAAAGAACGAACGCTAATTAATTTTCAAAAGTGACTTAGTGTAACACTGCATAATAAGGGCCAGAGAAAATTATAATCTGGTCAGGAAAAAATTGGAAAAGTCGGGGAATTTCCATTTACTCTGTACTGTAATCTAAGCATGAGACAGACTATTTAATTTACTTAATAAATATATAAAAAGAATAATATTATGGGGAACGGTATTAGAATAAGTACAAAGATAAACATAAATAAGCCTAGTTAACTTAGTGTGCCAGAGTTGAATTTTTTAATTTATTATTTTTACTCCAATATTTTTCTTAGAATCTTTTATCTTAAAAACCTGAATCTTTTTCTCAGAATCCAGAATCTTTCGAATACTGGAAATTCAGTGGGATTCAAGGATTTGATTGGCCCATCCCTAATTAATATTATTATTATTGTTAGTAATTATGTTATCATTATTATTGGTTGTAATATTAGTATTATGTTATTTATTATATAATATAGATAACATCACAACTGTTATCATCACAAATTGTTAGTAATTATGTTATCATTAATATTATTGGTTGTAATATTAATATTATGTTATATATTATATAATATAGATAACATCACAACTGACTTAAAACCGAAATTATTTTGAAATTTCAAATTGCCAAGTGTGAGAGAATTGGAATGGTACAGTGAAAGGTTTGTAATCCAAAATGTTCGGGGGGCCCTTGCCATTCTGAATTATCATATGTCAATGTAATATTAACAGGAATACCAAATACAAAATGTAAACTGTTATAAAATCGGTAACACCATAATTAGAGTCCCAATTTTATGGTGTTATTTTTTGATCAATTTCGTTTTAAAAATATGAGATTTCGGTGTTATCGGTTTTATTTTTAGTAAAAGTTAAAAACCATAGTTTATTAACCAAACTAAATAAAACCAGCATTTTATAACTTACAAGAAACAGCAATATACAACAATACTCAATACAAAAACAGCAACTCAAAAAGATGTATTTTTTCTGTGCTTATCACTATCTATTTACATTTACTGAAATGTAAGCATTGTCAGACTTTCAGCATTTTCTGGTTTAAGATGCTGCCTACAATCACTAAGAACTAATGTATACTTTGAAAATGAACGTTCGCAATCAACATTAGATGTAGGGAACCAGATTGCCTTCAGTCCTGCATGGGAAAAGTCACTATAGTCACCTTTCAAGGCACACAAAATTTTGGTAATATCAATACATTTGTTTTCTGCGTTTGAAAGCTCCTCTTCAATTATTTTCTTGAACACTTGATAGGTACCCTTCCATAAACACATCAGTGGGAAGTTGAGACATCTAAGGCAAGTTTTGGATGTGCTGACTAAAGTCTGAAGTGTGTATATTCATCCTGTTTATGTTTCGTGGCTTCAAATGTTTTCCTTGAGGGGTCATTTAAAACAAGTTCAGAAAGTTTGTTTTCACATTTCTGGGCTGTCAGCTTTAGATGCAGTGTCACCTTTGCTTGCCCAACAGTGAATAAATGACTTATCCTTTCATTTACAGAAGATGAGAAAATACCCTTGCTCAGGAGATCAAACTTATTTTGAAGGTTCTTAATTTTGGAAGCTAGCATATGAGCTGTAGGGTAGGAAGAGCCTTCAAGGTAGACAATTAGTTCAGTCAGATGTGCACAGTTGTCTGCCACATACATTGCCTGAACTTGAACGATAGCTAAATCTTCTGCAAAGATTTTATTTAGAAATTTTATTCCACTGTTGTGCTCACTAACTTTTCAAAGAATTCAACAATGTCTTTGAAATGTGCATTCAAATACACAGCTGCTTCAAAACATGTATTCCACCTGGTTACAACAGGTTGTGGAAACAACTTTTTTTTGTAGGATCGGCAGGGTATTTTGTTTTGAGAAATTCTAGATATTGATGCTTTTGCTTTCTGGTATTTAAGAAAGCATTTTTCACCATTACTACAGTCGTGTTGAGCTCTTCAAGATGTGTTTGCCACATAACCCCTACCAAATGAATCTTGTGAGCTCAGCACTGCACGTGTTTGAAATTGTCACCAAACGATCCTTCAAGAGTCTTGGTACATTTGGTCATGTACCTGGCAGAGTCAGTTACAAATGCTGATATAAGAGTGTAATCCACTGTATACATTTGAAGTGTGTCAACAATAGCACGAGCACATGAAGAGGAATCAGCACAGTCTAATACAACAGACGCAGCAAGGAAAACAGCCTGTGTTGTGGATGGTTCTAGTGTTTTGAAGACAACGTTGAAAACATAGCAACCACCCCTGTCAGTAGTTTCGTCACTTAAAACTGCAACTGGTTTGTTGGTGATTGCTGCCTTAAATATCTTGACGTTTCTGTTCTGCAATTGTGGGTATATACTTTCTGCGCAGCCAGTCGGCTGTAGGTAAGTCACCACCACCTTTGAAATATTCACCAAACCATTCACGAAGTTTGGGATGGTCCAGCTTCTCAACTGGAATGTTTGCTGAAAGAAATGCATATGCAGTTTTCGCTACAAACTCTTCTTTTTCAATCTTAAATTTCTTCCCAATATACACTGATTCTGCTATTGATATTTGTCGTTTCGAACTAGAATTCAGACTCACTTTTGCTTTCTTGTGTTTCTTGCTTGCCACGTGTTTTACAAGAGTATTGCAACGTGGTGTGAACAAAGAAAATTACAAGACACCAAACTATTCACACCAAGTTACACATGGCGCTCGACAATATTGGACAGTATAATTTCAACAAACCACAGCAGTCTCTCCCTCAGCGCCGTCACTGCTTAACAAACTAACTGATCACATGCTTATCACAGCTCAAAGTATGCTAAGCTAAAGAGGCCGAGGCACAGCTGACGGCTGCTTATAAAGCCTCGCATAGAGTGCGCTGCGGTCGGAGCATCGGTGGGGAAGCTGAAAAAAAGGAGGGGAGAAACAAACTCACAGGGAAAGGTGGAGAGGGAAGAGAGGGGAGAGAGGGGAGAGAGGGGTGGGTAGGCTGTGACGTAGCGACATATGAGGCGGCGGGCCGCTTCAGTATCACGGCGCTCATGTTCTCGTCTACAATTACAGTACCTACACATTAAGTATTACCGTCACACAAATAAAACCAGTCACTTTTAAATTCTACTGCTCTGTCACTAGGTGATACTTTCGGCTTTGGCATCGCACATACCCTGAATTCTTTAGTTATTTCACGAAACTGCCTTCGTTGTATTTAAATTAACATAACATTTTTTTTTCCTTTTCATAGATTAACATGTTTGCAAAATGTGTGAAAACTCTATGGCTAGAGTACTGTTTCATTGTCGCAAAGTACTAGTATACCATCCTTATTGGAACATGCTCAGAGATTTTTTCCGCCTAACCTAGGTTTCACGTCTTTACATTGTATGTATCTATGGACGATATGAAGTGAAGAATCAAAACAAAGCACGGACATTGTAAATTCTAACCTGTATTTCATTTTCTAGTGATCTAGAATGGAATTCAAAACATACCAAGTTGATTCCAGCCATAATGATGCTACGGAAACCATAAGTTTATGATAAATAAATAAATAAATAAATAGGGCTGGGCCGATCACTGATCAGACAAATTAAAAATTATATAGCTTGTTTGATGTTAATAATAAAAATATAAAAAAAAATTTAAAGGAATAAGTTACCTTATGATAACTTACCATTTATTCAACACTTCTGACAGAAAACAATTTGTTCGCTGGTTTTTTAAAAATGAACAATAATATAATGTAAACTAAGTACAGTAGAACCCTGTTATAACGAATCTGAAGGGAGTCATTTATATGTTCACTATAGAGGGGAAACTTTATATCTGGGAAAACTTTTATATTGGCAATACATACTCAAAAGTAAAATCTTAACTACACATAGGCCTAAGCCAAGAAAAGAACGAATGAAAATACTCAAAGCAACAGTTTTATGAGCAAATGCATATATTATTTTTAATGAACTACACATGTACAAACTTTCTATTACCTAATGGTTCTTGGACATCGACGTATTATCCTTTTTTCAGGCATTTAATACTCTGTGACGTTTTCGCAGCTTGAGAAAGAAGATGGTTCAGCTTGCTTAATATTGTACTTAATGTGGATGTTGCAATTCCCAGTTCCTTTGCTATTAACACGTGCGGGACAGTGGGATTGGAGTCTACCTTTTCAATAATGTCGTTTATCTCGCACAGATAATGCCTTACGTTTTTTTCCGCGTTTTCACATTTTTTTATGTAAGTATTTCTTATTGAAGCACATTTGCAGCTTAATAACACAAAATTCTTTTTACCGTCAAAAGTAAATAAACGAAAAATAACGAGTCTGGCGCATCAAAGATCACTACGTATCATTTAGTATCTTAGTTGCTAAAGCTGGAACGAAATTTTCTCACTTTCTATGGAAAAATTTAGTCCACAGAGTTCTATCCAGTGGTAGTCTTACGAACCTTACTCGATCAAAATGTCCGAAACGTGAACGATAAAAATGAGACGTAAAATTATTGAATTTGCTGCTATAATGTACACTTACGTATTTGTGTGGTGGTAATTTATGTTTAATTTTGATAACATATTAAATGTACATGCGTTCGCCCATTCTTTAACTATGCAGGGAAAACTATTTTTTATTTTCACCTAACTGATCACCATTTATGGCTACACGTAGCCAACCGAGGCCACTCGAATACGACTTGTTTATAATATGAACAGTGGACAATCGAGTAGCATATTGCGGAGAAAAACTTCAATGTGATCCAGAATAGACGTTTTGTGAAAAAACTTGTAATTATATGAAAATATTTTAGATAATTGTGCATTATGTCAGCAAAATTTGTTCGTTGTACACGGGAAAACGTATCAACATTGACAAAAGTTGTGCGCTATATCCAATAAATTAATACATAACCTCACATCATTTTGCCGGGACTGAGACGGAAATTCACAATAAACGGGAATTCATTATAGGCGGGTTCACTATAAACGGGTTCTACTGTATTTCCTATTTCTACTATTTCTAGACATTCCCACCCCACAAACCAAAGTACCCATACAACACTTTTCACAGGTATTGAAAATAAGTGCTTTAAAAATCACTAAAATAGACAACAAGTCACCAAGCCTAAATTAGAAATAAAGAAAAAATATATCAGAAATCTTTGTTTTTACAAACAACTTTATGCAACAGAACAATTTTCAATAAAATTTTAACTTTAGAAACTTAGAATACAAAACAATCAGATCATAAGGAAACAATAACAAACAGGTATATTAGTTCAAAGATTAACAAATGCACAAAATATGAGATCCATTCCTTGGTAAAGAACGTGCACCGTTTTCATAATCATTGCTAGTTTGCGCCATTAGTCTCGCTTCGGTGCTGGTCATAGATGCTACTAGTGAAGTGCACACTCTTCCTGATGCTATCCATATCTATGGCGCAATAAAGTTATTTTCTTGTGTTTGCAAAGGTAACAATGGACGTTTTTCAAAAAGCATTTAAACGTAGTTTATAAGGAGGAATAAAATCAAACCATTTGTGAAATTTTTTGACTTTTCCGCTTCGTAAAACCGTGTGAAACGGGAAAATAAATATTTTATTTGTGTATGTTCCGGGAAAATAAACCATTGTAAATATATTACCTACTTTCGGCGGGACCAAAATTAAGTGGCGTATGACACGGGAAAATGTATGAAACAGGACCGTGGTCAAGTAAATGCGCTGGACAGCAACAGCAAAACATGGCGCCATACATTATGGGAGGGAATTCTACTGTACACGCTGAAAACATCACATTTTTAACATAATTTAACGAAGATACAAGCATATAAAAGACACAAAAATGTATGAAATATACAACATAACAACATAAATGTACCATAATATAAAAAAATAAAACTTTTAAACAATAAAAAATTAAATTGTTGACATATCAAGATAAACAAAGCCCATATTTTTTACAAATTTCTTTATATATAAACGTCTCCAGGACTCATACCATGTATTGGCCGAACATCAGCCATGTACCTAATGAAAGCTGTCACCTTACTTAACAAAATATACTGTTCAGAATTATTGTCTGGGCCGACACTTTTAATGCCGACGGACAGCAACAAGATCGTGCGCCCAGTTTTCCTTGCAGGCAATAGCTTCACCCGCCCATTACAGGCCCTGAAAAAACCATTTTACTGCTCCGTTAAAATGTGAAATATGAAAATCCAACAACGAGGTCCTAAACACAAGATATGAGGCTTTTTATTCAACCCAAAAAATTATTATTTTTAATAACATTTTTTAAAATCATTTAAGGTCAAACAAAGTACATATTTCAAAAACTGGCATTATATTAAAACGACTCCAGGAGTCATACCAAGTATTGACCGAACATCAGCCACATACTAAATGAAAGCTGTCACCTTACTTAACAAAATATACTGTTCAGAATTTTTGTCTGGGCCGACACTTTTAATGCCGACGGACAGCAACAAGATCGCGCGCCCAGTTTTCCTTGCAGGCAATAGCTTCACCCGCCCATTACAGGCCCTGAAAAAACCAATTTACTTCTCCGTTAAAATGTGAAATATGAAAATACAACAACGATGTCCCAAACACAAGATATGAGGCTTTTTATTTAACCTAAAAAATTATTATTTTTTATAACATTTTTTAAAATCATTTAAGGTCAAACAAAGTACATATTTCAAAAACTGGCATTATATTAAAACGACTCCAGGACTCATACCAAGTATTGGCCGAACATCAGCCACATACTAAATGAAAGCTGTCACCTTACTTAACAAAATATACTGTTCAGAATTTTTGTCTGGGCCGACACTTTTAATGCCGACGGACAGCAACAAGATCGTGCGCCCAGTTTTCCTTGCAGGCAATAGCTTCACCCGCCCATTACAGGCCCTTAAAAAACCATTTTACTTCTCCGTTAAAATGTGAAAAATGAAAATCCAACAACGAGGTCCTAAACACAAGATATGAGGCTTTATATTTAACCTAAAAAAAATTATTTTTAATAACATTTTTTAAAATCATTTAAGGTCAAACAAAGTACATATTTCAAAAACTGGCATTATATTAAAACGACTCCAGGACTCATACCTAGTATTGGCCGAACATCAGCCACATACTAAATGAAAGCTGTCACCTTACTTAACAAAATATACTGTTCAGAATTTTTGTCTGGGCCGACACTTTTAATGCCGACGGACAGCAACAAGATCGTGCGCCCAGTTTTCCTTGCAGGCAATAGCTTCACCCGCCCATTACAGGCCCTGAAAAAACCATTTTACTTCTCCGTTAAAATGTGAAATATGAAAATCCAACAACGAGGTCCTAAACACAAGATATGAGGCTTTTTATTTAACCTAAAAAATTATTATTTTTAATAACATTTTTTAAAATCATTTAAGGTCAAACAAAGTACATATTTCAAAAACTGGCATTATATTAAAACGACTCCAGGACTCATACCAAGTATTGGCCGAACATTAGCCATGTACCAAATGAAAGCTGTAACATTTCTTAACAAAATATACTTTTCAGAATTTTTGTCTGGGCCGACACTTTTAATACCGACGGACAGCAACAAGATCGCGCGCCCTGTTTTCCTTGCAGGCAATAGCTTCACTCGCCCATTACAGGACCTGAAAAAACCATTTTATTTCTCCGTTTAAAACTAAAATATAAAAATCCAACTACAAGGTCCTAAACGCAAGATTTTACGCTTAGTATTACACTAAAAAAGAATGGTATTTATTAATAGTATTCTTTAAATTATAAAAGGTCAAAAAAGGTACATATTTAAAAAACTTGCATTTTATAAAAACGACTCCAGGACTCATACCAAGTATTGGCCGGATATCAGCCATGTACCAAATGAAAGCTGTAACATTTCTTAACAAACTATACTTTTCAGAATTTTTGTCTGGGCCGACACTTTTAATGCCGACGGACAGAAACAAGTTTGCGCGCCCAGTTTTCCTTGCAGGCAATAGATTAACCCGCCCATAACAGGCCACGAAAAAACCATTTTATTTCTCCGTTTAAAACTAAAATATAAAATTCCAACTACAAGGTCCTAAACGCAAGATATGGTGCATTGTATTTACTAAAAAAATTGTATTTATTAATAGTATTCTTTAAATTATTTAAGGTCAAAAATGTACATATTTCAAAAACTTGCATTATATTAAAACGACTCCAGGACTCATACCAAGTATTGGCCGAACATCAGCCATGTACCAAATGAAAGCTGTAACATTTCTTACCAAAATATACATTTCAGAATTTTTGTCTGGGCCGACACTTTTAATGCCGACGGACAGCAACAAGATCGCGCGCCCTGTTTTCCTTGCAGGCAATAGCTTCACCCGCCCATTACAGGCCCTAAAAAAAACCATTTTACTGCTCCGTTAAAATGTGAAATATGAAAATCCAACAACGAGGTCCTAAACACAAGATATGAGGCTTTTTATTCAACCCAAAAAATTATTATTTTTAATAACATTTTTTAAAATCATTTAAGGTCAAACAAAGTACATATTTCAAAAACTGGCATTATATTAAAACGACTCCAGGAGTCATACCAAGTATTGGCCAAACATCAGCCACATTCTAAATGAAAGCTGTCACCTTACTTAACAAAATATACTGTTCAGAATTATTGTCTGGGCCGACACTTTTAATGCCGACGGACAGCAACAAGATCGTGCGCCCAGTTTTCCTTGCAGGCAATAGCTTCACCCGCCCATTACAGGCCCTGAAAAAACCATTTTACTGCTCCGTTAAAATGTGAAATATGAAAATCAAACAACAAGGTCCTAAACACAAGATATGAGGCTTTTTATTTAACCTAAAAAATTATTATTTTTAATAACATTTTTTAAAATTATTTAAGGTCAAACAAAGTACATATTTCAAAAACTGGCATTATATTAAAACGACTCCAGGACTCATACCAAGTATTGGCCGAACATCAGCCACATACTAAATGAAAGCTGTCACCTTACTTAACAAAATATACTGTTCAGAATTTTTGTCTGGGCCGACACTTTTAATGCCGACGGACAGCAACAAGATCGTGCGCCCAGTTTTCCTTGCAGGCAATAGCTTCACCCGCCCATTACAGGCCCTGAAAAAACCATTTTACTGCTCCGTTAAAATGTGAAATATGAAAATCCAACAACGAGGTCCTAAACACAAGATATAAAGCTTTTTATTTAACCTAAAAAATTATTATTTTTAATAACATTTTTTAAAATCATTTAAGGTCAAACAAAGTACATATTTCAAAAACTGGCATCATATTATTTTGACTCCAGGATTCACACCATGTATTGGCCGAACATCAGCCACATACTAAATGAAAGCTGTCACCTTACTTAACAAAATATACTGTTCAGAAGTTTTGTCTGGGCCGACACTTTTAATGCCGACGGACAGCAACCAGATCGCGCGCCCAGTTTTCCTTGCAGGCAATAGCTTCACCCGCCCATTACAGGCCCTGAAAAAACCATTTTACTTCTCCGTTAAAATGTGAAATATGAAAATACAACAACGATGTCCCAAACACAAGATATGAGGCTTTTTATTTAACCTAAAAAATTATTATTTTTTATAACATTTTTTAAAATCATTTAAGGTCAAACAAAGTACATATTTCAAAAACTGGCATTATATTAAAACGACTCCAGGACTCATACCAAGTATTGGCCGAACATCAGCCACATACTAAATGAAAGCTGTCACCTTACTTAACAAAATATACTGTTCAGAATTTTTGTCTGGGCCGACACTTTTAATGCCGACGGACAGCAACAAGATCGTGCGCCCAGTTTTCCTTGCAGGCAATAGCTTCACCCGCCCATTACAGGCCCTTAAAAAACCATTTTACTTCTCCGTTAAAATGTGAAAAATGAAAATCCAACAACGAGGTCCTAAACACAAGATATGAGGCTTTATATTTAACCTAAAAAAAATTATTTTTAATAACATTTTTTAAAATCATTTAAGGTCAAACAAAGTACATATTTCAAAAACTGGCATTATATTAAAACGACTCCAGGACTCATACCAAGTATTGGCCGAACATTAGCCATGTACCAAATGAAAGCTGTAACATTTCTTAACAAAATATACTTTTCAGAATTTTTGTCTGGGCCGACACTTTTAATGCCGACGGACAGCAACAAGATCGCGCGCCCTGTTTTCCTTGCAGGCAATAGCTTCACTCGCCCATTACAGGACCTGAAAAAACCATTTTATTTCTCCGTTTAAAACTGAAATATAAAAATCCAACTACAAGGTCCTAAACGCAAGATTTTACGCTTAGTATTACACTAAAAAAGAATGGTATTTATTAATAGTATTCTTTAAATTATAAAAGGTCAAAAAAGGTACATATTTAAAAAACTTGCATTTTATAAAAACGACTCCAGGACTCATACCAAGTATTGGCCGGATATCAGCCATGTACCAAATGAAAGCTGTAACATTTCTTAACAAAATATACTTTTCAGAATTTTTGTCTGGGCCGACACTTTTAATGCCGACGGACAGCAACAAGATCGTGCGGCCAGTTTTCCTTGCAGGCAATAGCTTCACCCGCCCATTACAGGCCCTGAAAAAACCATTTTACTTCTCCGTTAAAATGTGAAAAATGAAAATTCAACAACGAGGTCCTAAACACAATATATGAGGCTTTTTATTTAACCTAAAAAATTATTATTTTTAATAAAATTTTTTAAAATTATTTGAGGTCAAACAAAGTACATATTTCAAAAACTGGCATTATATTAAAACGACTCCAGGACTCATACCAAGTATTGGCCGAACATCAGCCACATACTAAATGAAAGCTGTCACCTTACTTAACAAAATATACTGTTCAGAATTTTTGTCTGGGCCGACACTTTTAATGCCGACGGACAGCAACAAGATCGTGCGCCCAGTTTTCCTTGCAGGCAATAGCTTCACCCGCCCATTACAGGCCCTGAAAAAACCATTTTACTTCTCCGTTAAAATGTGAAATATGAAAATCCAACAACGAGGTCCTAAACACAAGATATGAGGCTTTTTATTTAACCTAAAAAATTATATTTTTTAATAACATTTTTAAAAATTATTTTAGGTCAAACAAAGTACATATTTCAAAAACTGGCATTATATTTAAACGACTCCAGGACTCATACCAAGTATTGGCCGAACATTAGCCATGTACCAAATGAAAGCTGTAACATTTCTTAACAAAATATACTTTTCAGAATTTTTGTCTGGGTCGACACTTTTAATGCCGACGGACAGCAACAAGATCGCGCGCCCTGTTTTCCTTGCAGGCAATAGCTTCACTCGCCCATTACAGGACCTGAAAAAACCATTTTATTTCTCCGTTTAAAACTGAAATATAAAAATCCAACTACAAGGTCCTAAACGCAAGATTTTACGCTTAGTATTACACTAAAAAAGAATGGTATTTATTAATAGTATTCTTTAAATTATAAAAGGTCAAAAAAGGTACATATTTAAAAAACTTGCATTTTATAAAAACGACTCCAGGACTCATACCAAGTATTGGCCGGATATCAGCCATGTACCAAATGAAAGCTGTAACATTTCTTAACAAAATATACTTTTCAGAATTTTTGTCTGGGCCGACACTTTTAATGCCGACGGACAGAAACAAGTTTGCGCGCCCAGTTTTCCTTGCAGGCAATAGATTTACCCGCCCATAACAGGCCACGAAAAAACCATTTTATTTCTCCGTTTAAAACTAAAATATAAAATTCCAACTACAAGGTCCTAAACGCAAGATATGGTGCATTGTATTTACTAAAAAAATTGTATTTATTAATAGTATTCTTTAAATTATTTAAGGTCAAAAATGTACATATTTCAAAAACGTGCATTATATTAAAACGACTCCAGGACTCATACCAAGTATTGGCCGAACATCAGCCATGTACCAAATGAAAGCTGTAACATTTCTTACCAAAATATACATTTCAGAATTTTTGTCTGGGCCGACACTTTTAATGCCGACGGACAGCAACAAGATCGCGCGCCCTGTTTTCCTTGCAGGCAATAGCTTCACTCGCCCATTACAGGACCTGAAAAAACCATTTTATTTCTCCGTTTAAAACTGAAATATAAAAATACAACCACAAGGTCCTAAACGCAAGATATGACGCTTTGTATTTAACTAAAAAAAATAGTATTTATTAATAGTATTCTTTAAATCATATAAGGTCAAAGAAGGTACATATTTCAAAAACTTGCATTATATTAAAACGACTCCAGTACTCATACCAAGTATTGGCCGAACATCAGCCATATACCAAATGAAAGCTGTCACCTTACTTAACAAAATATACTGTTCAGAATTTTTGTCTGGGCCGACAGTTTTAATGCCGACGGACAGCAACAAGATCGCGCGCCCAGTTTTACTTGCAGGCAATAGCTTCACCCGCCCATTACAGGACCTGAAAAAACCATTTTTTTCTATGTTCAGAAACTGAAATAAAAAATTCCAACTACGGGATCCTAAACTAAATGTGTAAGGCTTGTTATTTAACTAATTAAATTAGTATTCTTAACAGTATTTTTTTATATATTTAAGGTCTAACAAGGTACATATTTCAAAAACTGGCATTATATGATAACGAGTCTAGGACTGATAGCAAGTATTGGTCGAACATCAGCCATGTATCAAATGAATGCTGAAATCTTTCTTAACAAAATATTCCTATCATAATTTTTTACTGGGCCGACACTTTTAATGCCGACGGTTCTCAACAAGTTCTTACGCCCTGTTTTCCTTGCAGGCAATAGCTTCACCCGACAAATATGTTGATATTTTTATTTATTTCATTATATTTGAACCACTATTATAGATTTTATTATTTATTGCATACTTAATTATTGTATATAAGTTTTTGATATGTCTTACTAATACTGCAAGGGGTGGAAAATTTTCAATCTGCGCTGCCATCGGAAGAGGACGTGTTGTGGAGCTGCTCCAAGGGTTTATGACGAGCGCAACGACCCGACCTTTCAAAGTATAATGAAAGGTTTCCTTTCTGCTAAGACGCTCAGGCTATAAAAGTGTCAACTCATCTATAAACTTATAGTCACCCGACTTGGCTACACCCGGGAAGCTAACATCCCTATAGCCTTCTTGTCGTCGGGCGTACATTCGCTAGCTTCGCTCGCGCGTTTTGTCGGCCGGGAGTGCCCTGCGTCCTTTGGGAATCACCTAAGGCGTGCAGTTCACCGAAGGGGAGTTGATGCGGGAACCGTAGCGTTTACTCACGGCATGCGCGGGGTGTGTCGCCCTGCCCAGGCCCTTGTCTAGGAAATACAAAAAGAATCACAAATCTGTGAAAAATTTGTCCATAGCTGAATTTCTGCCAATTGTTAGAGTTGACTATGCTTAATAACATACCTGAAGTTTACCGTTGTAGACCTTATGCGTATCACCGAAAACGTGCAGTTAAGTCCTAGAAGTTAGAGTCTTACAGCAGTCCATTAAAATGATTCCCGTTTACGCAGTTAATAACGTAGACTCTCTGTAAGTGCATAAAAATAATCCAGAAACACTATTCAACACGATCACGTTAAAAAAATTCAATGTTGAATAAAAAGTTGAAACAAAGTCGATAACGTTATTGATTATGTTTTTTTTTAAACATTCATTGAAATAAAAGTATGATTTACATACAAAACAAGGGTCGGCGTGTGTGCCGTCCTGCGGCGGTGCTTTGGTCGCAGCAAGCCGGCGCGACGAGCGTTGCACGCGACCTTCATGGCCAAGTTTCAAAGTTCCGAAGATTTAGTTTAGGGATTGCTGCAGATATGTTACGTTTATTCGATTTAACAAAAAATCAGTTAAATTATCGCAAATAAGATAATAATCTAATATTTTTTCTTAAGTTATGATGGCTCCATTAAGTTGCAATAAACAATTTTGTTAGAACTTGTCAACAGGAACACCCAAAAATACCAAGTTTAACAATTATGTATACAAATATCTAAAAAAAATTGGGAAAGCTTTCCTTCTCATAAAGAACGATTTAAGCTTTTATTTTTTATTTGACTAAATCTGTTTGAAATGGGAAAATCGAAACACTAATGAACTTTAAAGTAATAACTCTAGGCATCGGACGCATGACGTCACATTTGAGATGAGGCACAATATCAATATTTGAGAGCATGTTTTCAGTTCGTAAACTTAAAAAAAAATGCTTTAGTAAAGACTGAAAAACCAGATTAGAAAAACTAAGTAAAGAATTTAAAATTAATACCAATACTAATCAACAAATAAATATATGATAGTTATTGTCTTATTCTATTACTTCAGTAACGTAATCTATTTTTTATCCAGGCTTCATGGTCTATTAGAAACAAAACATTTACAGTTTTCATAGCGCCCATAAAGGTTTGTGGTTTTTATCTTAGGTAAATATTTTCATTCTGATGTATTGTAATAAAATCAAATAAACTTTTGCATCTACTTACATTAGTTAATTGGAGGAATTTACTAGCGATTTTTATCTTTATTTTTAATATCTTTGTTGCCTGTGACTAAAACACTCCAACACAAACGACTTTAGCATGAAGCCTAGAGCAGTACACATTGCGACGCTCTAACGGCTCTAGCGACCCAATAGGTTATTGTAGACAACTAAATATATACCATTTAAAAACTAATAAATATCAAGAAACTTAATTTAAAAGACTTTCAAGTTCCTGTAGTTTATATATATATATATTAATTCCTGCGATTTTGTAAAAAAAAAAAACATTTCGCAAAATTTTGTTGATACAACTTTCTTATTTTGCATTATATATATATATATATTAATTCCTGCGATTTTGTAAAAAATATAATGCAAAATAAGAAAGTTGTATCAACAAAATTTTGCGAAATGTTTTTTTTTACAAAATCGCAGGAATTAATATATATATATATATATATATATATATATATATATATATATATATATATATATACACACACTTCTAAACTTTCAAAAGTATAAAAGATTTTGAAAACTAATTTTATTTGATAACTGAGAAGATACAATAATAAAAACGTTTGTAGAATTCATATTTGTAGAGCGCAACAAGGAGCTAAGATTTAGGACATAACCGCTAGTTTTCTGAGTGATGCACAAGGTATGGGGCGATAAACTGTTGATATGTTACTACAGAACGTTGATTCTAACTCTACTAAATAAATTCAGCGTTTATGATGTTTTTTTATATTAAAAGTGTTAGTTTCCTAAGAGCTAAATTCACCGCAGCCCAAGTGACTTCAGCACCTCCCGCAGTAGAATAGGCCTACACATTACGCCGCTCGGAACGCTTCAGCGCCAGCGGGCAGATCAATGGAGTCACACTCTTAAGCAATATACCATTTGTTAAAGCTTAAAAAATATGCAACTTCGTTGGTTTAAATGAATTTTACGTGGGGCCTTTCATGTTTATGTAATTGTATTTTTATTTTCTTAAATTAAAAAAAAAAAATTGGTTGTCTGTAAAGTCGGTTTATGGACGATAGATTAACGTGACGTCATAACAAAATATTGATGAAATGATTGCATACTTTTATGAATAAAATTGAATCAATTTTATTGAATTATCACTATTTTGTATTGATACAAAGAAGGAGTGAAATGAAATCTACTACCTATTTAATGAAAATATATTTAATCTTTATAAATGTGTTTGTTTTTAACAATTGAAGTTAAGTTCCTAGAACATTTTGGGCTTCATTATGAGATTATACTATAGAAATTGCATTTACAAAATTTATTTTTGTGGGTCAATGCAAGAAATTGTAACTTAGGCCTTAACTGCACGATTTTGGTACAACGCACAGGGTTTGCAGCGGTAAACTTTTGATATGTTACTAAGAAATATTGATACTGCTGCTGTACAAAATTTCAGGTTTTATGTAATTTTCCATATGTTAAAAAACTTTGTTTCCTAAGACCAAAATTTGTTCCAACCCGAGCGACTTAAGTACCCACACGGTAGGATACACACTACGACGCTCGGAACCTTTCAGAGGCCCGGTCAATTGAGTCAGAGAATTAACCAATATACCATTTTAAAGCTTTAAAAATATGCAACAACGTTTGTAAAAGTGATTATTACGGCGGACCATATATCTTTATGTTAATCGTGTTTTTAATTCTTTCGTTGTGAATAAAAGACACTTCTTATTACTTCATCGATTAATATCGTACCTTTAGTATTAACATTTTGAAAATGTTTTAACATAAATGTGTAAAATGGTGTTTCTAGATTATTTGGATGCATTTACGGAGAGTCTACGTTAATAACTGCGTATACGCGAATCATTTTAATGAACTGCTGTAAGTCGCTGCCATCTAGGACTTAACTGCACGTTTTCGGTGATACGTACAAGGTCTACAGCAGTAAACTTTCGGTATGTTATTAAGCATAGTAGGCTCTACCACTGTGCAAAAATTCAGCTTTGGGCAAATTTTTCACAGATTGAAAGCTTTGTTTCGTGGACGACTCGGGGTGCTCGCCTCGCAACAAGAACCGGGGGCGACAGCTGCAGGCACTCTGGAGCCGGGGCGCCCGCCCGGGCTGTGTGCCTGCGGGGAGGGCGTAGAGGCAGTCAGTCACGCCCTGGAGGTTTCCAATACAGGAGCTCTTTGTTGGGAATATAGTGAATACCAACTCGCGGACAATTCGGCGGAAGTCGCTGTTGTATCGTCGGCCCTGAGAAGATCAGTGGAAGCCGATTTTTCAAGTCGATAATGGGAAAGGAACGAGAATATTATAATAATACAAATTTGACAAAAAGTTGCGTGTAAAACGTTACACTACCAAAGCGTTGTGCTCTTATTTATGACAACTTGGTATTGTTCCACGTGGTGAGAACAAAACATGCAACACGCTTTGTTGCTGGTAAGACGAGAGTCGAGCGCCAAGGTGCCATCCTTAAGGACGCGGTTCAGGTGTATAATACATTTTCTGCCATTGCGATAGTTCACTGTTATTCTATTTGAAAACGGGAAAACTTCTATTGCTGCCTATTCGAAGACTTAACTTTGCTATTGCAATTAAAGCTAACGATAATTAGATAAAATAACTTTTAACTCTAAAAATAGGAGCTAGAGTATGAGTCAAAATGCTGTCAATCAGTGTTGTTATGTAACAGATACCTAACATTTTATTCATACATGATAATCAAAATATGTAGTTTCATTGTTTTTCTAAAGTATTATCCCTAAAGTCTCCTACAGATACAATTGGATCATAGTGCTCCATTAATGAGGAAATAATTATTTTCTTTATTTTGGTGAATACATGTGATGACAAAATTAAAATTTTTAAGTGAAATAAGTATAAATACTGCTAAGAGTAAAAGAAGTTTTATGGATTACTTAGATGCTTTGTGCATTTCCTTTTTTTTCTTAACCTAACTAAAACCAAATGTATTTGGGAGGGGTCTGGGTTAGGGAGAGACCTAGGTCCGTCTCAGGCCGAAGCCTATACGCTCTAATCATGCAGGGGTTAGCCATGCAGGAGAGGTCGCATGCATCATGTGCTAGGAGGGAATTGGTCAGCCATGGCCACCATTAGTGCCATGACAAACTCCCCTCACTGACTACTCTAGACTAACACTAGATAAGGTGGGCCCAGGTGAAGCCTCTATTGACAGAGGGAAAACCCTGGGTTCATTCATGCTGGATGCAAAATTAATGTATTAATTAACAAGCAGGTTGGTTACGGGAACAGAAGGGTTGTTCTGGAAGAAGAGTTGGACAGAGTAAAAAAGCACTACTAAGCGAAGGTGGTGAGCTTGGACTGTTTGGTCCGTGTTCCCGCCATGATGCCAGCCAGCACACATTCTTAAACTAGAAATATCAGTATGAATGTGTACATGTGTATGGGATTATTCTTGGGCGCTTCGCCATTCAAGGTCACAGGAGACCAAAAAAGTGGAAAATCAGACGATAATTCGAGCCCTGCTGGGCCGAAACACGACAGTATTTTTCGCCTACACGGAAGGACCTACAGGGAGGGCTGCGTCGGTGTTGGGCGTTGTATGTCAATTAGAACCATATTATACTTAATAATACTTAATACTATGAGCTGCCAGCTTAGGATTGCAAGAACTGTGCTTTTTCGCTCCGCGCGCATTGGCCGGCAGTCTGCGCGGCCAATCACGCGCGACTATGGCGGCCGGTGGGCAAGGAGCGATTTCGGCCGCTTATATTTTTGTCTTACGTCCGGATCAAAATTTCCGAGCGATAAAACATGTGGGTTTTAACTATTTACGCATTTATCGTAAAATGTTTCTGGGGTTCGAATGTAAAAGTCTTGCAAAGTTTCCGTGTCCGTTTCACAATGCAAGGCTTCTGTAGGGTAATACATTGGAGCGTCTGTAGCTATTCGAATACATTTATTCTGAATTCGCTGCAGCTTTAATAAATGTGTTTTCGCAGTGGTTGCCCAGACTGGGGCTGCGTACGTAATAATAGGGTGAATCAGTGTTTTGTAGAGCACAGTAAACCGTTCGTTACTGTGCCTCCACATCGCCTGCTCATTACTGGATATAGTGAGCTTAGTCTAACCTCAGTTTGAATTCTCTAGGCATCTATTATCTATATGATGGTGCCAGAGAAGCTTCCTGTCCATGTGGACGCCTAGATATTTTACGACGTCCTTGTGTGGGATTTGTTCGCCAAACAAACGTATTTATGGCCTGTGTTCTACAGGTGGAAGATTTCCGCGAGTAAACACAATAGCTTCGGACATCGTTGTGTTCACTTTGCTAAGCCAGGTCGTACACCATTGCTAGCACACAGCTAATGCATCCGTTTTTTTTCCTAGCCTAATTTAATCTAAGCTAATGCAGTCTGGTAGTGGCTAGGTGAAGTGTGTATGATCTGCTATACAGAAACGTGTCGTTTGCATAGCACATAGCAGCCTAACTTCACTAGGCGGTGTTCGGGGCGTGGCAAATCTCTAGAAGGCTATATATGTTAAATAGAACAGGGCCTAGAATACTGCCCTGTGGTACGCCTGCTCTTATTTGTTTGATGTCAGACATAGTTCTTTAAGTTGATACTGTAAACGTTCTGTCTTCTAGGTAGGACGCGACTAGCTTGGTATAGCAGACCAGGAAATTAGTTTGATATAGTTTGTATAGATTAGCCCCGCGTGATAAACTCTGTCGAAGGCTTTTTCTACGTCTAAAAACGTCGCAACTACATAATCTTTTACGTTGAAGGCGCTTGTTATCTCTTCAGTGAGGCGTATGAGTTGGTGCACTGTCAAGTGATTACTGCGAAAAATCGAATGGCCTAAGTGTACAGGCCTGCCCGATCCGCGGACGAATATTTTCACGTTCTGCGCGCATACTTTTCGTTGGTGATACTGCCGACGAGCGCGGGTTTGAATGGTAGTTTGATGATATGAATTGACAAACTGCTAGACTGTGTGTAATATAGTTACCCAAATAACACTAAAACAACAAAAATGAATTAAATAATAAATAACCATCTCTTTTAAAACTATAACGTGTCAGAACTGAGTGTTATTGTGCAAACAAAGACTAATTTTAGCAAAGATTATTGCACGAAGTAAGGGAGGTAGGGTTATATGAATGGTCAAAATAAGTTTTTATAGCAACTGATCTTGAGAAAATGATTTTTTTGTTTGTGTAGGCCTCAACTTTGACAGCTGAGTAAAGTTTATTTAAACAAAGGCACAGCATTTCAATAAGTGTTTTATTTTTTAATGAATTTCTGAATTATAACCTTGTCACAAATTTTTATGTAGGATACATACAGATGCAAGTTTATTATAAACTGAACTATTAGTATTAATGTTTATACGTTTCATTTAGAAAATAAATTTAGCTCATATTGTTACATGAATTAATATATCTGATACGCTTACTTGCGTTATTAAAATAACTTGCATTAACTTCGGAACAATTGAAACGTGTCCCAAATTTTCGGTTGTAAACGCAAACCAAATATTTTCATTTAATTATATTATTAATTGATGTCATGTTATGTTGATAGAACTAACAAAAAACGGCGAAATATAAATTCAAATTTTTGATATTCGTGCTTTATTGTTTGGCTATTTATTTTGGCAATTTTTCATAGTTTAAGCACTTATGAAAATATTTACATAAAATTCTTATAAATGTTTTTTGAGATTCTTTAATTATGTGTGATGATTCTGCTAATAGTTGTTGAGATAATTGAGGTAGATTACCGGTATTTTACCATTGGTTTTGTATTTTGTATTACGTTAGCTACTTTTAAAATACTTTTAAGTCATTTGGATGGTTGGTTAAGTTTTGTTAGCTTAATTTAAAACATTGTTTAATCGTGTGAATGGCTGGAGGGATAAGGTAATTTAATTTCGAACACTGTTCAATTATTTGAATGATTGGTTGTATACAATATTCATTTAAAATACTGTATATTGGTGTAAATGTTTGGGTAAGTTACGTTAGCCACATTAAAAATACTTAACGGCGTTCTTCGGGATAGGTGTTATTCAAAAAACCATTAAATGTTCTTAATGGAGAACCTTCTCTAGAAAATTAGCATTACTTGAAATAGGGATAACAATCTGCAGGTAGAGAAGTAAAGATTGTGTTAGGTAAGTTCCGGGAAGAGGAGTGGCAGATTTTGCATTTAAAACTGCAGAATAAAAAGTACGAATTTTTGAAAAATTTAAATATTTAAGCTTTGTGAAACGATTAATAACCATGCAACATTTTTAAATAATCAATATTAATATTACAAGAGTGACATATTTTTAATTATATAATCTTGATTTTTGAAATAAATGCTTTTTTTTTCGGATGAGGTTGTACTAACCAGCGAAATGATTTTTTTTCCGTATCTAAACTACCGCGTTATTATTTTCCTGCCTAGTATTTTGTTAGTACAATATATAGTACACAATATATAGTGCACAAAATAATTTATTACGGTTGTGGCAAACAACAGTTAACTGGTGTCACTGCTACAAAAGTTTAACATTATTTAGCCAAACTTGTGTTGTGAATGTATTACACTGAAATAAATAATAAAATCACTTCAGGCTATATAAAAAAAGATTGTCAAAATTAAATGATATCGTAGCTTTCGTCCATTCGAAACCTAAATTGGGCGGAGACAAAACAAAATACAGAAAAAAACTTATTTTGTAATAAATGAGGCAATAAAATTAGTTATAGGTATCTAATTTCTTAATTTATTTACTTGAATGGAAATAAATTTGCCATTAGAATCATCATTTGTTGATAACCGCCGTTCTAACAAAATGTAAAACTCAGATTAACGTATATTTCCGTATACATAGCCTACTTTAGCAAAATATCTCCAGAGTGACGTCACAAATTGCTAGCCAGTGAAAGAGAAAGGTGCGCAAAAGGATACATATATAACTTCACGATGATTCACCCGTTATGTTCACAGTTGACAGAACAGAAGAACGAATGAATATCAAGCAATGATTTGTGTAACATTTTCTTAAGTGTTATGAGTACGTAATAAATATTCTCGCAGAAACTGTATGGTGTTATGTAGGCTGAAGTATCTATTTATTCGATTTTTTATTTATTAGAAAACAATTTGATCCGATTTCCGCATAGGTAGTTGAGAAGTGTAATTAGGATAAGAAATTTTAAGTTCAATATTGTGCTAAAACAGATTAAGATAAATTGTAATTGGAACCGAATTAGGGGTTCATATGTAAAAATACAAATGTTTGTTAAGTGACACAATATTTCTGTAAACCTTTGTGTTCTGTACCATTACAAGAAGGAACAACCATATTTCTATACATTTGAGAATAATAACAGTAGTATTACAGAATTATTTTTATTTGGTTTCATATAGAACTTCTATAAGCACTCGAACTATGGTCAATGGACTGGGAATGTTGCGTTTAATGCCGATTATAATTTGTTGTGTTTGTTGCCAGCCAAACTTGTTTAACTATATGATAGAACCTTACACTTAGTACGTGTGGTTTCCAAGTGATGTTATGTTCTCTGGATTATGTAATTACAGTTTCCCTTATACGAATGTACCGAACAAATATAAAGTGTTGTGGTGTATACCACCATTGAAATATAAGAAACCTCTTAGTTAACACTAGGAAAATAACAAATGCAAGTGACAAGTAGCTCATTTGACATTGAACAAGAGGATCGTTCCAAAGAGAGGTTGCACCCTCCTTCCTGAGCGAGCCTTTTGTGACGTTGCAAGTTGTTTCTTGTTTCATTACAAAGAAAAATTGAAAAAGTAAGCCATAAATTGCACCATTTTAAAACATATTTGCAACATTGCAAATAATTGCTTGAATATCTTTCACACTTGGGGTTGGCTAATGACTAAATTTCGAATAAAATTTTCTATTTACTCATTGATATAACGTTACGTTAACCATGCAAGCACATTTGTTGAAATGCAGCATGTACTTTGTATGGTGTACAATTAACAGCATCTTTCATGTACTTTATTTTAATAATTCTTGGGAATTTTTTTTCCAGAACTAATTGATATGTTCTCGCCCCTTAAATACAGGTAACGAGATGCTGGCCCGTTACCATCACATGCAAGGTCTCAATAGTATATAAACAACATTATTCTAATGTATTGTTATTGTGGTGACTAGCGAATGAATGCAGCAGATTCCAACTCTTCAGAATTGTTTCCAGTAGACGCAGCGTCGCACTGCGTGGCTGCGACTGGTTGATAATCGCTGGCTCCTCTGTGACATTGTGGGCATTGGTGAATCAAGCTTCTCGTGAATGTCAGTGCGCTTGCAAACTGACTCCCCTGCTGCAGCTCATACACCGGTCGTCACTGGATTCTGATGTACTTTGTAATAATTAAGATAGTTTCTGAACCAGAACAGTTGATAAGCTACGGTCCTGAATCAAAAAAGGTAAATTTAAAATGTGTCGTAACTTTATCTTTGAGCCTCATTTAGAAAATGTTAACATACTCACCTTTCATTGTTAGGTACATATTTTTTTACACAATCCCGCATAACCCTGCAAGTTATAAAAATTCTTCCAATGTATGAATTTCCCAATTACATACATATTGATAATGCCGAATGTGGACTTTATATATATACACATGCATACTTAAACATATATGTATAATAATTAAAAGAAAATGTTTGCTTCAATGTCTCCCCTATAAATAATAAATGAATTACCTATATGATTAAATATCCGTGTTCTTAGTGGATATAACTAGGAAAATCTGCATAATTTGTATGTATTTTGGTAGTTATTAAAAAAGTACAATTAAACTTACAATATTATGAATTGTCATACCTCTAATGTTAAATTTTACTCTTGTACAGATAGCACACTGTATCTAAGTAACATAATTAAGATGTCACAGATATAATAATTAATACTTACTAATTTTATTCGACAATGTGTTTCCGATTCATTTGACTTCTTGCAAATGGGTTATAAATTAAGTATAACTCCAGAGACGTACCAAATTAGGTTACATTGAGAAACTCATGACGTCAGCGTGTATGGTTTATGTGTTAGGGAAAATTTATTCAAATACTGTGTATTAAAAAAGTGCATGACATGGTATATTATTGTTTTATTTTGAAACAATTAACCCCAATTATTGCGAACACCATGGTAATATGCTTAAAAAATGTGTGAACTCTGGAGTGTATGAGAAGTTATTTCCAGGCCGGCCGTCGAATCGTCCGGTTTTAGGATCGAGTATAAATGACAGAACTTCGACTATCATCCCTTTTCTACGTGTGTCTAAAGCCAGTCAGGAGCGTGGAGAAACCCCCCTGAAAGGCCTGACTCGAATGACAATTAAAATGTTATCCTAACTTAAATTAAACTAAGCTAAAGTGTGTGGGACAGGGGCCAATTTAAGGTAGGACCTAGGCGTGTCTCAGGGCAAACCCTATACACTAGAATAAATACCAATTATTTAAGTTAAATACAAAGCGCCATATCTTGCGTTTAGGACCTTGTAGTTGGATTTTTATATTTCAGTTTTAAACGGAGAAATAAAATGGTTTTTTCAGGGCCTGTAATGGGCGGGTAAATTTATTGCCTGCAAGGATAACTGGGCGCGCGATCTTGTTGCTGTCCGTCGGCATTAAAAGTGTCGGGCCAGAATAAAATTCTGAAAAGTATAATTTGTTAAGAAATGTTACAGCTTTCATTTGGTACATGCCTGATGTTCGGCCAATACTTGGTATGAGTCCTGGAGTCGTTTTTATAAAATGCAAGTTTTTTAAATATGTACCTTCTTTGACCTTAAATGATTTAAAGAATACTATTAATAAATACTATTTTTTTTAGTTAAATACAAAACGTAATATCTTGCGTTTAGGACCTTGTAGTTGGATTTTTATATTTCAGTTTTAAACGGAGAAATAAAATGGTTTTTTCAGGTCCTGTAATGGGCGAGTGAAGCTATTGCCTGCAAGGAAAACAGGGCGCGCGATCTTGTTGCTGTCCGTCGGCATTAAAAGTGTCGGCCCAGACAAAAATTCTGAAATATATATTTTGTTAAGAAATGTAACAGCTTTCATTTGGTACATGGCTAATGTTCGGCCAATACTTGGTATGAGTCCTGGAGTCGTTTTTATAAAATGCCAGTTTTTGAAATATGTACCTTCTTTGACCTTATATGATTTAAAGAATACTATTAATAAATACTATTTTTTTAGTTAAATACAAAGCGTAATATCTTGCGTTTAGGACCTTGTAGTTGGATTTTTATATTTCAGTTTTAAACGGAGAAATAAAATGGTTTTTTCAGGTCCTGTAATGGGCGAGTGAAGCTATTGCCTGCAAGGAAAACAGGGCGCGCGATCTTGTTGCTGTCCGTCGGCATTAAAAGTGTCGGCCCAGACAAAAATTCTGAAATGTATATTTTGTTAAGAAATGTAACAGCTTTCATTTGGTACATGGCTAATGTTCGGCCAATACTTGGTATGAGTCCTGGAGTCGTTTTTATAAAATGCCAGTTTTTGAAATATGTACCTTCTTTGACCTTATATGATTTAAAGAATACTATTAATAAATACTATTTTTTTTAGTTAAATACAAAGCGTAATATCTTGCGTTTAGGACCTTGTAGTTGGATTTTTATATTTCAGTTTTAAACGGAGAAATAAAATGGTTTTTTCAGGTCCTGTAATGGGCGAGTGAAGCTATTGCCTGCAAGGAAAACAGGGCGCGCGATCTTGTTGCTGTCCGTCGGCATTAAAAGTGTCGGCCCAGACAAAAATTCTGAAAAGTGTATTTTGTTCAGAAGTGTTACAGCTTTCATTTGGTTACTGGCTGCTGTTCGGCCAATACTTGGTATGAGTCCTGGAGTCGTTTTTATAAAATGCAAGTTTTTGAAATATGTACCTTCTTTGACCTTATATGATTTAAAGAATACTATTAATAAATACTATTTTTTTTAGTTAAATACAGAGCGTCATATCTTGCGTTTGGGACCTTGTAGTGGGATTTTTATATTTCAGTTTTAAACGGAGAAATAAAATGGTTTTTTCAGGTCCTATAATGGGAAGAGTGAAGCTATTGCCTGCAAGGAAAACAGGGCGCGCGATCTTGTTGCTGTCCGTCGGCATTAAAAGTGTCGGCCCAGACAGAAATTCTGAAAAGTATATTTTGTTAAGAAATGTTACAGCTTTCATTTGGTACATGGCTGATGTTCGGCCAATACTTGGTATGAGTCCTGGAGTCGTTTAATATAATCCAAGTTTTTGAAATATGTACCTTCTTTGACCTTATATGATTTAAAGAATACTATTAATAAATACTATTTTTTTTAGTTAAATACAAAGCGTCATATCTTGCGTTTAGGACCTTGTGGTTGGATTTTTATATTTCAGTTTTAAACGGAGAAATAAAATGGTTTTTTCAGGTCCTGTAATGGGCGAGTGAAGCGATTGCCTGCAAGGAAAACTGGGCGTGCGATCGTGTTGCTGTCCGTCGGCATTAAAAGTGTCGGCCCAGACAAAAATTCTGAAAAGTATATTTTGTTAAGAAATGTTACAGCTTTCATTTGGTACATGGCTAATGTTCGGCCAATACTTGGTATGAGTCCTGGAGTCGTTTTTATAAAATGCAAGTTTTTGAAATATGTACCTTCTTTGACCTTATATGATTTAAAGAATACTATTAATAAAAACTATTTTTTTTAGTTAAATACAAAGCGTAATAATTTGCGTTTAGGACCTTGTAGTTGGATTTTTATATTTCAGTTTTAAACGGAGAAATAAAATGTTTTTTTCAGGTCCTGTAATGGGCGAGTGAAGCTATTGCTTGCAAGGTAAACAGGGCGCGCGATCTTGTTGCTGTCCGTCGGCATTAAAAGTGTCGGCCCAGACAAAAATTCTGAAAAGTATATTTTGTTAAGAAATGTTACAGCTTTCATTTGGTACATGGCTGATGTTCGGCCAATACTTGGTATGAGTCCTGGAGTCGTTTTTATAAAATGCAAGTTTTTGAAATATGTACCTTCTTTGACCTTATATGATTTAAAGAATACTATTAATAAAAACTATTTTTTTTAGTTAAATACAAAGCGTAATCATTTGCGTTTAGGACCTTGTAGTTGGATTTTTATATTTCAGTTTTAAACGGAGAAATAAAATGGTTTTTTCAGGTCCTGTAATGGGCGAGTGAAGCTATTGCCTGCAAGGAAAACGGGGCGCGCGATCTTGTTGCTGTCCGTCGGCATTAAAAGTGTCGGCCCACACAGAAATTCTGAAAAGTATATTTTGTTAAGAAATGTTACAGGTTTCATTTGGTACATGGCTGATGTTCGGCCAATACTTGGTATGAGTCCTGGAGTCGTTTTAATATAATCCAAGTTTTTGAAATATGTACCTTCTTTGACCTTATATGATTTAAAGAATACTATTAATAAATACTATTTTTTTTAGTTAAATACTAAGCGTCATATCTTGCGTTTAGAACCTTGTGGTTGGATTTTTATATTTCAGTTTTAAACGGAGAAATAAAATGGTTTTTTCAGGTCCTGTAATGGGCGAGTGAAGCTATTGCCTGCAAGGAAAACAGGGCGCGCGATCTTGTTGCTGTCCGTCGGCATTAAAAGTGTCGGCCCAGACAAAAATTCTGAAAAGTATATTTTGTTAAAAATTTTTCCGCTTTCATTTGGTACATGGCTAATGTTCGGCCAATACTTGGTATGAGTCCTGGAGTCGTTTTTATAAAATGCAAGTTTTTGAAATATGTACCTTCTTTGACCTTATATGATTTAAAGAATACTATTAATAAAAACTATTTTTTTTAGTTAAATACAAAGCGTAATAATTTGCGTTTAGGACCTTGTAGTTGGATTTTTATATTTCAGTTTTAAACGGAGAAATAAAATGGTTTTTTCAGGTCCTGTAATGGGCGAGTGAAGCTATTGCTTGCAAGGTAAACAGGGCGCGCGATCTTGTTGCTGTCCGTCGGCATTAAAAGTGTCGGCCCACACAGAAATTCTGAAAAGTATATTTTGTTAAGAAATGTTACAGGTTTCATTTGGTACATGGCTGATGTTCGGCCAATACTTGGTATGAGTCCTGGAGTCGTTTTAATATAATCCAAGTTTTTGAAATATGTACCTTCTTTGACCTTATATGATTTAAAGAATACTATTAATAAAAACTATTTTTTTTAGTTAAATACAAAGCGTAATAATTTGCGTTTAGGACCTTGTGGTTGGATTTTTATATTTCAGTTTTAAACGGAGAAATAAAATGGTTTTTTCAGGTCCTGTAATGGGCGAGTGAAGCTATTGCCTGCAAGGAAAACAGGGCGCGCGATCTTGTTGCTGTCCGTCGGCATTAAAAGTGTCGGCCCAGACAAAAATTCTGAAAAGTATATTTTGTTAAGAAATGTTACAGCTTTCATTTGGTACATGGCTGATGTTCGGCCAATACTTGGTATGAGTCCTGGAGTCGTTTAATATAATCCAAGTTTTTGAAATATGTACCTTCTTTGACCTTATATGATTTAAAGAATACTATTAATAAATACTATTTTTTTTAGTTAAATACAAAGCGTCATATCTTGCGTTTAGGACCTTGTGGTTGGATTTTTATATTTCAGTTTTAAACGGAGAAATAAAAGGGTTTTTTCAGGTCCTGTAATGGGCGAGTGAAGCTATTGCCTGCAAGGAAAACAGGGCGCGCGATCTTGTTGCTGTCCGTCGGCATTAAAAGTGTCGGCCCAGACAAAAATTCTGAAAGGTATATTTTGTTAAGAAATGTTACAGCTTTCATTTGGTACATGCCTGATGTTCGGCCAATACTTGGTATGAGTCCTGGAGTCGTTTTTATAAAATGCAAGTTTTTTAAATATGTACCTTCTTTGACCTTATATGATTTAAAGAATACTATTAATAAATACTATTTTTTTTAGTTAAATACAAAACGTAATATCTTGCGTTTAGGACCTTGTAGTTGGATTTTTATATTTCAGTTTTAAACGGAGAAATAAAATGGTTTTTTCAGGTCCTGTAATGGGCGAGTGAAGCTATTGCCTGCAAGGAAAACAGGGCGCGCGATCTTGTTGCTGTCCGTCGGCATTAAAAGTGTCGGCCCAGACAAAAATTCTGAAATGTATATTTTGTTAAGAAATGTAACAGCTTTCATTTGGTACATGGCTAATGTTCGGCCAATACTTGGTATGAGTCCTGGAGTCGTTTTTATAAAATGCCAGTTTTTGAAATATGTACCTTCTTTGACCTTATATGATTTAAAGAATACTATTAATAAATACTATTTTTTTTAGTTAAATACAAAGCGTAATATCTTGCGTTTAGGACCTTGTAGTTGGATTTTTATATTTCAGTTTTAAACGGAGAAATAAAATGGTTTTTTCAGGTCCTGTAATGGGCGAGTGAAGCTATTGCCTGCAAGGAAAACAGGGCGCGCGATCTTGTTGCTGTCCGTCGGCATTAAAAGTGTCGGCCCAGACAAAAATTCTGAAATGTATATTTTGTTAAGAAATGTAACAGCTTTCATTTGGTACATGGCTAATGTTCGGCCAATACTTGGTATGAGTCCTGGAGTCGTTTTTATAAAATGCCAGTTTTTGAAATATGTACCTTCTTTGACCTTATATGATTTAAAGAATACTATTAATAAATACTATTTTTTTTAGTTAAATACAAAGCGTAATATCTTGCGTTTAGGACCTTGTAGTTGGATGTTTATATTTCAGTTTTAAACGGAGAAATAAAATGGTTTTTTCAGGTCCTGTAATGGGCGAGTGAAGCTATTGCCTGCAAGGAAAACAGGGCGCGCGATCTTGTTGCTGTCCGTCGGCATTAAAAGTGTCGGCCCAGACAAAAATTCTGAAAAGTGTATTTTGTTCAGAAGTGTTACAGCTTTCATTTGGTTACTGGCTGCTGTTCGGCCAATACTTGGTATGAGTCCTGGAGTCGTTTTTATAAAATGCAAGTTTTTGAAATATGTACCTTCTTTGACCTTATATGATTTAAAGAATACTATTAATAAATACTATTTTTTTTAGTTAAATACAGAGCGTCATATCTTGCGTTTGGGACCTTGTAGTGGGATTTTTATATTTCAGTTTTAAACGGAGAAATAAAATGGTTTTTTCAGGTCCTATAATGGGAAGAGTGAAGCTATTGCCTGCAAGGAAAACAGGGCGCGCGATCTTGTTGCTGTCCGTCGGCATTAAAAGTGTCGGCCCAGACAGAAATTCTGAAAAGTATATTTTGTTAAGAAATGTTACAGCTTTCATTTGGTACATGGCTGATGTTCGGCCAATACTTGGTATGAGTCCTGGAGTCGTTTAATATAATCCAAGTTTTTGAAATATGTACCTTCTTTGACCTTATATGATTTAAAGAATACTATTAATAAATACTATTTTTTTTAGTTAAATACAAAGCGTCATATCTTGCGTTTAGGACCTTGTGGTTGGATTTTTATATTTCAGTTTTAAACGGAGAAATAAAATGGTTTTTTCAGGTCCTGTAATGGGCGAGTGAAGCGATTGCCTGCAAGGAAAACTGGGCGCGCGATCTTGTTGCTGTCCGTCGGCATTAAAAGTGTCGGCCCAGACAAAAATTCTGAAAAGTATATTTTGTTAAGAAATGTTACAGCTTTCATTTGGTACATGGCTAATGTTCGGCCAATACTTGGTATGAGTCCTGGAGTCGTTTTTATAAAATGCAAGTTTTTGAAATATGTACCTTCTTTGACCTTATATGATTTAAAGAATACTATTAATAAAAACTATTTTTTTTAGTTAAATACAAAGCGTAATAATTTGCGTTTAGGACCTTGTAGTTGGATTTTTATATTTCAGTTTTAAACGGAGAAATAAAATGTTTTTTTCAGGTCCTGTAATGGGCGAGTGAAGCTATTGCTTGCAAGGTAAACAGGGCGCGCGATCTTGTTGCTGTCCGTCGGCATTAAAAGTGTCGGCCCAGACAAAAATTCTGAAAAGTATATTTTGTTAAGAAATGTTACAGCTTTCATTTGGTACATGGCTGATGTTCGGCCAATACTTGGTATGAGTCCTGGAGTCGTTTTTATAAAATGCAAGTTTTTGAAATATGTACCTTCTTTGACCTTATATGATTTAAAGAATACTATTAATAAAAACTATTTTTTTTAGTTAAATACAAAGCGTAATCATTTGCGTTTAGGACCTTGTAGTTGGATTTTTATATTTCAGTTTTAAACGGAGAAATAAAATGGTTTTTTCAGGTCCTGTAATGGGCGAGTGAAGCTATTGCCTGCAAGGAAAACGGGGCGCGCGATCTTGTTGCTGTCCGTCGGCATTAAAAGTGTCGGCCCACACAGAAATTCTGAAAAGTATATTTTGTTAAGAAATGTTACAGGTTTCATTTGGTACATGGCTGATGTTCGGCCAATACTTGGTATGAGTCCTGGAGTCGTTTTAATATAATCCAAGTTTTTGAAATATGTACCTTCTTTGACCTTATATGATTTAAAGAATACTATTAATAAATACTATTTTTTTTAGTTAAATACTAAGCGTCATATCTTGCGTTTAGGACCTTGTGGTTGGATTTTTATATTTCAGTTTTAAACGGAGAAATAAAATGGTTTTTTCAGGTCCTGTAATGGGCGAGTGAAGCTATTGCCTGCAAGGAAAACAGGGCGCGCGATCTTGTTGCTGTCCGTCGGCATTAAAAGTGTCGGCCCAGACAAAAATTCTGAAAAGTATATTTTGTTAAGAAATGTTACAGCTTTCATTTGGTACATGGCTAATGTTCGGCCAATACTTGGTATGAGTCCTGGAGTCGTTTTTATAAAATGCAAGTTTTTGAAATATGTACCTTCTTTGACCTTATATGATTTAAAGAATACTATTAATAAAAACTATTTTTTTTAGTTAAATACAAAGCGTAATAATTTGCGTTTAGGACCTTGTAGTTGGATTTTTATATTTCAGTTTTAAACGGAGAAATAAAATGGTTTTTTCAGGTCCTGTAATGGGCGAGTGAAGCTATTGCTTGCAAGGTAAACAGGGCGCGCGATCTTGTTGCTGTCCGTCGGCATTAAAAGTGTCGGCCCACACAGAAATTCTGAAAAGTATATTTTGTTAAGAAATGTTACAGGTTTCATTTGGTACATGGCTGATGTTCGGCCAATACTTGGTATGAGTCCTGGAGTCGTTTTAATATAATCCAAGTTTTTGAAATATGTACCTTCTTTGACCTTATATGATTTAAAGAATACTATTAATAAAAACTATTTTTTTTAGTTAAATACAAAGCGTAATAATTTGTGTTTAGGACCTTGTGGTTGGATTTTTATATTTCAGTTTTAAACGGAGAAATAAAATGGTTTTTTCAGGTCCTGTAATGGGCGAGTGAAGCTATTGCCTGCAAGGAAAACAGGGCGCGCGATCTTGTTGCTGTCCGTCGGCATTAAAAGTGTCGGCCCAGACAAAAATTCTGAAAAGTATATTTTGTTAAGAAATGTTACAGCTTTCATTTGGTACATGGCTGATGTTCGGCCAATACTTGGTATGAGTCCTGGAGTCGTTTAATATAATCCAAGTTTTTGAAATATGTACCTTCTTTGACCTTATATGATTTAAAGAATACTATTAATAAATACTATTTTTTTTAGTTAAATACAAAGCGTCATATCTTGCGTTTAGGACCTTGTGGTTGGATTTTTATATTTCAGTTTTAAACGGAGAAATAAAATGGTTTTTTCAGGTCCTGTAATGGGCGAGTGAAGCTATTGCCTGCAAGGAAAACAGGGCGCGCGATCTTGTTGCTGTCCGTCGGCATTAAAAGTGTCGGCCCAGACAAAAATTCTGAAAGGTATATTTTGTTAAGAAATGTTACAACTTTTATTTGGTACAT
This sequence comes from Bacillus rossius redtenbacheri, assembly GCF_032445375.1. Lineage (NCBI taxonomy): Eukaryota > Metazoa > Arthropoda > Insecta > Phasmatodea > Bacillidae > Bacillus > Bacillus rossius. The sequence continues at coordinate 135,498,218 of NC_086330.1, read as the reverse complement.
GGCTGATGTTCGGCCAATACTTGGTATGAGTCCTGGAGTCGTTTTAATATAATCCAAGTTTTTGAAATATGTACCTTCTTTGACCTTATATGATTTAAAGAATACTATTAATAAATACTATTTTTTTTAGTTAAATACAAACCGTCATATCTTGCGTTTAGGACCTTGTGGTTGGATTTTTATATTTCAGTTTTAAACGGAGAAATAAAATGGTTTTTTCAGGTCATGTAATGGGCGAGTGAAGCTATTGCCTGCAAGGAAAACAGGGCGCGCGATCTTGTTGCTGTCCGTCGGCATTAAAAGTGTCGGCCCAGACAAAAATTCTGAAAAGTATATTTTGTTAAGAAATGTTACAGCTTTCATTTGGTACATGGCTGATGTTCGGCCAATACTTGGTATGAGTCCTGGAGTTGTTATAATATAATGTCAGTTTTTGAAATATATATCATATTTGACTTTTAAATAATTGTAACATTACGTATAAAAATGCACTTTTTTTTAATATTATTAATTAGCTTTACGTTTTGCCTTTATGACTTCGTAGTTGTATTTTGGTTTACATTTTGTCTATTTTATGTTTGGGTAAATGTTTTTGAAACGCGAAAACTGTCATGGCCACAATGTATGTGTGCGTCTGTTGCTGTTGCTGTCCAAATGCATAATTTTGACTCCGGTTGAAACAGGAACGTATCATCAAGGTTCTACTGTACTGTAAATTCGTGTTTTTGTTGATACTTGATTGTAGGCCTACCTTATTTAGTTATTTTGTAAGTAAATTTGAAACGTACAACTTTGCATTTGTAAGCTTAGTTCAGTATTTATTAATTTTGATTTAGTATGTAATGATCGGCGTTTGGTGATCGGTATATAATTTGCAGATCGGTACCGATGCCGATGTGTTAAAATCGGCCGATTATTGTGATCGGTGATTGGCATCGCCCAGCCCTATAATTAATAATAGCTACTGAACGTTGCCTATATTCGTGTTTTGTCGTGTGTTAACGTGTTTTTCGGTGTTTTGTCGCATGTTGATGTGTTTTTTGATGTTATTTAGTTTTATCGCGATTCACCATATAATCGGGACTCTAACCATAATGAAATGATGGTAACAAGGGAATAACCTAAAAGCATAGGCAGCGCAGTGATGCGACCTGTTGGTTAAGGTCTACAGCTGGAACCCACCTGAAAAAATGACAGTGAGCAGCTCGATTTTGTCAAACCATAGAATGCTGCATTAAAGACATTTCGCTGTCATATGATATCCAACATACATCCCAGAAAATGCTAACAATTTGCAAGGGGTGAAAATTTGTATAAAAAATTCACAAAGATGGGAGACAAAATAGTTAATGGCGGTTACTGAGTGCAGATGTTGCTTTTGACAGATGACAGTCTGAGATTTGACAGCTGTGGGAAAAGAGAAATGAAGACTGTTTTCTGCAACTGTGCAAGTAGCACTGCCCCCCCCCCCCCCCTTCCACCCCTGGTATGGTACAGATGTCATGACTTGAGAACTGCAAGAACTTTAGCTCTGTGATAACACACACATCCTAGCTGTACCAAGCCTATGCCTCTTTTAATTACCATATGAAAAGTAAAGGATTTAGAGTGTCTTTCAAATGTTGATGTTTAGCTCGTCTAATTAACAACCTTAATGCACGTAGTAAGCAAAAAAAAAAAAATTCAGTGGGAGCTTGTGTACCAGTTTGATCTGTGCACCTAACATTGTCTAATCCATTCTCACACATTTCAGTAATGGAGATTATATTTTAAAAATATTTCAATTATATTTCGTTCTCAGGAGGAAAAATTTTGTTAGTGAGCCTGTATTCATGACATATTTGTGGCTATCACAACCTTCATACTCATGACATTTCAGGATGGATGTTCCTGAAGGTAGCAACATGGATGTGTTGCACTTTGATAGGTTGTTGGTGGGTACAAGAAGTGACTTATAAAGGATGACATGTGTCTGGACTGACCACTCATTTCTTTTAGTTATAGACTAATTATTATATGTTATTTGAGAGTTGTTAAAGGTACAGGAATTTCTCTATGTGGTGAGTGTGAAATCATGTGATGTAACATGTTCCTGCTAAGCTGATGTATGAAAGTCCAGACTGAATGAAAGTTGAATGTATTTAACACTTTCTGGGCAAATCTCTTTTGTGATACGAGCGCAGAGTTTTAATCTATAGCATATTACATCCTTAGATTGCAGTGTGCATTTAAATTGGCAAATAGTTTCTCTTTCCAATGCACAATTTATGCTATTAGTGCTGTCTTTGTTTCTGTGTGCTCTGTTGTCAGATGCACGAAACAGCTCAAAAATTTTAGAAAATTTGTTTAATGTATCAGAAAAATTGTATTTTGTAAGTTAAAATTTGGAATGCAAATTGTGGAAATACATTTTCCTGGTGCATTTTATCACGAGCATCAATTGATTGCAATTTTTTATTTCTAAGGAGATGTATTTGAAAGATGCCATCTTGGTTTCAACCATTTTCCTTAACATTTTTTTATATAATTTAAATGTAAGAAATTAGGCTCTTTTCAGCACTGCACATACTTTCACTGAATGCATTCTTATTAAAAGTGACTGACTGTTAAAAATAGTTTCTCCTGTGAAATAATCAGTGTTTAGCATTTAATTTTTTTTTCTGTTGGAACGAGTACAGCTGTAATAATACTGTCAGTAGACGCTATTTTATGGCGGAAAAACCAAGAAAAAGTATAATTAAAATAAATATATTAAAACTTATGATAACGATAGTATACAGAATAAAGACTTTAAATTTGAACGAACCGGGTTGTATCAATCTAGCAAAAGTGTTCCGTCATTTACTCTGTACTGTAATCTAAACATTAGAGACTATAGAGTCTGCATTGTATGCTATACAGGCAAAATATTTTCCTGTATGTCAAACATATTTCTTCACAATTAATTGCAGACTGTTCGGAGACGTATCTTGTAACACATGACTGAAAAGATCCATTTAAAACATTCTAACAAAGTACGTAGTATTCAAATTTACAAAAAAAAATAATATTTTAAGAAATAATCCAACTTAAATAAAAATAAATGGTAAAAAATGCCATAGGCATGAGGGGAGGGAGGCGGGAAGGACAAGAGCCTCACCTGTTCCTGCTCACGAAGCGCAGTGTGGCAGTCCACTTCTCCGCCTGCAGCAGCTCCAGAAGGGAGGCCTCCAGCTGGTCGAGGGCGGGGGCGGGACCTGCCGAGGACGGCGGCGTGGGGGTCCCCAGGCCAGACCCCGCCCCCTCCTCCACCGCTCGCACCAGGCCGGCCTTCACCGCCGCCACCTCCACTGACGCGTCCTGCAACTGCACGGCCCAGCCACTACCGACACACTGCCCGCCATGCCAAGCTACGACAATACCAGCACAAAAGCATTTTCAAATTAATAGTTAATGCCTTGTTTCAGTGTTCAGCAAGCTCTCAGATATTCTGTTTACAGCATACTCGGAAACAAGTTTTCATCCCCGGCCACAGTTGTTTGACACAGAGACAAAATTCGGTGATAAAACAAAAAACCAAGTCCAGGTTGGATTCGAGAGGTTTGAAATAAAACTAATTTGGAAGAGGGATAAGTGCTGAGACAGCTACAGCTCCATTAGTCACAGCTGACGCAATTGGTTTCTGTCGGTGCATGAAGTCGGTATAGGGTCTGCCTAGAGGACTGAAAAATGCATGTACACAGCTGTTGCTGAAATTCTTTTCTTGAGAAGGACCTAAGACTTTAAAAATTTTTAGAATCATAGTACATGTATACTAATTTGGCTATGTTTAGCATTGTCCGTTAATAATACAGACACCACTTGAAATTTTGAAGGAAAAATGCTAGTGATGGTAAAGTTATTATTTTATTAAATCCAAATCTCAAATTTAAATGACAAATCTACCTCTCAAATCCTAATCTGTGTCTCCAGGGTAAAACAAAAATAAAATATAAAAAAAATTAAATGTAACTTGAGGTAAAACAGTTAACCCTTCAAATGTTTGTTTCATAAACTAACTTTCCCAAATTATTACATATGTATCTTAATTTTATGTACAAGATTACACACATTAAGAGTACAATAGGTAGAGCCAAGATTTTATGGTGTTATGAAAAAGGACTTTTCGTCATTAAGAATTCTGGATTTCGTCTTTATCGTCATAAAAAATTAAAACACATGTAATAACGTAATAACATGTACACACCTAGCAGAGCTGCCTTGATCAAATGCTTCAATAATTCATTGTTAGAGACTTAAAATATGCACATTAAACAATACTATGTTGAGAGTACATAAAAAATTAACAACTAAAATATTCAGTATTCTTATGCAGGTAAGTACTGTTCCTGAGTTCAGGAGAGAGTCTAAATTAATTAAAATAGAAACTACAGTTAAACTTTTGTTCTATAAATGCAATATACATAATTAAGCTCAGGAAAAAGCCACCATTGTCAGCAGTTCAGCATTCTCTGGTTTTAGAGATCTTCTTCTGTCACTTACAACTACAGAATACTTAGAAAAAGATCTTTCTGAGTCCACATTTGTTGCAGGTATCCATATTAACTTTAAAGCAGCAGCTGCAAATTCAGGATAATCCGCTTTCATTTTACATAGTATGTCCACCATGTCTATGTAGTTCACATGCGGTTTCTTCTGCTCTTGGGAAACCAGGTTTTGGAGTGTTATGTAGCCTGTCGCTACAGAGGTCTTCTGCACCTTGCAAAGGAAAGGTAGGTTCCCAATATGTTTCTGGAATTCTTTTTCCTCCACACAAATGTTTCCTACATTTTGAGGATTCATTAGAGCGCTGATTCCCAGAAATAGTTGACGAGATGGATCAGTGTTCACCAGATCAATCAGTTTTATAAGACTGAGTTTAGCTGTGTTCTTGAACTGCTCTTTAAGGGCTGCAGAGTTGACAGTTTTCATTTCAGCCAAAATGTCTTCAACATTTTCAGGAAATATTCCCTTAGCCAAGACATCAAGAGTAGTTTGCAGTTTACTCAATTTTGTGCACAACTGATGAGCAGTAGGATACTTTGTTCCTTCAAGAAAATGAATTAGCTCTACAAAGGTGTTACAGTTTTGAGCCACAAATGTAAGAGTGGCCTCAAGACATTGTAACTCTTCCTTCTGGAGTCCCTTGATATATTTATCACCAGAGTTATCTTCGCTAAGCTGCTCAAAGAATTCCACAATGTCGTGCAGATGGAGTGCGAGGTATGATACAGATTCAAACCATGTGTTCCAACGTGTAACAACTGGCATGGGGAATAACTTGACCAGAGCCTTGTTTTCTCCATGTTTCTGGAGAAGAAATTGAAGGTATGCATGCCTCCTCTTTCTGGTGTTAAGAAAGGCCATCTTTACCTTACAAATGAAGAGGTTCAGTTCTTCCAAGTTGTTTTGCCAGATCTGCCCAACAATGTTTACTTTATGGGCCCAACATTGTATGTGGTACATGTGGTCACCAAATACACCTTCAAGGGTGCCAGCAGATTTTGTCATGTACCTGGCACTATCTGTAACATACGCAATAATGTTTTCTTCCTTGACTTCATATTTGGAGCATACATCAATCACTGCCCGAGAACAACAAACAGCATTTGCTGCATCAAGGACACAAGAAGCCCCTAAGATAACATCTTGTTCAGCACCTGGTTTCAGAATTTTAAACAAGATGTTGAAAACACAATTATTACTCTTGTCAGTGGTTTCATCTGCGAGTATGACCACATCTTGCCCCAAGAGCTGCTGCTTGATTTCCACTTCTTTTTTCTCTCTAAGTAGGGGAATGTACTTTTTCCTCATCCAATCCGCTGTTGGAAGATCACCAGCACCACTTACATGCTTCTGCATCCATGCAGTCAGCTTGCTGTTGTCAAGTTTCTCAAGAGGAATACCTGCAGCTACAAAGGCTTCAACAGTTTCGAGAACAAAATCTTCCTTTTGTTTTTTTGCGCATTTTGCGCCACTCCTGCTTCAGGGATTGAAAGCTGTCGTTTCAAAGTGCATGGGGATTGTTTAGCTTTTACATGTTTGTCGCTAATTATGTGCTTGTTTACCGTGTCCTTACGTTCATGCTCCAAACGGCAATTACAATATTTACAGAAAAGTATTTTTCCGTCACTGACATATAATCCCTCATTCTTAAACTCGTCAGCACGTGATGCCGCAGTAGCTTTATTTTTCGGCATGATTAAGAAATTTAGCTTTCATTTATGCACGTCATTTGTAAACAAAGCCCGGAGGTACCAAAAACTAGTATTTACTGAAGTTGTAGCGAAAAAATAAACCGCGGGAAGCCTACTTTTTACAGGCGAGAGAGCCATATACTCAAGCTGAAGTAAAAGGGTAGGTTATGTCAGGTCAGTAAAATAAATGTTTTTATTTATTTTCCGGGAGGGTTGGGTAGGTAAGCGTTATTTAAAATATTTAATGACTGTAAAATAAATAAATCCTTGCAATATGGTGCTTTTTCATTAGCGATCGGAAAACTTCGATTATGTTACGATTTTGGCTCTCTCGCCTGTGAAGTGTGAAATGAAAATGAAGGCTTCACGGTAAACTGCTTATTCAACAAGCACACAAAATTGCATTACAGTGAAATTTCATTAAATATCAAGTGATCATTAAATATCAATGTTTGCTTTTATTTTATTTTCATACGTATTTATTTAATGAATGCAGTTTTTGTTCACGTGTATTTTTCAAAGAATAGTGCAAACAAGGCGCTGAGATTTTTCACGTTGTTGTGTTTGTTAACTTGTTAATTTTAGTTTACGATCGTCAGTTGTTAATATTGCGTGATCTCTAGTGGCTAGATGCGTTTAAAAACCCTAACCTAACTCCGATAACGATCTTTTTTTTTGTTCGTGAAATCGTCAATTTTTGTGATATCTTGTAATTTTTTAAGATGAATAATTAACGCATTAAATAACCATCACACTGCAGTTGGATGACGACCATTTCTTCTACAAACAGATACGGAATTTTTGTCAATCAACCAATAGTCGGTAGTTAACGATTTAAATCAATATTGAGGTGTTTATTTGTGGTTAGAAAACATTTCGCATTTTTGGCGGTTTGGGATGAATTTCGCGATTTCGCATAAAACCATATAATCTTGGCTCTAACAATAGGTTTGTTTTACTCATCGTCATTTTTGCTCAAAAGGAGTTATCAGAGATAGGTCAAAAAGTGTTTATATCTTTCACAGGGCCGCAACTAGAGGGGGGCAAGCGGGGCATACGCCCTGGGCGCAGAGCTGTGGGGGCGCCGAAATCGCTTGCATTGTAATTTTAAAGAAAAAAGGAAAAGAAAAAAGAAGAAAATGTTTGACGAATGCTGCGAAGATGAAATTTCCAACTTATCAGAGCACAATCTGTTTAGAATAGCTTTGTTAGAGATCATTGATGGAATAGTGAATGCCTTAAAATCCCGGTTTCAGGCTCTTCAAGCAATTAATGACAAGTTTAGCTTTTTAAATGGAAATAACATCTACAAAATGGAAGTTAAAGATTTGAAGACTGCAGCCAAACAGTTGTGTGAAACATACAAAGATGACATCAATGGAGAAGAAATAGTTCAAGAAATGGAAAGTTTTAAACATCACACCTTAGCAGTTGATGACACTATGAAAACAGCATTTGCAGCTACCCTCTTGAAGCTCATTCACGAACACAGACTTGAAGAAGGATATCCAAACCTGACCACAGCCCTTCAGATATTTCTTACTCTTCCTGTAACAGTTTCTTCAGGCGAAAGAAGTTTCAGCAAATTGAAAATTGTAAAAAATTATTTATGAAATAGTATGAGGCAAGACAGACTGTCGAAGTTGAGCATTATTTCCATAGAACACAAGAGAGCATCCTCTATTTGCTATGATGATATCAAAATCTTTGCTGCAAAAAGGTCTCGCAAGTTGAATTTGAATCTTTAAAAAACATCCATGACGATAATTTAATGAACAAGTCTAGTGATTATATGGACTACTTTATGGACATAGTGGGTTCATGCATGGAAGTTACAGTAGCACAGAAACTGTTACATGTAGGTATGGAAAATGCTTAAACAGCACCATTTTTCCGTGGGAGGGCCCCCGGACCCCCCGCTTTATTGGAGTGGTATGTGCAAAAAAAGAGGGGGGGGGGGGCCGCATGAATCCATTCATGCCCCGGGTGCCAGAGACTCTAGTTACGGCCCTGATCTTTCATAATAAGTAGAGAACAACATTAGGTTTATTTTTTATCTGGCACTTGCAAATTGCAAATTAAGATTCATCTGAAGGTGAAACTGTTTGGGCAATAAAATATCTAATATCGTGCCACAAATGATGACAGCTCAACCAAATGATGAATGTGTCCAACAGTAATATTGCCAATAAGGATATACTCAACATAACCTGTAGTTATTAAAGAAGTACACATTAACAAAAATACTTTATACAAAATATCATATATAAATATGTATACAATATATTTCTTATATGTTATATGTAACGTGTCTAATGTTATTCATTATCCTAAAAATAAAAATAAAACATAATATTGCCAATAAGGATATACTCAACATAACCTGTAGTTATTAAAGAAGTACACATTAACAAAAATACTTTATACAAAATATCATATATAAATATGTATACAATATATTTCTTATATGTTATATGTAACGTGTCTAATGTTATTCATTATCCTAAAAATAAAAATAAAACACTAAACATTATGAACAACACAGAAGTATGTGATTGCGCCAAAACAGAACGGAGACGACGCCTTCGCAACGGTTCCTAGAAGAGGAGGAACATCGAGGGCATGACCCAAGGTCACCCCGAGAGTCGGAAGGTCAAAAAGAGACTCAAGAGTAAAACAAACCTAATATCCTTGGGAAACAATAGGATTGTAACTGAGGGAGGGGGGGGGGGGGAACCCCAAACAGAACCAGTTAACTTCAATATTAAACTTTGAATTTATTACATTTCATGTAATATTTTCCTTAGAATCTGAAATGTTTTGAATACTAAAGATTCTACAGTACTGTAATGTTGACCGGCGGCATACGCACGTTGTTGGCGTGGGCGGTGGCGGCGATGGCGGCCACCATCTTGTTGGAGGCCTCTATGAGCAGCAGCAGCTGGAAGTGCAGCTTGTAGAGCGCGCGCCCCAGGTCCAGCACCAGCTCCTCCGAGCTCAGGCCCTCGCCGAGCAGCTGCAGCTTCACCATCGCCTTCACCGCGTCCAGGCACTGCGGGCAACACACTGTGTCCATACCGCTTTCCGGCGCAAACTCTGCATTCAATTGAATCCTAAAAAATATTTGAGTCAAATTGAATTAAGAATTTTTTTTCTCATCAAGACTACTAAACTTAATTGATAAAATACTAAAAATAAACAAAGAGAAAATCAAGCATATTTGTTAAATTTTAATTTGTCCTATTCGTTTCATTAATGAAGAACTGTGTAATCAACATAAAATGCCAAACTTTCAGGGGCTGTCAAAATAATCTGGACCAATGGTGCCATCCAAAATTCAACATATCTACTTATCCCATCTCCCTTCCCACTTCTTCCCCCTTATTGAAGGGGTATGTTTTTGACGTCAGAAAACCCAACCCCCTCTCCCCAAGGTGGTGGGGAAGGAGCAGGGGGGGGTCAAATCCCACGATTTTGCAGTGGAGAAGGAAACTTATGTATTTAATACTTACATAAACCCAAGGCTTAAGTATATATATATAATTATATAATTATATATATATAATTATATAATTATATATAATATGTTTGCAAAGGGTGTTTGAAGTCACACTCTTTTGGTCCACACATCCCTCGATATCTTGGGTCACCTCTGCAGGGAATTGCGGAGGGGGATTTTTCCCCCCTTCGATTGGATAGAGCTCGAGGAGGTATGTATGGTATTTTAAATCAACGTACATGTACCATAGATATAAATTTATAAGTAATGGTAATTTTTAATTTTTTTGGAATTGTATCATGTCTCTTGGAAGTACTATATCAAATCTGTTCAAAGTTATTTCATTCGACCGGTACTCTTTTAAAATATTTTCATCGTTACTCCTCCACCATACCTCCAAGTTCTAGATGGTTTTTCCTCATGGCATTTATTTTCCATGAGGGGTTACTGATAGTATTTTAACAATGGTATTAATACATTTACTTTCTGAGAGGGTTAAAAAAAAATCTTTGGCCAGAGGCTGTGGATATACTAGTATACAAAAAAAAATCACTGGAAAATTGAATCTTACTGTAAAAACTTGGATCAGTAATGTTTGTCACAAATTTTTTAGTTTATTAGGCAATCAGCACATGCATGTGAGTTGCCAGTGTGGTGAAAATGTTTCAAAATGAGGTGATAGCAGAAACTAAGCAAGAAATTCAAAATCGTTAATCTAACAGTGTGTCAGGCAAAACAAAACCTGTTCATTTTATTGTTGGTAAATTTCCTGATGCACTTATTTACAGTACACTGTAGTTGAAATAACTAATACTGTAACCGTTAGAATATAACTACACTTAATAATTCCATAGTGTGTTTTTAATTTTTACAAATATTTTTACATCTCACTGAAAATTAGGTCAATAGTGACGGACTTACACAAAACAAGCGAGGGTTGTTGAGAAAGGAAACAGCTATGACATATAGTGAGTGATTTTGGGGAACATTAAATAAACATATGTCAACACATCGCTCAGTGATCGGAATACGCAGGGAAGGAAGACATCCCCCCAACCCAAATTCCCCTGAAATCATAAACAATCAATCATTGCCAGCAACGAACGGAAAGAATTATACAGCAAACAGCGGGCAAAGTGGTATGACTGAGGAGCGAGCGGAGCGCGCAGGTGTGGCAGTCACCTCGAGGGCGTGGTCCTTGCGGTCGAGGAAGGTCTCGCGGTGCTCCTGGATCTCGAGCATGCCGAAGCGCAGCAGCTCGTTGAGGCGCGGACTGGAGGAGTGGAAGCCGACCCACACGTGTGGCAGCTCAGCTTGCCCGGTGAGCAGCTCCGAGAGGGCGGCCAGGCAGGAGCTGAGCAGGGCCGAGCCCGGGGACGGAGACCTCGCCCCCCCGCCGCCCCCCAGGTAGTGACACGCCTCCTGCGTCATGGCCACCGCCTTCCCGCACGTGTCCTGCGGGGCAGGCCGCCTGCTGTAGATGTGCTTTCAATGCGTGTTTCGCAAAATATACACTTTTGAATAATATTCCTGCCTGCAATATATAAACATACCTAGATGTACATTCTGAACTTATTTTTATCTTAACCTGACAGTATATAATCGTATCTTACCATAAGAAATAAATAACAGACAAAAAATTACACATGCATCTGGCTTGAATAAATACATACTTAAAAGAATTTTAAGCAAAGCCAGCGAATAAAAGGTATCTTTGAATAATAAATGCCTTTGAATGTTACATTTGAACTTCATATAAAATATTGATTTCAAATATTTTCTTACAATCATAATCTTAATCTGAAGTGGTACTTCACCTGCAAGGACATTCGTTGGGCGCGCCTTCCTTTCCCTCCACCCTTCCTGTTTCCCTCCTCTCCTGATGTCATGCCTTGTTTGCCCCCCTCCTCCACTTCCCCTACTGACGCCTCAGCACATGTGCGGAGGGGAGAATCTGTTGGTTTTGTTCTGCAGCTACAGGTTGGTATTGACTTCTACTCACCGATGCACTAGACTAAGTTCATTGCTTGATCTGGTGGGCGTGTTTTATTAGGAACACCTAACTGGGCGTGGCCTCAAAGTATGTGGGTATGTTCGCTTGTTTCTTTGATTGTGGGCATGGTGGTTGCACATTAACTTTAATTCCTCATGTTCCCTTTGTTCTAAATTATGTTTCGGCCACCACCTTTCTAAATTAGGGTTCGGTATAGACGAACATCCGAGAGGCCACGCTGAGTCAGGTGAGTTTTATGTGCTGTTTCATGACTTTGTGTTTAATGTTTTTTTTTTTTTATATTAAGGATATGGGCACTGTCGGCCCGAGATTGTTTCGCACATGTTAAATGTATTTGGTGTTTCGTATTAACGAGTCAATTGCCTAGTCTTAACTTCAAGGCCCCAGTTGTCTCGCCTACTGCCCTATTTGCCTTACAAGCGATTCTGTTAACTCACCTCGCTCGTCTCTGACAGTTAGTTGCCTTTGCAGCTCGTACCTTTATTAGTGTTTGTATGCTTTGCCCACGGGCTGACTCCAATGGTAGGAACTTATGTAAATTAAAAATTAATCTTTTATGATTCTTGCATTTTACGATTGTACAGTAAACTCCCGGTATATCGCGCCTCGATTGATCGCGGAATCGGGTATATCGCGGGTCAAACCATGTCCCCCAGTCAGAAATGAATAATAATAATGGAATAAATGGTTGACAGCCGATTAGGATAATTTTGCGTTGTAACTAACAAACTAAGCATCGGGCAGAAAAAAGCCTAGGCGTAGAAAATGTCCGCAGTAAAATTCTAAACAAGATATCTCCGTACATTCTTCCTCTATCTTGTAGGGTTTTCAAATTATGGTCCAATCCAGCCCAGTGATATTTTCTGAAACACTAGTTCTTAACGTCGCTTTATCTCACAAATGAAGCATTGGACAGGGGACCTGATAAAGCCCACCGTCCAGCGACATCCAGCGTGACTCGGCTGGGGATTGATGTTGGATAGGCTTGTTTTTCGGCAAGCGCGGGTTAGGGAGAGGCGAGCCGAGAATATGGAGAGAGGTAGAGATTAGAGAGGGCAGAAACACGAGGGGGAGTGGGGGAGGGAATGTGTTCACGCAGCACACAGGCAGAGCATGAGTCACTTGACTGAGCAGCGTCGCTGCGTACAAGGCAAAATCAGGTAGTCCGGTGTTTAAAATTCCACTCCAGAATCTTAATTGGTACTTTACTGGACATCTGTATATAAATGTTTTGTTACAACTTAAACCTACAGACGTAATATTATTGGGTAATTCATTGTATTATACAAGTTCATCTTTTTACTTTGGTATAATATTTTAACATTAAATAGTAAAGTAAATCGGCTAGCGTATTTTTAATCTTTGCCCAGGAATTCCCAGTGGTCCAATATTTACGTGAACCATACTGTACCACTTTTGCCGTGAGGTAGTAAACAAGTCCCGGAAATGTTTATGTGTAGCGGTCTCCCAACCTTAAAACAGAGGCTGGGGAATATAACACTTGCCGATCCGAGCCACACACACTCAGCAACTCGACACAGCGTTTGGTGAAATAAGTAAAGACAAAGTTTAACACGGTTTTTAATACGGCGTCACTGATTGCGCTAAAATTAAATTGGCGCAATTTTTGTTTCCCACATGTGACCATTTATAATTTACTGTAAGCATGGATAATAAAGTTTAACCACTTGACACGATAGACGATTCTTTATTTTTTATTGTACGAATGCTAGAATCGTTTTTTTCCTGTATCTGCGTCCTGCTTCTACAAAAGACAAGCTATCTGTAAGTAAATCTAGAACTTTTATTTTGTCAATCAAACTCGGTACTTTGCGATTCATATTCGGTTTGAAGTATCACTACGGCCTTTCTTTTTAGAAGACTTTGACCACAGAATCGTGTGTAACCGCACACACTGCACTTACTTTGTTACGGACACTTAGACGAAGCAGATACTGTGGCTGACACCACGAGACTGGCAGCAGCTTGTGTGCCGCACGTGTGTATGGCGGCGTGTGGCGCGCTCGTAGGCCGTGCGACAAACTGCGCGGCACGCGGAAAAATAAAAACAATTCAACATTTAATATTTATCTTTAAAATTTATTCTTTTTTATTTTTTCACCCGTGTTTAGTGAAAACTGCGGATGCAAAGTCCGCACAAAGGCGGGCCGTCTAAACTGTGCGTGCTTGCCGACCTATTAGAACACAGGCGGTGTTTTATGCCTTTTGACCTTGGTCACATCGAAACATCGCGGTTATGCAACAACGCGGGTAAAAGTTATGTCCCCCGACAACCGCGTTAAATAGGGAGTGTACTGTACATTTACCTGTTTGTTTTTTATCAAGTCATCCCTTATATTGAAATTACTTCCGGTGCTTTCGCTAAAACATAGAATAAATTTAAAGGTACAAGTGTAATGAGGCTATTGTGTGATTTTCATGTACCTTGTAACATGTTATAGTCAACTGCATATAAGGCCCAGTAATGTTCATCGCTAATGTTTGTATTATTGTATACCACTTTCGTATTTATTTTCTTTGTGGGTACTTTAAGTGTATCCAAGAGTAAGTGCTTAAGATTTATCACTTAATATTTGCATACTTGATTTGTCTTCCGTAATACTAATAATAATAACCCATTGCATATTTGTATCTGTATTTACAGGATGCATGTTATGAAATGAAGATTGGAATAAATTTACCCTTAGGGTTTGTTTTGATAATCTGTTTTAGCTTTTGTTCACCCATCATTTTCTCACAGAGACAAACTCTGTGTTCCCATAGTAGAATGGGATCTGCCATTGTTCTACTTATTTTTTTTTTTGTGAATTTGTGCGGCGCTCGTTGGCATGCTATTGGGTATTGGTCCCTGATAGGCTGCAAATCTTTGCATGTACAAGTGAATGATTTTACAGTTCCATTATATTAAATATACATTGTTAAAATAATGTTCAATTACCATGAATATAATTTTAAAATAATTAAAAATTTATGAGTGCAGGAATAAAATCCAAATTTAGGATACTGGCCCTTACTGTAACAGGAAGAAGGAATGGGCTAGACTAAACTTGAACTACCTTCATGAGCTTGTGGAGCAAGTGGAATATTTCGAGAGGGTCGGTGGCCGCCTGGCCGAGCAGACCCTGTATCTGCAGCCTCCAAATCTCCTCGGAGTCATCCCGCAGCATGGGCGGGTACGCCATCAGGGCCGAGAGGTTAGGTGAGGCGTTGCACGGTGTCACGTCACCCAGGTCACCGGCACTCGACCCCCTGTGACCACAACCAGTCACGTTTCACAACACTCAGCTCCATCACATGTCACTGCCACATATTTGTATATGCTCACTTATCATCCCAAAACGTTAATTTTTAAATTTGTTTGCAACTTATGTAGCACAACTCAATTCTTCAGTCTGGCAATCACAATAAGCAACCACAAAATTCAAACCAGTCCAAATATTACCAAGCATTTCTAGCAATTTTATTTTATGGATTCTTAATTTACGAGGATTTGTGTTCCATTTTTTTCCTCAAGTACAATTGAGATAAGACATGTGACAATCTCCAAATTAGGCATTGCGCTAATGAAATATAAAAACACACATTTTTACAAATACATATATCAATAAAACTATATCACTTGCAGAACTTGTTCTTTCGTGATGTAACTTTAAACACAGATTTCATATTACTGGGATTCTTATGCTGCCAAGCTAATAGAAACTTATGTTTAGTAATGATTACAATTTTACCAAAACAGACAAGTACAAATACAGCAAAACCCCTTATTTGCACTTTTCATGGGGACAAAGTAAACAAGTGTAAAAAGCAGGAAAGTGTAAATAAAGGGAAAAGTAAGAAATACGTTAAAGTTAATTAAAATACAGTCGCATCCTGCAGCGTTCATAACAAATACCGGCTACATTACACATACGCATTGGACCACAGTAAAAAAAATTAAAAAAGGGCCGCAAATTGGAAATTTACCGTCAATAGCGCGCCGTGCGCGGAGAAAGGTCATTGTACTCGATCAGCTGTTGTTATGGCCGCTGGCTGGCTCTCTCTGTTCTCTGAGCTGCGGCGCAGTATAACTCACTCAACGCTACGCCCAGACTCATGACCTTCCATCAGCAGCCAGCCAATAGATGCGAGCTTAGCGGAAAAATATAAGCTCCACCTCCCTTGTACCAGTTTTGTCCAGTTCTAATACCAGTTTATTGGTATACGCACCAGTTTTCTCGCTGCCGTGAGATGTTTAAGTTTACGTTCATCTTGATGTCTTGACACCAATAATTAATTATTTACGATCCTCAGAAATGAATGGTTAGCTTAAAAAACATGTGTCAACTGTTCAATACTTCCGAAATTATAAAATACGTATAAAACAGTTACCAAGACTCCGCTCATTTTATCTTGTGAAGTTTATGTCTCGTACCAGTATTTTGGGTAAGTTGTGACATAAATATAGTATCAGAACGTTTATACATGAGTTTACGTTTTTCCCTAGTGCATTTTAGATTGTCTCCTGCTATAATTACTCTGACTTTTACACGCCTACGCTTAAATTATTATATTGTTACAATCGCGCTTGGCTGCAGTGCTTGGCGTCGCCGCGCTCGTTCGGCCTGTCTGCGCCCCCTTCCACCCGCATCCTCTTCCTGGTATCTCGTGTCATACTATCTCGCAACATCCTGACCGCAACGCGCACCTGCCTAAGATCGAGTTACGTAAAAGAGGCCGCACTGCGGAATAAAAGGACTCAGACATGTTTATCGGCGCGTTTTGTGGGAACCCGATGCTTGTTGCGTTTATCGGCGTTCTTTGAGCAGCCGCCGCGTCCTTCGACAGGACTCACGACGCGTTTCTGGACATTTCGACGGCGAAGGTCGCGCGATATCTCGGAGACATGCCCGATTGTTCTGGACGGGAACCCAAGGGCTATAAAAGGAGGTTGGGCCGACCTCAGAGTCAGTCAGAGTCTGAGTGGGGAGTTTTCCCGCGGCGGAGCTTCCGGGCGATAGAGTCGCGGGCGCGGCCGAGTCCCGAGTGAAGTGGCGAGCGAGTCGTCGTGTGGGATATCGGCGAAGGGTGTGACGGCGGCGGCGGAGTGAGGCGACGGAGTCCCGCGGCGGAGACCCACGAGGGGTGCTGCGACGAGAGTTGCGCCGGAAGTGCGGCCCAGCGAGGTGTGCGGAGTGTGAAACGAGTGACTGGGGAATTGACATTTCTTTACGTGTAATTAATTATCTGCCAATTTAGAAGATTATTTGTAAGTGACAAGTAGTGGTAATAAATAAAACTGTGTGTGTGAAATAAAATCTATTAATTGGGCTATCCTTTATGAACCCCCGCGGTAAATCGTAACATTTTGGTGTCAGAAGTGGGATAGCCCTATTTATTAGATTTAGGATTATATTTAAGAAATTTAAAATTAAAATAATAATAGAATTACCTTATTCTAGAATAAAGTTAGTATTAGGAATTGTAGGTAGTTAAGCACATAGGTGATAAATAGTGTAGTGATAGAACAATAGTGACAGTGAAAGACTAATAGTGTATGTTGACAAGAAAGATGGCTGTTGACAAGTTGGAAAACATAGGGGCTTTCTTGGCCGAAATGAATAATAAAATTGATAAAGGTCAGGAAGAAATGAAGAATAAAATTGATAACATCCAGGAAGAAATGATGAATAAAATTGATAACAGCCAGGAAGAAATGAAAAATAAATTTGATAACTGCCAAGAGGAGATGAAGAATGCTATTAAGACAGAGATAGAGGACATCAAGAAAAACCAAGAAGAGATGAGAAACGAAATAATTGCTGCACAAGAAGAAATGAAAAAGAAGATTGACGAAACCAGCACCCAATTTGAAGGCGAGGTGCAATGTCTGAAGCAGAATTTAGCCGAACATGAAGAAAGAACTAGTGGCCCAACAATTAGCTCAGCTCGAGCAGACCACCGAACAGCGAGTAGCAGCTGTAACTGAAGAGTGTCGCCGACTGATTAAGGAAGCTACAGCTGCTTCGAACAAGAGGAGTTCCTCGGGGGACATCAAGCTAGAGAGTGCTGTCAATGGCCATTCAAAGTTCAAGCCACCCACCTTCGATGGTCAAACCTCGTGGGCTGTCTACAGAAGACAATTTGAGGCAGCTTCTGAGGTAAATGGCTGGGGCGAGGAGGAGAAGGCTACAGCACTTGTCCTGGCCCTGCGAGGACCTCCACTTGAGCTGCTTCAGACCATACCAGTACCAGAGCAGAAGAACTATGCGGTACTTGTGGAAGCTCTCGAGCTAAGGTATGGCGACCGACACATGGGCGAGGTATACAGAACAGCCCTGAAGACACGTCAGCAGCGGCCCTCAGAAACATTCCAGGAATTCGAGGCTGACATTGAGCGTCTTGTGTACCTCGCTTATCCAGATGCACCAACAGAATTTCGACAACAGCTGGCAACCAGTGCATTTATAGACGGGCTCAGAGATGCAGAAGTACAGCAGACTCTTCGTTTGGCCCGGCACAAGAAGAGCTGCGATGCCTTGGTCCATGCCTTGGAAATTGAAGCAGCACGCAGTGCTTCAAGAAACACCAGCATTAGGACAAGGAGAACTGGACTGGAGCCATATACTGAAGGAAATGCCAGAAACAACACTAATGAAGGAGATATCATCAGGGCATTGAAGAAGTTGCTAAATGATACTTCGGGTACCCAGGCCCGAAGAGTAGGACGCCCACGGTGCTTTGTCTGCCAAGAATTAGGACACATACAGTGGGAATGCCCGACACGCAAGAAGACATCACAGAAATAAGACAAGCAAGAAGAACAGGGAAACGGGCAGTAGCTGGTGTGAGGGGGCGCACGCCAGCTCTACGGGAAATGGTAGCCCCTAGGGTTTTCCCAGTATCCTTACTTCGCAGAGGTCAGGACAGTTTGTTGATTAATGGATGGATCAATGGTAGACAGTGTTTACTCACTGTTGACACAGGGGCATCAGTGTCTATCATCCGCTCAGACCTTGTGAGTAGGGACAAACTGAAGAGAACACCCATTCCATACAGGCTTAAAACAGCCACTGGGGACACTGCACCAGTGCATGGGTGGTTGGAATCGGAAGCAAGGATTGGGACTTGGACATTACCACAGGTGTTTCTTGTTGCCGATATTACTGATGAAGTAATTCTAGGAGTGGACATAATGAATCAGTATGGATTTGTTATTGACATGGAGGGACAGGTACTGCGTATAAAAGGGGAAGAGGTGGCTTTGTTTACCCCTGATCAATTGGAAGTTCCTGTAATGCAGGTAGAAGTTAGCGAATCGGTGTCAATTCCAGCAAACCATGAGCAGATTGTAGCTGCTAGAATAATGGGAGACCCTTGGGGCAACATGAGCTACCTGATTGAGCCGGATATGACTTTAGGATTGGAGAAGCTCCTGATTGCTCGAAGCATTGCTAAGGTCGGCGAGGTTGTACCAGTCAGGGTAGCCAACCTTGATTCGCGAACGAGGGTTCTGAAGCAGGGAGACCCAATAGCTAGCTGTGAACCAGTCTCTTGGGTAGGCCTGTGTGAGTCTTCTTCACCTAGCATACATACCGAGCAGAGACTTAATCCTAATTTAGAACAGTTATTGGAGCGAAGCCAAGATAATCTGACAAGTGAAGAGATGGAAGAAGTTACTTCTTTCCTGTTGAGAAATCAAGATGTTTTTTCCTTAGGGGACACTGACCTTGGAAGAACCAGCATCGTGTATCACCGCATTAACACTGGCGATTCCGAGCCAATCCGACAAGCACCACGGCGACTTCCTCTAGCGAAACAGGAAGAGGCAGAGAAGATGATTGCAAGTATGATGGAGGGTGGTGTCATAGAGCCTTCTGCAAGTCCTTGGGCTTCCCCAGTCGTTCTGGTAGCGAAGAAGGATGGCCAACTGAGGTTCTGTGTGGATTACCGGAAGCTGAATGATGTCACCAAAAAGGACAGCTACCCCCTCCCACGTATCGATCACACACACTTGACACACTCTCTGGAACCAGATGGTTCTCTACGCTGGACCTAAAGAGTGGTTACTGGCAAGTGGAGCTGCACCCCGAGGATAAAGAGAAGACTGCTTTCTCAACAGGAAGTGGGCTGTTTCAGTTTACTGTGTTACCGTTCGGATTATGTAATGCACCCGCAACCTTTGAGAGATTGATGGAACTTGTGCTGCATGGCTTGACTTGGAAAACATGTCTAGTGTACCTGGACGACATTATTGTGGTGGGAAATACTGTAAAGGAGCATTTAAAGAACCTCCAGGATGTATTCGACAGGCTTCGCCATGCACAGCTCAAGTTAAGTCCTAAGAAGTGCTTCTTGTTTCAACATGAGGTAACATTCCTCGGACATATTGTATCACAGGATGGGGTACGAACAGACCCTGAGAAGATCCGGTCTGTAAAGGAGTGGCCACGGCCTGAAAACAAGCATGATGTAAGGAGCTTCTTGGGTCTCTGTACCTACTATAGGAGGTTTTTACCTGGGTTCGCAGCCATTGCAAAGCCTCTGCATGAGCTGACCGAGGAAAGGAGGCAATTTCTGTGGACGCCAACATGCGAGACTGCCTTTCAAGACCTCAAGAAATCCCTGTGTACAAGACCTATTCTCGCCTATCCCCGTCAACATGGAGACTTTATCCTTGACACAGATGCAAGTGGAAGGGGGTTGGGAGCTGTACTTTCCCAAGTCCAGGATGGGAATGAAAGAGTCATAGCATACTACAGTCAAGTTTTGTCTAAGCCTGAAAGTAACTATTGTGTCACAAGAAGAGAACTTCTGGCTGTAGTAAAGTCCTTCCGACATTTCCACAAATATCTGTATGGGAGGAGATTCCTTTTACGAACTGACCATGCTGCACTTAAGTGGCTGTTGCAGTTCAAGAATCCAGAGGGACAACTTGCTAGGTGGATTGAACAGATACAGCAATATGATTGTAAGATTGAACACAGGAAGGGCCGAATTCATAGCAATGCCGATGCTCTTTCTCGAAGACCTTGCAAGGTAGACTGCAACCACTGCAAAAGAGAAGAGAAAAATGAGGGAATCGAAGATATTCGGCGAACTACTATAACAAACGGTGAAGACAAATGGGACAATGCCAGCTTGAAATCAGCTCAGCATCAAGACCCTGACCTGGGACCCATTATAAGCTGGATGGAAAAGGGTACTGGACGTCCATCATGGCAGGAGGTATCTAGTGACCGAAAGGAAGTGAAGGCTTATTGGGCACAATGGGATTCTTTAAGGCTTGTGGATGGGCTGCTGATGAGGGCATGGGAAAGTCCAAATGGAAAAGTAGTTAAGATGCAACTATTACTTCCAAAGAGTCTAGTAGCAGAGGTGTTGAAAGAAATCCACGATGGTACATCTGGCGGACACCTGGGAGTTAACAAAACTCTGGGTAAGACCCGCCTACGCTACTATTGGTTGAAATGTCGCCAGGACGTGGAGGCATGGTGTAGAAAATGTGAAACATGCTCAGCTAGGAAAAGACCACAACATTGTAGTCGCGGAAAATTGCAAGCCTATAATGTGGGAGCTCCATTTGAAAGGATAGCAATCGACATTGCTGGGCCATTCCCCAAGACTAAAGATGGTAACCGGTATATTCTGGTAGTGATGAATTACTTCAGTAAGTGGCCAGAAGCTTATGCACTTCCCAACCAGGAGGCTACCACCATTGCAGATACACTAGTCAACAACTTCATTTGTTGATTTGGGGTCCCAATGGAGCTTCACTCAGACCAAGGCCGCAACTTTGAGTCCACAGTGTTTCAGGAGGTGTGCCGGTTACTAGGCATAAATAAAACCAGGACTACAGCCCTACATCCTCAGTCGGATGGCATGGTGGAAAGGTTTAACCGAACTCTAGAGGAACACCTTGCCAAGGTCGTGGCCGAACATCAGCAAGATTGGGATCAACATATTCAGTTATTCCTGATGGCTTATAGGGCTGCCATTCATGACTCTACTGGGCAGACTCCTGCAAGTATTGTATTTGGACAGGAGTTGAGGCTACCCTGTGACATCAAGTTCGGTCATCCTCACCAACAGTCGACCAGCACCACCGACTATGTCAATCGCTTGGAGAAACGAATGACATTTATACATGACAAAGCTCGTAGGAACCTCCGAATAGCGACAAACTGAATGAAGACAAGGTACGACCTGAAGGCTAACTCGTCAGGATATCACGAAGGCGATTTAGTGTGGCTGTATAACCCTCAGCGAAGGAAGGGCAGATGTCCTAAGCTTCAGACAGCATGGGAAGGCCCGTATGAAGTATTGAAACGGTTAAATGATGTGGTATACCGTATCCAGAGGGGGAAAAGAGGACGAATTAAAGTGGTGCATCTAGACCGATTGAAGGGATATGCGGGAAGAAATGAATTACCTGTTCGGGACGAACAGGTTTAAGGAGGGGGCAATGTTACGATCGCGCTTGGCTGCAGTGCTTGGCGTCGCCGCGCTCGTTCGGCCTGTCTGCGCCCCCTTCCACCCGCATCCTCTTCCTGGTATCTCGTGTCATACTATCTCGCAACATCCTGACCGCAACGCGCACCTGCCTAAGATCGAGTTACGTAAAAGAGGCCGCACTGCGGAATAAAAGGACTCAGACATGTTTATCGGCGCGTTTTGTGGGAACCCGATGCTTGTTGCGTTTATCGGCGTTCTTTGAGCAGCCGCCGCGTCCTTCGACAGGACTCACGACGCGTTTATGGACATTTCGACGGCGAAGGTCGCGCAATATCTCGGAGACATGCCCGATTGTTCTGGACGGGAACCCAAGGGCTATAAAAGGAGGTTGGGCCGACCTCAAAGTCAGTCAGAGTCTGAGTGGGGAGTTTTCCCGCGGCGGAGCTTCCGGGCGATAGAGTCGCGGGCGCGGCGGAGTCTCGAGTGAAGTGGCGAGCGAGTCATCGTGTGGGATATCGGCGAAGGGTGTGACGGCGGCGGCGGAGTGAGGCGACGGAGTCCCGCGGCGGAGACCCACAAGGGGTGCTGCGACGAGAGTTGCGCCGGAAGTGCGGCCCAGCGAGGTGTGCGGAGTGTGAAACGAGTGACTGGGGAATTGACATTTCTTTACATGTAATTAATTATCTGCCAATTTAGAAGATTATTTGTAAGTGACAAGTAGTGGTAATAAATAAAACTGTGTGTGAGAAATAAAATCTATTAATTGGGCTATCCTTTACGAACCCCCGCGGTAAATCGTAACAATATGTTTAGAAATAAAAGCAACTTTTCATGTTATAAAATATGTATATTTTGCGATTTAAAATGTTCACTGCCGACTATAAAAGTTACGTTTTTCACAATGTTTTTAGGCCTACTATTGTTGTTACGTGACGTAAATAGCGGGATGGATTCGATTTTTGAGACGTAATTCGCGTGAAAGTATTGTATTGGAATAAATGGGAACTAAACGGGACCTGAAGAATATAGTGCAAATAACGGGAAAACGTAAATAACGGTAACGTAAATAAGGGGTTTCGCTGTACATTTAAACATAATGAATCTTTAGCTAAAGCAAAATTTAAGTTGTAATATGTTTGAGGCAAACTTGTTAGGCAAGGATCACAATCAAAGTAAGGGCAAATAGTTTTGTTTTGGTTTATAGCTTTACATGCAACTAACTACATTAATTGCATTCAGTATAAATAAAATTAAATTTATTTTTATTACCTATTTAAACTTTTATCTTGTTTCAATAATTATTGATAACATATTCAATCCATTAACTTTTCCACCCACAAGATTCATAATGTAGGTATTTAGGGGGGTGGTGGCTGATCAGAGCAAGCAAACACGTCAAAAAAATGCCACGGATGAGGAGCGTGGGAACTCACGATGTGTCGGAGCGGGTTCCCGAGTCCCGCCTCCCCCTCTCTCGAAGGACCAGTGTCGAGGGTGGATAGACACCGCTGCCCGCTGCGGAGCTTACGCCAAACTCCGGAGCCACCACCATCTCGTCCAGCGGGGACTCAGACTCCACCTCGTCGTCTGACGATTCTTCAGCACCTCTCCTCTAGCCAACCCACGGAAACAAAAAGTTATTTTAATGAAGTGGTACACAAAGCAGGAAACAATAGTATCATGAAAATGATTAACTATTAAGGAAATTTATCACAAGCTATTGATTTTTACCTTCATATAACAAAGACACAAACATTATAAAACGGATGTAAGCACGGATTGATTTTAAGGATTTAACTGGACTGTCCAACGGACAGGTATAATTTAATTGGACACTTACCTGTCCGTAACTAATTCCACCTGTCCAGCTTACGTTAAAAAAAATTACTGGTTATAAACTTGATATATGCTTAAGAACATCACTGTACTCAAATTAAGTCAGTTTTACACTATTTTCATATTACAGTAGAACCCTGTTATAATGTTTTTCAAGGGAGCACAAGAAAAAAACATTATAAGCAGGAAAACGTTATAAGCAGGAAATCTCAATTTAGCACTTAACAATCTTCGAGCTTTGTACCAATGTACTCACCAAGCTATGTAAACAACTTTAATGTTAAAACCAAAGATAGAATACTTGATACATGAATTTTCTGAAACAAGCCAACAATTTTTCAACTTCGTCTTGTTCCCTGGTTAAATTTTGTTTGTCTTTAAAGATACACTGCCACATTTTTTGTAAAATTGTCTCATGATTCATGATAACAATATTAAGAGTGAGAACGTCTACTCCTTCGCCACCTGAAAATGTTTAATTTTGGGATTCCTACATATGAATGAGAAAAAAAATTATTTGTAGGCAATAGAAAACACTTTTAGTTATGCCCTCGCTCAATGGTTGGCAACTTAAATATCGTAGGACTATGTACGTGCATCTGAATACCCACTGGAATGGCAAGGAAGAGAAGAGTTGACTAAGGGTGCCAACTGACACGTAACTATGAACATTGTGTACCTTCAGTATATTGCATAAAATTGTATTTTAACAAACTTCATGTATTGTATGGCAGTGATTGTAAACATAAACATACATAAAGGAAACTTTTTATCGTAAGTGTTGGAATAATTTGGTTTTAAAACATTTTTTCCCCATTTATTGAGTGTTAGAAAGCAAACATTATAAGCAGGAAATTACACTATTTATGAACATTATATGCAGGAAATAAATACATTGTCCTTATGGGGGAAATATTGGGACTTTAAAAATATGACATTATAAGCAGGAAAACATTATATGCAGGAACATTATAACAGGGTTCTACTGTAATATTAATAATGGAGTTTTAAATATTGATTGAAGTGTTTTGCACTAAATCACTGGTTTAATGTATGTGACCTACTATCAGATGAACTGTCATCATATGCATCTTCCTCATCTTGCTGCAGCCTAGCTACACATTTTCTGTATGGGGGCTGAAATGGTCTGCGCTTTCTCTCAACACGATTAAACCAAAGTTCAATAGTCGGGGTAGGATCAAAATCACAGACACTACTTGATTTCATCTGGATACGCATCAGTGATGATAATGTATCATCATTAAGTTTGTTGTGCCAGTCAGTTTTGGTAGACTTCATCAAAGAAAATCCTCTTTCACAATCTTCGGTGTGAGTAGGTAGAGATAACACAAGATTCATGAGTGAAAGAATATTAACAAATTTGTTCTTGTGTCTTGTATTTATTTATTATTTCCCTCCAAATGGCTTTCTTTGTACACAGGAGTACAATACTGGTAAACAACATTTTTCAGAGCTGTCCATTCTGGCTCCACCATTTCACACTGAACATTACTGTTCACAAGGGAACTTTAAAAAAAAAAAAATGCAACATCTTAATGATGGAACTGTCACCAAAGTATTGTTCATTATTAGAAGGCCATGTTTTGAAATTTAAAATATTGATTGCAACAAGTAATTCAGACATTTCATTGTCTTTATCTGTGAGTCGAGATTCCAGACATCTAAATTTGCCTGTCTCGAACAATGGACAGGCATTAAAGTCGAACCCTGGATGTAAGTATAGATCCAGATGAGATGTTGAAACCATTCCAGGGAAGAATGAAATCAGGCTACAAAAAATATAACTAGTGACCAACTAGTCCACGGATCAATGCCAAGATCATAAAGTTCTTTACAAAAAAGGTTCTACATATTATCATTAACATCTATTGCTCATTATTAATATAATAACTAGCCCAAAAAAAAATCCAAATAAATCTTAATAAGGGATAAACAAGAATGCAATTTTTGAATCAGGTTCAGACTTGATAATTTTTTAGTAGTGTTAATAAAAATTGAGCCCGCCAAGACAAGTCGAATAGATTTTATTTACGATTTAATTAAATTAAGAGTATGAAATATCGTCATGTGTCATGAAGCAGCTTACCCGTCGCTTGCCGAGCACGGGAGTCTTCTCACTGATGCTTTCCTCGAGCTGACGCAAACTTTGCTCGTGGTCCGGCTCCCCTTCGCTCAGCGGCCGGCGACGCACTCCCCAGTTGAAGTTGTCCGTGCTCTCGCCCTGGCGTGGCAATAGCATAGCTCAGCCAACCAGACCGGCAACACACACTCCTCACATAGTAAACGTGCACATGTTACTTTACTGTTATAAACTTCAAACTTTGAATCAACTAAGAACCACAACACAAATGTTCAATGACACTTTCAAGATCTAACAACTAAAGTGTGAGATTGGAAAAATATTTTCTAATTAGCACGCCGTGATAGTCGCATGTCACAGAGTTTAAAAAATCTGGCAACAAATATTCTGTTTGCAACCTTTAAGAGTAAACATAAAAAACAACTGACCTCAACTTGTATAACTTTACCTACTTATTTGGGAGAAAATTAATTTTAAGTTACACCTATCCCTCACTTAGCACGTCTTCAGATTGCGCGAATTCATTTAGTGCGATGTGAATTTTACTGCCCCAGTCTTGAATAACACGCTGTAAATTTCAGTTAGCACGAAATCTCAGCAGGCAAAAAAAAAAAAAAAAAGTCAAGCACGACGCCACAAAGTCTGTTTCAACTTCTGTAACAACAGATGTGCAGTGGGATACAGTTAGCCAAACAAGGGGGAAAGAGATGGGCACACAGGTCTGTCTACGCTATTGGCTGTTGTACAAACATCAGCTATGGCAAGTTAAATTGCGGCTATGGAGTGTAAAGGACCAAATGTTTTTACGTCCGCGCGTATGCCGCCGTGCCGTACTGTTGTCGCCTAGCCACAAACCGGGCCGTGAACTCAGTCTAGCCAGTGGCAGGGAATTCACTCAAACAAATGCAACGTCTATCCATTCAGCTGGAGGTAACTGTACGTGCTTGATTACTCATAATGCATCGTGTTCAAGTATTTGAGACAAAAACTAGAAGTATTATGGCGCGTAAATTGTCACGAAGGCCACGCTTATGTTGGTCGCACTTTAGTTTTATGCAAGTCAAATGTGCGCACAATCGTACGAAATAAGGACTCTTACCAAAAGTTTATATAAGTCTGATGCTGTTGGTTGTACTAGCGGGAATATATTTGGCATCAGATACCGGAACAGAAATGAACAGATGATTCACGTGGAAAAGGTTGTTAAATGAATGTTGCAATGAAAAAAGTAATCATTGGCCTGACAGGATTGGTGTGAACCAGGTGGTAATACGCGAATAAGCATTTTAATATTTGAAAAATTAAAATGCAACTATCCGGACAGTAATATCGGTTTCACTGCCAGTAAAGGATGGTTTGGAAAGGTACGTGACGTGAGTTAAAGGTCATGCCTAGGCGGGCAAGTCAGCCAGCCGACTGATGATAAAGTACATAACTACATATCTCCCATTACGCGGTGTCGTATTTGTCATACAAAGTGAAATGGGCGGCATATAAAGATAAATGGTGTGACACATTTATATTGAGTGTTATTCAACGCATTTATATTACGTAAAGTATATTTTCCTACACAATTTTGGAACACATTAAATAAATTAGCCTTGCTATTTATGGAAACTAATGAGTAGGGGGAGCGAAGGACTCCTGTGGCAAGGTAAACAATCAAACTGGTGGGTGTGGCAAAAGGTCTATAGAAGGGGAGGTTAGCTGATGGGGGTGTGGCCTGTGACGGCGGGGAACTGTGACATCACAGTAGGACCGTAGCGCAGCCTGACTAGCATTAGCTCAAAATTTTCTACCATAGTCAAAAAACAATGTAAATTGCAAGATTGTTATTTCTAATGTAAACAATAAAATTTTATGAGATAACAGAAAATGTAACTAAAGGAGTAAATTTATCTATAAAAGTGTCACAGTATGAACTTTCCTGCATTTGAGGCCGTACATATCACCGAAAGGACTTTTACTAAATTAATAATAAATTTATGAATTGCGTACGGTATACATTAAAAAATTTATCTGCGTTCCCACACAGTTAAGAGAGGAAAACTTAATTATTGAAAAGACGCAGATAACACATAACAATCAAATAATAAAGAAAAATATAATAATAATTAAAACACTTGAAACAACTGAAGGAACTTCGTTTACCACTATTTACATAGATCAACACAATTATGCTATTTAAACCACCACAAAAGCTGCAATTATTAAAGTTCAGTTATGGTAGCTTACAGGAGTTTATCCATAATTTTCTCGTAACACTGAACAATCAGATTTTATCTGTAAAAAGAATATTAGTACCATGACATAAGTACCAAAATCTCCATAGACATTATGTATTTAAGGTCAAACTTTTTACAAAAATCTGTTTTTTATTTTACAATACACATACACACTTCTATATACGCCTACTATAGGTACACAGAAACTCTGTATAGCTATGTAAGGATCTTCTTAATATTCTTTGCTTGCGGATCTGAACCATTTTTGTTTCCTGTGTGTCGTCTTTTATTCCCTGAAATTTCGTGAAGCATTCTGTTCAAGAACTTCAAACGAATGAAAATTCGCCGAGTCACAAATATTTTAACGACAGCTGCTGGAATTTCGTTAATCTGGCTTAATATTGTTACGAACTACAGCAAGGCCGGGACACGTGCAGGTGCAGAGCTGGCTGACGGCTGCCGCAACATGAGATGCACCGCGCGCGCCTGGAAGATAACAAGGATTGTCGTGCTACACCCTGTTTGGTGAGTACTTCGGACTATTTCCCTCCCCGAATTCACATTTGTTGGCCTTTTCGCGCCGACTGTGTTTGACTGTCTAGAAGCAGGTCTAATTCGTCGGAATTTGTCTTGTGTTTCAGACAGGGTCCAACATTTGGGCGCCAAAATTGCACCCATCATGTTGACCAGGACCTCGAGCTTCGAGTCTCTTTAAGAAGAGCTTTATCCCGGTCAGACGTCCAACTTTGAAGCCCCGGGTGATATTTTAAAATATAACTTCTCGCTACAACCAACAAAAGAAATTATTTAAATGAATACCAGCGAGCAGTGCCATAGAGAACTTAACAAATAAGAATATGTGAAATTGTTACAGTAATGAGTGGACGAACCTAACATACTATAATATGTCAAGAAGGACATTTTTAAATTGTTTTTCTGTGCTTGATTTGTTGTTAAAAGTATAGTATAACTGGTGTTAATCATATCGAGCCGGCCCTCCTTTTAGTAACTTGTTAATACCTTTTATTGTGAAACCAAAACAAAGGGAAAACAGATTTAATTTAATACTTTTTAAATAAACCAGGAAACCTATAGACCAACCTACTTATGTAGTGATTTTTTTTTATTAACCTATATACGTATATTTAAACTAGGGTTGTGCGAGAATGAGATTTAGGCCTCGAGAAATTTTCGAGAAAGAAAATATTTTTCTCGCGAGAAACGAGACGAGAATGAGAAATTTTTAAATAATCAAGATTTACTTTAGATATCACTTTCAAAATATATTGTTCTGTAGATAAAACTGTTGTTTATCATATAGAATGTCAATTTAGTTGCCTGTGCACAACTGACATATACCACACGTTATGTAAGCCTACACTAAATTATAAATAAACATTCACTTAGGTAAAAGTCTAGTAGCTAACATGTTAATTGTGGTTCCGTTGACTTATCACCACTTTTTGTGTAATACTGCCACACTGTTATGTCCACATCTTCCATTTTACCGTAAAATCAAAGTTTATTTTGACAACAAAGTTTACTTCTGTTAAACTGTTATATTCCCGCAACACTTTTTTTTCCACTTGGTTACGCCGCAGTTAAGAAAGAGATAAAGCAGTATTAGGAAATTATTCTCATATTCCTAATAACATTTTACAAGCGTCACATTATTTATCATACCCGCAGAGTAGCTCGCATAAACGGGAAACATTGGTACTGTAATGAAAACAAATAAATTTATACTAAGGAGGCTTTGGCAGGATTCATTACTCGTGACGTCTTACGACTGAGTGAAACAAAGGTAGAAAAGGAAATGGGATAAACATACTATTTATTCTGCCTTTTCAACGGGTTTGAACACACACATTCACGTAATTTTACGTAATACAAGGGCGTGAATTGTTCTGCGTTTTCAATCCATTCCTTTACATTCCAGTCCATTTAATAATCACATGACTTGTGCAGTCTTTTAATGGACCTATTAGCCTAATCTCATCTTTTGCAAAAATACTGGAAAAATTAATGAATAATAGATTAACAGATTATCTTGAAAAAAATATTTTATCTAAGTCTCAATATGGATTTAGAAGTGGGAAATCTGTTAATGAAGCTTTTTTCAAATTTTCCTCCACTATTCTTAAAGCACTAGATAATAAAGAGAATGTGGCAGGTATTTTTTGTGACTTAGCTAAAGCTTTTGATTGTGTTGACCACAAAATTTTGCTAAATAAACTTCAATTTTATGGTATTAGAAATACTGCGCTCCACTGGTTTACATCTTATTTGTCAAATAGGTATCAACTAGTAAAAATTTCTGATAATAGACATAGTACAGTTCACTCAAATAAAGGGTTAATTAATCTTGGTGTGCCTCAGGGGTCGATCCTGGGACCATTATTATTTTTGATTTATATAAATGATCTTCCTTCTTTTATAACTGATCAGTCTGAAGTAATTTTATTTGCAGATGACACTAGCATATTGTGTCATAACATTAAAAATCAAGAATTAATTCAAACATTACATAGTGTATGTGATAAATTAAATCAATGGTTTAATGCTGATAATCTTACTCTAAATATTGATAAAACAAGTATCTTAAAATTTCACTTACATAAACAGTCTAACCCTGTAGTTCAATTGAATTATAGTGATACTAAAATTACAGTAGCAAATAGTGTTAAATTTTTAGGCTTGCATGTAAACAATACCTTGTGTGGCAAGGAACATATAGTTAAAATAATACCTAAACTATGTTCAGCTTGCTTTGCACTTCAATCGTTATCAGCAACTGTATCTGTTTTTTTATTTAAAACAAATATATTTTTCGTTTTTTCATTCTGTGATGTCATATGGGATCATTTTTTGGGCATCATCACCCTATGCTAATGATGTTTTTTTTTACTACAAAAAAAATTATTAGAATAATGTCTAATGTTGATCACTATGATTCTTGTAGACCATTGTTTAAGAATCTAAGGATACTTACTATGATGTGTCAGTATATATATACTCATTAATTAATTTTGTAGTTAAAAATAATGATAGTTTTGATAATAACAGTGCAATACACACTTATGACACCAGAAATAAATCCGACTTGCATGTGCCAAGTAATAATACATCAAGGTATCAAAAAGGTGCACTGTACTCTGGCATAAAACTTTTCAATGCACTCCCTCATAAACTAAAAGCAATCTCCCATTGCAACCCAAGACTATTTAAAGTTCTACTCAAAAACTATTTATTAGAAAATTCATTTTATACATTAAATGAATATTATAATAATGTTTAGAATAACTTATGATGATTTGTTTGTATATTGATGTATTTATATTTTGTTTTAATTAGTACTAATTTAATGTGATATTATGATTTAATTAATTTGATTGTTTGTATTGTTCATTTTTGTTGACTTTATTGACATGTTCTATATTCTTTTAAGAATCTGTTGAAAGAATTTTGGAAATAAAAATAAAAAAAATAAAATTGAAATAAGAAACGGAACAGCGGAGCAGACTCAGTCTGGCAGCATGACCACCATTCCCTTTTGTTCGTTAAAAAGTAAATTTCGTATTTTGCCGTAATATTCAACATTTCAGTATACTATTAAACATTACCGAATAAAATATTATGACTAAATTAAAGGTAATGCTTTTAATAACTTTACCGTAATAATGTGTATGTAAACAAAACCAATTTTGTAGGTTAGGTTCGAACGTATTTTATTATGTATTAGGCCTACGCTTACGTAATTTAAAAATTAAATACGGCAGTTTTTCTTTCAGGATAAATTGGAATTTCATAAGACAGTGTTTATTCACAGTTTCGGTTATTGATAAAGGTTTTGGATTGTTGACTATCGGCTAGTCTAATATCTCTTAATGATTGCATCATGTTTGCTTTGTGTTCCGCTAAATCATTTTTCGTCCAAACAGGCAGACGCGTTTGGTATTTTTAAAACATTTAAACTAAAATAATGGCAGTGTGTGTGTAATGTTCAACATATAAAAATACAACTATCAATATCAGATTTAGTTTCCATACCAAATTGAGTTGTTACCGGTACCAAAAAAAAAATTCTCGTTTTTTTTTCGAGAAATTATTTTTCTCGCTCGCTGTTCGAGAATGCAATATTTCTCGAAATTTTTCTCGAGGTTCGAGATCTCGCACAACACTAATTTAAACGATCCTCTAGCTCCCAAGCTGTTTGTGTGCAGGGAGTATCAAATTGTCTTGTTCACTACCTCGTGCCACCTCTGGTAATACTCGTCTTTTTCTTTATGTTTATGCTCAGCTGTTTCCTAGGATTTTTTTTATTAAATTAAAATAATATAATTTTACATTTAAGTCTACATTTAAGTTGAATTTTGTTCCGTCAATTTCAGGAATGACTATCAGAAGACACTTCAAAAATGTTCCTTTCATTCTAAAAAGTTGGAAATTTAGTATTCTAAAAAATGTTTTAAATTACAAGGACCATTTTATTCCATCGATAGTTCAAAATTAAGTTATCCAGAGAAATGGGGCTGACATTTAGAGTGAACAGATAGTTTGAAGAAAAAAAAAGTATTATTATAAGAATTATCACTGCAAAAATAGATCTTTTGACAACTGAATTTATGTAAAGAAAGAAATGCAGAGTGAAAATTCCTTTAATGGTGTTCTGAATAGGCTAGTAGGTATTAGGTAATAATTGTATACACTCTAAAATCATAAATGAATTTATTATAAATGTGGAATGTCCGCTGAACCTTTACCTCAACACTCTCGCTCTCATACTCCAGGAAGTCAAAGTCCTTGAACACTCCGAACTGTTCGGTAGCTCCGTCATCACGACGAGACCCTCCGGACAAGTCGTTGATGGGGCCCGACACTTCCTCCGTGGACGAAGCCATGCTCGACTGGCGTTCTATGAGGTCAGAGTTCTGGCTGAAGATCACCTGTGGCACAAGGGCATAACGACACTTACATACAGCTTACACAAAGCACTTTATGGTACAAAAAAATGCCACAGCACAAACAATACCATTTAATGGCCAAAATATATAGGAAAAAAATTCAAAAACAATACTCAAAAAACACAATTTATTCTACCACAGGGAAAAAAAAATTAAGTTTCAAAGGTTTTAATAAAAAGTGTTTCATATAACATAATCTGAAGTATGAATGATACTGGTATTTTTAAAAGCTGTTTAAGATATTACAACTATAATCATTGTAAATAATATTATTGTACTTATAGGATGAATCTGATGTTATATTATATTATCTACAATATAAAAAAAAAACAATTAGATAACATGTTTAATTCTGTTACTACTACTACCCAATAAAAGAAAAAATCTTAATTTGTATGAATACAACTTTTTGGTTGTCATTGAGCACTTGTGAAATTTCTTCATTATTCTCTAATCCTACAGAATATGCATTCAAAAAAATGGCTCATATGTTACAACAATTTTATACTGCGTATACTGTATATTTTCACAAAATAAAAAATTTCCCTTATAAAGTTTGTATACTTAGCAATTTATTTTATAGTGCATACAAATTTATAATGATGATAGAAACTATTTGTGGTAATAGCCTAATAGGTAGTGAGGAATAGTTAATTTACAAAATAAAATTGTTACAATTTAGTTTTAATATACATAAATGTTTGTTAGGCATCTAAGGACACATCCAGGGGTATGTTTTATAACACCAGCTAGGTTTGACCATTTTGCCAATACACAATGATCAAACCTTAAAGATTTGTCATGGCAGTACATAAAACGCTATATATTTTTAAGCCAAACATAATATTTCAATGCTATAAAATGTGGCAGCCCTGAAGAGTATTGCACCTTCAGGACTAAAGTCTCAAAGAAAAATTACAGCTGCCAAAAAATATTTACACAGTACTGTTTAAATGAGGCTTAATAAAAGTGTGTTGATAATGTTACAATACTACACAGTATTTTTGCAAATTGCAGGGCATAAATTTAATGGATGGCAATTGAATTTCCAGTGCATTAGGTACCACTCCAGTGGCTGAAAGGATGCGTTATCAAAGCGCCCCGATGTTCAAATGCTCCCCGGGAAGCAAGCATCAAGTTCAGAGGTTTAGAGTTAGCCTTACACACTAGCAACCAGCTGTTTGGTGAACATTACCTTTGTGAGGCAGTCGCTAGTTAAGATGTGAGAAAATCTTATTCGGTACAGGTGTGTTGTCAAAGTGCCTTTGGTAAATTCAAAATGCTCATTTCCCAGTACTCCATCTGCATATTGGCTATCTCTGCGAATGTTAAGTCTGCCAAGCAGTTCGTAAATTTGTAATTACATCACTGTATTCACTAACAGTCAACACTGCACTAATTTCTTAAGCAAAAATGTAAATTACCAGAACCAACCATCACTGTACTATCCACTGGCTGGTTGCTAATTAGTACGGCTACCTCTAAAGCTTTGTGGCCTGCTTGGCACTGCTTCCCGGGGAGCATTTGACAATCACTGTGCTGTGATAACACTGCCTCTCAGCCAATGGAGTGGTGCCTAATGTTTGGGAAATTCAAATTTGCACATTACTGTTTGCGCTTGTAACTTTGCATGGTTGCGATTCCAAACATATGTTCCTTACCAAAAATTGCTTATCTTGGCATTCTCTACCATCCATTAAATTATACCCAATAATTCACGAACATACTGTATATTTCAGAGGAGTGTTTAGAGATTATTTTATGATCACTCCCCTTTCCAATAATGAATGTTCTACACACAAAAAATAGTGTTAACCCATTTTTAAAAGTTGTTACGAACTACGATTCTAAGTTTTTATTTTAAGTTTGGTTATTATTTGGTTATTATAATGAGCCAAATTATGGCCCCTTGAGGTCTATATTGCAGTATTGAGGATTAACTGTTCTGTAGAGTTCAGTCAAATACAGTTGCAATTTCTTTTTGAGCTGATTTCACAAGTGCTTAATTAGCTTCATACCAAGTATGAACATTGACCATGCAACACAGAGGATTTTACCATACATGGATAAAATAACATAATATGTACATGTGCCAGAAATGGGTGTTCCTTACACTAACATACTAATAATTAAATACCATAACTAGCTAGCTTTCCAGTTGCAAGCAGTAATTAAACAATTCAATTAGTATTGTCGAAACCTAGGTCAGGGAATCTTTTCTATAAGGGGGCCAGATTCAGATCCCAAGTTGACGTTGAGTGTCACAATGTTATTAATTGTATTACTGCCAAGTGAGTTACTGGCTCCGAGATATTCTTGCCTAGAGACAACGGTTTGGCTTAGTGTCACATTTTACAAATTGCATCCTTACAGTACAACTTTATTTTTGAAGGTTGCAGTGGGCCACTCACTTCAAGCTCGCGGGCCACGAATGGCTTGCTGGCCGCTGTTTTCTCAACCAAGGCTAGTTCAAACACTAATAATCAATAAGTATTTCTAGTTTTGTGACTTTCTGTCCAGATGAAGATTTTAAAAT
The DNA here is from genome assembly GCF_032445375.1 of Bacillus rossius redtenbacheri. NCBI lineage: Eukaryota > Metazoa > Arthropoda > Insecta > Phasmatodea > Bacillidae > Bacillus > Bacillus rossius. The sequence goes on along the minus strand of NC_086330.1, from coordinate 135,462,373 downwards.
AATCTCTTAATTATTCAAAAGATGTAATAAAATATCTCACAGTCACCTATGCCTACAAAATTTTAGGGTATACTTCTTTTGAATTTTATTTACTATCAATTTTATTTAAATATTAAAATAGAAAAACTAACAGATGAAAATAATAAAAGTTTAAAGTTATATAAATTTACAAAAGGCGTTGTAATTTTCTTAACACCAGTAGTTTTTTTCTGTGAATAATACAGTTATTTATTAAACAAAAAATATATAAAATGAATTAAAACTATTATAACTTTACTCAAAATGTCAGTTGACCATAAAAAAAACTATGAACTTGCAATTGTTTAACCAAGAATAATAATTTTAAATGAATTAAAGAAGGATTTCAAAAACATATGCTGGATAACTACAATCTGGAAGGAGATCATAATTATTATACTTGCAATGTATGGAGAGAAACTTAATGGTAAGTTATTAGACAGTACATAGCAGCAGGTGTGCGACATGTAGACAAAGCCACCCAGCGCTACAAACCAACAAAGCGAAAAGAAGTACAGAGTGAATGACAAAGCAATGGCAAGGTGCAGAAAGGTGAGTTCACAGGTGCTTGCTGCACTACAGCTACAACTACTACAGCTGGTAACCAAGTTGGTTTTATTAACTGGCAAATTAAATGCCTGGTCCGTAGCATTACGTCTTTGCAAGAGAAACCAAACTAACTGAAAGTGACACCACTCCTAAAGCTGACAATATTAGTGTGTTAATGTGAATTGAGTTACTGGAATTTCTTTATTAACTTTCTTTCTTTTACTAAATAAAAATGCTTAGATTTTGCAGCCAAAAATATTAGAGGTATGTGTATTTATGCATATAATTAAAATTAAATACATTTAGTGTATAACAAAGAACAATAAACAATAGTTTGTTAAATCAGCTTTCCTCATAGAGGTGGTACATGGTTTTACTGGTAGAAATGCTCAAAAACTAATAATAGCCTGAGGACAAAGCGACAAGTGGTGCTAAAATGTGCTTCAAGAGAGGGTTCCCCAGTAATATCAAGTTTGAATGTGAAGTTAATAGTTGGGGGGGGGGGGGGGGGGATTTTATGAATATCAACAGAAGAGAATAGGTATGCAGCGAAATGACACACACATTTACAGAAAATACTGACAATCTAGATTCATGGGTGTGCTAACCTGAATCCCAGAGATGTGTTAATATTAATGGTGCACATTTCCAACTTTTCCTGTAGATGATGCACACGTAAGGCAGTGTACCAATTCAAACTTTGTGGCATGCATATTTTATTTGTCATAAACTACGCACATACGCAGGTTATTTTTTCTTTTCAAATGGCCCATAATTCTGTATAAAATACCTCATAAACACAAAAATAAAATAGTGTGCATAGTTTGCCAATGATGTAACTTGCTCACGGTGCAAGACTCAACAGTGTGATTGTGAATGTGTGCCTATTTACAAGCTACATACAACTGTCAGGAAAGCCTCAAAAGCAGCTAGTCTGTGCAAGGAAATGGATAAAATTTGCCATCAACGAATTTCCAAAAATTTTTATGGTGAGATACTTTTAAAATATTTATGGTCAAACATTTTACATTTAGGTAATACTTTGGCTTCGAACTTAAATAACTGGTAATTTGTAACATTTGAAGCACATGCTTGGCTAAACTGATGCCAACATAAATCATCATTGTTAGACAGCCTTGGGAATAATTGGCACAATGTAAGTTAAAAATAATGTGGTTCATTATACTTTGGATGCAGGTATAATGTGGCCAGAAGTCAGCTGGGAACAGCAGATGTAAAGGATGTAAATCATTCTGGTTTGTTTAAAGGCAGTCCAATTTTACAGGCAAGCATTTCATTCATTTGAAGGAATAATTGGAGGGCTGACAAAACAATAGATTTTTGGTTAAGTTAAAGTAAATCCTGCAGTTTAAGTGGCTTATATAATTATAAACAGAGGCTATTTACATTTTAACTAATTTCTTCTCTCTCTCATGTTAGAGTTTTAGATGAAATGAAGAGAAAACAGGCATAAAAATGGTCTAAAAGAGGTTTTTTTTTTTTAAAGCTATCAGCCACTCCTGTCCATGTTTTTTTAAGTGCAAGGATCAGGCATTATGAGTTTTACTAGAACAGTACCAGTTTTGAATGCTTAGTTCCAGTGCCCAAAAAAACTTTTTTTTAAAATAAATAGTGGCAACATAAAAAAAATCTGAAAATAGTTTAGATTTAATTAAAAATCATGCATGTAAACAAATTTTTGAAATGTTTAACAAAATTTCTTGATTACTGCCAATAAGAACTTTTTAGAGACAGCAATTGAAAAACATTTGTTGATAATTTATGCTTTTGCATCTCTTGGAGAGTTAATACCAGGTGGTGAGTGTTAAGTTTATCGTCCACCAAAGTGCTGTGGTAATATTAATTAAGACTGCACAATATAACTATTTATTAATGAAATTTTTCACATCTTGACAGGTGTGGAGCAAATCTAATTAAAATTAACTGGGGCTTTACTTCAGTGTACTTTCTGATGATTATTGGGTCTTGTCCTTGTCCCCACCCCAAAACCAATCTCTGATTACAGGGATAACAATTTATGTCTTCCAACAACAGCTTTATAACAAGAGATTTTATATCAAGATATTTTATATCAAGTATAGTACTTGCACAAGAAAGTGTTTAAGTTAACATTCATCAATGTCAACAAATGATAAACTAATTTTCATCTTCCAAGATATTAAACCTTGAAGTTTTTTTTTAGCTACTAAAAACTCAGAAAATGAGGCATTGTTTATTAGGTACTAATCCTTATATCAATAATAACCTTTATGTAGATAATAATTATTAGAAGATTATTAGATGATAAATTTATTAGATGGTAAGGGCAGCCAATAACTTTATAAACATTTCTTTAAGTTATTTTGATGCAATAAAAAGAGAACTAATAAATTGATTGGTGAAGTTTAAACATGAGTTATAATACGGAAAATGACTGCATCTCAACTCAGGAATTTCAATCACAAAATAATTGTACAATTACATTATGAGTGATAAAGGATCTGGGTGGTATGACAAAGCCAAAGAGAATATGAGTACATGGTTGAAGTGATAGAAGTATAGTAGTATTTTCTGCAGCCATGCAAATAACCTCCCACCACCAAAAGCTGAGGACATTTAGCAGCAAGTCACACACACACACTTGTTCGTTTACCTTATTAAGTGTGTTAATAAAACCATCCTAGATACAGACACGGATTACCACCATCACATATGGAAAACAAATAAAGGCCAAAGTTAAGAATCCACTACAGCCAGGGTCATACATAACACATTATTTAGAACAAACACATTTACTGACAACATGTACAAATATATTATCTAAAGACACTGAACAAAAAAAATAATAGTCACTCTTGTTGTGACATGTTTCACTTAACATAAATATTTTTTGTTAAACAAATATAACATTCATAATATTGTAAGGCATTGCTAAGCAGATGCTACATTTATTATAAGTTTCTGGTTCACTTGATACTGATTCAGTATCAGATACCTCAGAGGTACAGTAAACTTCAAAAAAACAACAAACAGAGTCAACATGATTCGAACAAGAGTGATATATGGAGCCAGCTGTCCTGCTTCTCCTCTGAAAACCACTAATTAGCTAAGAAAGGTGTGACAAATCGAACGGAGAAGCACTCTAATGTAAAGGAGTATGAAACTGGAGCCACTTAAGGGGCGGAGAGAGAGAGAGAGAGAAGGATAAAGATTCCACATTAGTAGGGACAAGATTATATGGTGGATAGCGATAAAGCTGAAATAGCACAGAAAAGCATGTCAATACAACATATAATGCTGAAATAGAAATTAATACACCATAAACCACTGAATTGCAACAGAAAATCAAGAAATTAATTAGCATATTTATCATAACTCACTCAGATTACAAAAACTTAATCTTTTAATATATTAAATTCAATATATGTAAATTATTAGCTTTGAGTTTCAACCAAAATGTATGTATTAAATGTATTAGAAAAATTTCACTTTTTTTTAATAGTATTGCCACTGTTATTAGTAACTGAAGTGCATTATGTATCAAAATGACAATGTGCTGGTGAAATATCATTGAACAAGTAAGTGTAACATTTGTTGAAATTTTTGCTATCTTTAGGAATAATCAGAGTTCATAAAAAATAAAAAATTATAACACCAAAATCTCTTGTTTTAAAAATGAAATTGGCTTAAAAATAAAACCATAAAATCTTGTCTCTACATATTATATTCAAAAGTTTTTTTAGGTCAGAATATATTTTTCAGTGTCCATTATTGAAATCTCACATTTATTAAGGCAGGGAACACATGTTAAAGAGACTATTGATTATCATTTTACAGTATAAAACATATTTAAAATTAATTAAATTCTGAACCACTGGCAATTCCACAAGCAGAACATTTTTTTTTTGTGCAGCCAATCATTATGCCTCAACAAGGTCTAATTTTCAGTAATAAACTACAAAAAATTGTTATAAATCAAAGAACTATTGAATTAAAGATGGCTTCTTTCAGTTTACTTCCTTCCCTTTAAGAAAAAAAATCCTGAGTAATCCAAATGTCCATCAATTGCAATAGCTGTAAAAGTACTGTACTTTTTTTTTCCCCACTAAGGCACTGGAATGGCCAGGGATTTCAGAAACAAGCTATGATGCCAACAAAATAAGAATTTAAATGTTACTAAAAATTTATTAACATAGTACTGAAACTAAAATTTAAAAATTTTAAACAAAAAATTTAATATGTTTAAAAATTACTTTAAAACATTAAAAATTTGAGGCTTGAAAAGTATGAAATTTATTCCAGCAGACCTATTTCAATTCAAAAATTTTGTAAACTTAAAATATGAACTATCGGCGAAAATAATTCTTTTCGGCAACTTAATCAGTGAATTCTTAATCTTCTGAAGAGAAACCAGGGTTATTATTGACAAGTGGGATAACATTAATGCACCAAAACACCAAAAACTATCATCTTAAAATACTTAAAATATTAAAATTTACTCTCACAGAGTCTTATTATAAAAATTTAACATCCTTGTTAAAATAAAATAATGTAAAAAAGATCACATATCAAAGCAATGATTGTTCAACTCTATTGGGAAGTGGAGTATATCTTTACAAATGAACTATAACAAAAACTTACTGAAAAAAAACTCTATACAGCACATTCATGATATCACCTATCATCACACTTACAGCACTGCCAAAGTTATATTATTTTAACTATTTCCATATAAGTACCCTCTTCCCTTGCCAATGATGTCAGGTTACGTTAATGTGGCAACGTCAAAAATTTATGTTTTGATCTGTATCAGGTGACAAACAAGCTGATCTGTGCTCAAATCTTAATTAGACTAAAATATGCAGGGTCATTATGAAGAGCCCAGGCACTTGGATGGCCAAGATAATATTCATGATATTTTTAACCAATATGATTACACTGATTGAATCAGAAAATGTCTATTGCTAATAAAAGTCATTGAAAACCTTACAAATTATGCATACATTTAGATCACATTTACAAGATAATATTTACAGCTATGGTCATAATATTTGAAGTCTTAAAAGTTGTTATTTTTATTTTTGAAGGGTTTGAAAAGTTGTGCTTTAAGTAATGACGAAGGTTCCCCACCAAATTATTTGTCCTTGGGTCCTTATTCCTCAAGACGGGAATGATGTAGACAATTATTGAGTCCACAAATATAATGTCAGTTGGGACAGTGTTTCACAAATTTGAAAAAAATACATTAGGCTAAACTTTAATGTTAGTTTTCTTTGGTAATAGCTTACCAGTTCACTCTTCATAAATGATGACAAGGTGACAGTCACCGAGCAATTATTTTCCTTCCCATGATTTTAAAAAGAGAATGTCAGTACAAAACAATTCCTATTTAGAAAAAAAAAAATTTGACTCAACAGCTTAACTATTCCTCACTACGTATATCCATTTGCAACACACAGTATCTAATTTTCTACTATGAGTTTTTTAAATGTTTTAAAATGACAAATAAATATTATAAATAATATTTTTTCAGAACCTAGCACATCAACTAAGATTTTCAACTCAGTTTATACTTTTTGAGTTACAAATAGTTTAAATTTTGGATGTGCATAGACTTATAGAAAAAAAACTGATTTACAAAATATTCTGAAAAAAATTAACAAGGTCATACTTTAATGTATTACTTAAATGCTAGCAGCAGTATGAAAGTAACTTATGTATAGGGTTATTTTTCTAAGATTCCTATTAAGAAATATGTACTTTTCAGGAAAATAAATTAAATTTATTTTTCTTATAATGTTAAGTGTAATCTACTTATTGGAAAAATTATGAATGCATGTGTTGAAAATGCACTTACCGATGGACTCTTTGGCAGCCCCACTCGTTGTCCACATGTTGTCAGCAAGTTCACCAAGCACTCTCTAACTCTTCCCTGCAAGCAACAAACATCATGCTGTATCCTCACACTTTCAGGCTCCGGCTCACTTGCTGTGTTGCTAGTTCATTTTCTTGTCATTATATTAGTTGAAGGCTTTTCCTGTTAATTCATCTTAATAGATATGAAGTTTGTGTTTTGTCTAAAATTTTCTCAATATATATTATTTACTTTATATTATATAATAGCAGTAAAAAGTCACGCAAGTGTTTATGATTATGATATATTGCATAACCTCCTACAATTCACGAAAATAATGATAAGGAAATATTTGGTGAGAAAATATGTAACTGAACAACAAACAACTGACGTCGTACCGACCATGGCCTTTAAGCCCGTGCTCCGCACCGCCAGTACCGTATCCCGTTTTTGGAGCGCGCCCCTTGCCCAGCCGGATTGAGTCAGGCGAGCGCCTCGGGTGTGACCCCAATAGACATAATGAAAGTTAAAGGTACGGAACCCCGGAGACTCGAACCCATAATTCAATTAAAAGAAAATCAATTTGTACGAAATTACTAATTAGCCGACAAGTAATAAGTGCATCGTAGACACTCCGGGCGAGTACACCACGCACGGAGCAGACAACTAACCTCATTAACAGTCACTGCGGCCACTGGTCTTAATTAAAATGCCCGTGACTATGATCAAGTCAGAATAGGAGAAATCCCTCTAAAACAATTCGCAGTGGGACAACATGTTAGTAAATTTACAGTCGCCAACTTGATGTCACAATTTAAATAATTAAATACATTAAAACCATTGTTAAGCCTTAAGCACCCAATTACCAGGTGCTACATTTTAATTGGGCACCTGGAACATGTTTTAACTGGTAATAGAGTAAATTCAATTAATATAAGTTTTTTGACGCCGACTCACAAAGAAGAGAAAGTTTCTCTTCCTTGCGAGGCGGCCATGTTCTGCAGTCTCCAACCACTCCGCGCCGGGAACAGACGTGTGTCCGTGGGCAGCATCCAAGTTTTCTTTCTATGATTATTTTATTCTGTACTAAATCTTTAAATTTAAAACCTCTTATTAATTCATCGCTGCCCACGTCGACTCGGCGCGTATTTTACGGAACCGGGCCTATCCCGACCGTCTTCATCGTGATACCGCGCTGCGGATCGTATCACTCACGTAAGTGTTTCACCGAACTTAGGAGCCCGCTCATCGACCCCCCCCCCCCCTCCCTTAACTTTCGGCGCTGGCCGTCTCCAGCGAGCATCGACCCACGTCCCGCGAGACTGCCACGGTAACCATTGTCACGTAGTGTTGTGTTTAGTGTTGGTGAGAATTTTTGTAGCGGGACTGAACCGCGGAGCGGACTTGTAGAGTGTACTGTGTACCCACATGGACCCCCGGTGAAACTCCCAAATTAAATGTATTCTCGCCAACTCGTATATCATTTTCCGTAATTCCCCGTCCTCCACACGGCCGAGCGGCATTCACAGTCAAGGTAGAACCATTCAGGTTACATTCAAGCCGTGTACCTGGTGGGGCACGCGGGGGCAGAGTACCCACGACCCCACACCAACGGCCTAGCAGCCCGCTAGCCTGGCGCCCCTCCGGACAAGAGCATCGCGACGCCCGTAGCGCCCGTCATGTACCACCCGGACCTTTCACAGAGGTCGGGTGACGGCACAACACAAGAGAGATATCAAAATAAATTTACAGGAAAATTCATTAATTAAGAGTAATGACAAGAAAATACAATTACCAACTCCTAGTGAGAGACAGAGCTTAAAAAATTAGGTAAAAGAACATATTTACGGTTTTTGTCTCCAATGACTATGACTATCTGGAGTTCTCATGAGAGAACATGTCAAACATGATACAATAGGTTTGAAAAAAAATTCACTGTATGAAGCAATGAAAAAAATCTATGAAGCTTAAAACCCACTTTAATTTTAATACATCACCAACTCTTGGGGAATAAAGTCCCTCAATTTGTCCTTGTCCTATGGTCCTGACTGAATTCCTAATTTTATTCTTAAAGGTTGCTCCCAATTACTGGTTCCTCTTCTAAAACATTTATTCAACATAAGCTTAAAAACACAATTTTTCTGACAATTGGAAATATGCTAGGGTTATTCCCATTTTTAGCAGTGGGTCAAATTTAATGTGTTCAACTACTGACCTATCTCTCTTCTTAACTGTTTTTACAAAATTTAGAAAAAATAAATTATATTAAAAATTATTAATTTCCTTTTAAAAAATAAATTACATCACAAGCAACATGGGTTTAGATCTGGCATGTCCACTGCCACCATCTTATCACCTTTTTTAATCCTATCTCAATGCAGTTACTAACGGAGGTTAGGCTGATGCCTGCTATTTTGATTTAGAAAAAACTTTTGATTCTGTTAATCATGATATTCTGCTTGTAAAATGATCTAATTTTGGACTTTACAATAATTTTGTAAACTGGTTTACAAGCTATCTCAAAAACAGAAGTTGTTACGTTTCCATTAGTAATTGTATTTCATTTTATTTAGCCAGTTCAGGTGTACCTCAAAGTGGTACCTTGTCACCTCTACTCTTTAATATATTTATTGATGATATCTCTTATGTTTTGTCCCATTCATCTGGAGTATTGTATGCAAATGATTTTAAAATTTGTAGAACCATCACTTCCCTTAATGACTGTCTTTTACTTCAATCTATAATTGGTGTAATCTTAATTTAGTATCTCTCAACAAGGAAAAAACCAAAATTATATCCTTTACTAAGAAATATTTCCACATTTCTTGATTATAAACTAGACATTACTATAATTCAGAAAGCATTTTCCTTAAAATATTTGGGCATAATATTTGACTCAAAATAATATTTTCACCTCCACATAGATTACTTAATAGCTCAAGAAGAACTCTTGGTTTAATTAAATACATCACTTTTTACTCTACCAATCCCAATTCCATTCTTATTCTGTATTTTTTCTTTAATTAGGTCCAAATTAGAATATTTTTCAATAATTTTGAATTAAATCAATTCCTCCGATTCTGTTAAAGTTTAATCCATTTAAACTAAAATTGTGAAACTTTTAAATTTAAAACTCTCCTTTACTTGTTCCTTTAACCGATCGTAGAGCTCTTCTCAATTCCCTTTTCGTTAACAACTGTTATAACTCTTTAATCAACTGTAAGTACATTCTCGACAATACTGGACTCATGAGTTCCACAATTTCATAGTCGACTAAAGTCTACCCTATGCACTCTTAACAAAAGAAATGATATTCTGTACTGACTAATTTCTAAATATAACAAGTTGGATAATTTTCTTTAGCTAATTGGCTATAAATTAGCTCATCATTTTTAATACAAACATCAAATATTTGTGTTTATAAGGAATTACTGAATTAATTCTTATATTCCAAAAAAAAAAAAAAATTATTTTTTCCTAACAATTGATCTTTTTTTTAAATCCAAGTTCTAAGTTTGTATCCATATAATGTTTATTAATAAGTAATTATTTGTTTTATGTGTTGTTGTCATTGATAATGTGTGGTACTCTTGCGACGTTCTGTCTGCACTGGTACCGACGATGATGGGAGTCCATTAAGCCTGTGCGAATATCAGTTTTTTAGTTCGAATCAAATTCGAATACGAATACCAAATTATTCTCGAATACGAAATTTGAGTTCGAATAATTGGAATGAGAATTGAAATCCCATAAAACATGTTATATCACATCACATTACAATATGATAACAAGTACATATTTACTGATACAATGTATGTAGAATCAAAAAACTGACAGTACTAAAAATTTTAAGGTTCTCCAATTTTATAATTAGTTCGTATTAAAAAGAGTCTTGTCACATCACTACATATTAGCTAATTTCAATTTTTGTGGAGAAACACAAGCTGCTCTACATTTTTGGGGAGTAGACTCTCTCTTCTACACGTCACAATGTTGCCAGCTGTTGAGAAAAGTCTCTCACTGCACACTTGTGTGGCAGGTATAGGCAAGTACTTTCTTGCTACCACAGCTATGTTTCGGAAACAAGTGCGCCCCTTCTCTTACCAGAAACTGAAAGGATTTTCATTCTTTGGGATTAAGGGTACTGCCAGATATTCATTTACTTCTCCTTGGATAGTTTCTTCGTAGCTTGCAAGCGTAGACTGAGCTGCTGTTGAAGGTTTCACATAGGCCCACAGAGATGACTTCTTAATAGGCATTTCACTTGTAGCCTCACTTGTCTCAGTTATAGTTTCAGGTACTGTGTTCAGCTTACACAGCTTACATACCTCCCTGCACAAATTTTCAACCCATATTTTTTTTAATTTTCATCCTCAATTAGTGAATCTTTGAACCATGGATCTACCATCATAGAAAACACATTTACTTCACAATCTTGGTACACCATGTAACGTGATCGCAAGCTTTTAAGTAAGTTCTTGGCAAGAGTTTTTTTTTTTTGACGCACGGGACAGGATAATTGCCTGAACTGTCACTACGCGAGGAATTTAGGAAGGGTGGGAAGGGTATAAAGAGGGGGGGAGGGGGGGGTTGCCGCCTGCATCCGGTCGTTTACTGTGTGTTATCCTATTGAAAAACATTGACGTAGCATGATAGGCTTTTGGAGTCTTTGCTGTGAGTATGCGGCCAGATTTTCCACATGGTCTGTACAATTTTCTTTCTCTTCGCCGTCACGTTCGGAACGAAATTACAGTGCCGACAAACAATGTTTCACCCTCTAATCTGAAAACTGTCACCTATAACGTCCCAGGTGTATGGATTTTACAGACAAGTATTTATCTTTATCAGTATGCTGACAGTTCAAATCTATTTTAAACGACCTGACAACATTCTTCTACATAAAATACGTTAGTTATCGCTCCGAATTGCTGTGTTCAAACGGGCTTTACGTGGCCAGATGTAGTGATCCCGCTCAGCATTTTTCGTAAATGACTGAATATTCATTTTTTCGAAGTGTTAGTATTTGAAATCGAATTGAATACGAATAATAAACTATTCGTTTTGATATTCGAAAATTTGAATATTCGCACAGGCCTAGAGTCCATACATTGGCAATGATAACTGTGTACCTGTTTATATGTGTTGTGCCCACCACAGAAGTTTAACTACTGTTGGTGGGCATGTAACAAAATAAATAAATAAATAAATAAATAAATAAATAAATAAATAAATATATCAATAAATAAATAATTACTGGGACTTCACTCCTGATAAATGGTTCAATAATTTAGGTCACGACCAATCCCTTCGCAAAGTTTCCTTGAATTGTGTTGTGGAGTTTGTGTGTCTCACGACCTTGCTGTCGACAAGATGCTTAATCCAAGTTAAAAAATAACAATGGTTGCCATCTCTCTTGTCTACCACTGTTCCGCTTCCATTAATCTGGTGTGGTATTGTCAAGAGGTGCACGAGTTGAGTCAATTTTTAAATACTCGACTCAAGCCAAATTGTAAAGCTCCAAAAATTTTAGTCCACTGTTTGGTCTATGGAAATATAAAACCATCATGAAACATCACTAAGGCCAGAAGTACAATAGTCAGTTGCCCCCGTCCATCTATCATGTGACCTACAGCCTATCATATAGCCCAAAAAATTCCATTTGTCCATCCATAAAAAGCTTGGTAACTTCATACTTATGACGGATATATACATGAAATTATAACTTCCAAATGGTTGCAAGGGTTTTGTATGTCAAGTTTTATAGACTAGAAGTTTTGGAAATTTGTTTATTTAATTCTTTAAATGCTACATAATAATTATTTTAAAATTATGTTTGAACACATTTTAAAGTTTGTGTTTTGAACCAAAAATCGTTTGATTCACAGAAAAGAAATTAATTATGCATGGTAACTCTGAAAATGTTGAACCAATACCAGAGTTAAAAATATTGAGTTTAATAAGTTATAAGAGCATAACTTACATTACTAATCCAATTATTCAAGATAATTTTTCTCCAAAATTGAAGTTTTCTCAATTGTTAGCAGCATGTATAAAGGAAAATATTATGACGGAAGAATGGAATAGCTCAGAATAAATAGCTCAGCGGCTGATGGACAAACGGATGACGGGCAAACGGATGGCGGTAGGACGTGACGGGGTTTTGTAATTTCGGCTTAATACAAACCTGAAGTAATCTAGGATTATATACAGAGTAACTGTGAAGCTTGTACAACACAGTTCAGTAGGAAACGTGATTAGTTGATGCAGAACTGATTAAAAACTGGGCCTGTGCGAAAATTCAAATTTTTTAACATCAAAACAAATAGTTTATTATTTGTATTCATTCGATTTCAAATACTAAACTTAGAAAAAACTATTATTCAGTTATTTACAAATACGGCTGTGCAGGATCTCGAAAGTCTGGAAATATTTTGGGATCACAGAAGATTTTCTCGTCAGGCAAGGACAAAATTTTGAGAAGATTAGTACAACCAGATTAACACATTAATTCGGAACTATGTACGAACACATTAAAAGCTAAAGTATTTTAAAATCCAGCTGGTCGTTAAAAAAAAATAGAACTGACAGCGGCTTACTGATAAGGATAAATACGTCTCCATAAAAATCTAAACACTGCATGAGTGTTAAAAGTTGAAAGTTTTCAGATCAGAGAGTAGAAACACAGCAAGCCAGCTCTGTGATTAGTTTTGTTCAGAAGGGGGCGGCGAAGAGAAATAACTTGTATAGAATTCGGTGGAAAACATCTGGTCGCATACTCACAGCAAAGACTCCTAAAGCCTAACAACCTACGACAACATTTTTCTGGTGGATAATGCACAGTGAACATCGCCCAGTACAGGCCCACACTCACACTCCTAGCAGTCACAGCTCAGGCAATTATCTTCTCTCATGGCTATAAAAAAAAACCACTCACTCACTCTCTCACTCACTCTCTCTCTCTCTCTAAAAGGAAAGAGAGAAAGAGAGGAACATTCTTGGTTACTGTGTTCTTACACTTTAGAGTTAAAACAAGCCAAAAAATATAATCCATAAATTTTAATATAAATAATGATTTATTTTCACACAGTAAAAATTCAAACAAATAAGATTTAATTTTTTTTAGACATACATATATCATATTTAACTATTGATAAAACTGCTCACAATACATTATTTTCCAACTCACCCTCTTGGAGTTCTTCACACACACTGCAACTGCCTTACATAATCGCTTTGCATTGTTCATTAAAAAATTTGTTTGCAGTTCCTATTTTGATTACCACGAAAAATAATTATTTATATTTTCCTTTAAAAATTTGAATATTTCAACAAAATTTTATCTATAGTAATTGTAACTGACTTAACCTAACCAACCTTTCACTTTAGTATTATTTTTATAATTTCCCAGAAGCCACTAAAATACATGTTTACTTTTTCTTTCAATACATATTTGTTAAATGTGAAAATAAAAAAAAAAATATTGAATTCAAATTCTTACTATTCGAATTTGATATTCGTATGCGAGAATTCTTTGATATTCGTATTTGATTCAAGCTAAACAACTGATATTCGCACAGACCTAATAAAAAGGTATTCGTTACAAGTTAAGTACTTCAGCAAGCAACACATATTCTCCCGCTGTTTCATTATTATTAACAATGCAGATAATTAAGTATTGTATTTGCTAGCAATGGTGGCTAATTTTACATTATCTCTTACTGTATTTATGATTTTAATTTTTGTTTGGATATAATTACGGTCATTTAGTAAATCATCATCGTTCGTTAACCTATCTACAAACAGAAAAAAAAAAAAAAAAATTCTGTGCAAATTCCATACTCAAAATTTTGTAGAATTTGCTGTGGTAACAGCTGTCTTAAAATGGGCTTTGAATATCACTTTTTCACATACATAAATATTTTTTATACCAAGCATCATTGAAAATAAATAAATGTACAAAATAGATGTCTATTTTACCATCAGTCTAGCTGAAAATAATAATGGAGCATGTGTAGTGAAGACAAATACACAATGAGTGATGGATAAACATGGACGAAGCACCATCATTACAGCACAAACACAATAGTTACCATAAAAGAACTACCATAAAAAGAACTGATACTCTAGAAGAACTATAGTTACTACAGAAGCACAATAACTATGTACCACGAATGCACCATAGTTACCGTAAATAACCTGATCTATATTGGATAAATTAAATGTTACGGCAGTGCTACCTATTTCACCCTCCGAGCATAAGCACAATATTATCATACATACACCCTGCATATCCTTGTACTGGGCGTATAGAGTATAGGGCAATAACAAACTTGAATATTTAATACAGCAATAAAATGATAGTGCTGGTGTAGAAAATTGTTTTCATTTTAATTTACACAATTAAGATCCTAAATTTAAAGTCAGTAACTGCAATGCAACTTTAATTTCCTTGTGTTTCATAATATAATTTAAAAGTGTTTAATATTTTTTATTATTAATACATACTAGTTGCTTACAAACGTTTTGTAATAAAAATATAAATAGCTTAATTATGTACATTGAAATATACAGTTGTAAAATTATTTTGTTAATATAAATACTGTAGGTTGGGACTGTAGGCTACTATGCAGTTAGCAGCTAGACATCTGCGAATTGTGATTTTTCAGTTTGAAACGATTTCGAATCTAATTTCAAAAAAATTCACGAGTTTCGAATTTTTTTCGAATCGAATTTGGGAATATTATTTAAAAAAAACATAGATCATTAAAAAATTTTAACATACCACCTTTGAAAAACTTGTCACATAATTCACAGTTTAAATCAAGTAACTAAAATTAAAGTGAGACTATATTGAAGAAGCACAACCAGATTCTCAAAAAATAAAAATTATATGTCTATAGCACTAACATAAATCACTTCGCAAATCATTTCAAATTGTCATGGAGAAAGGTGAGTTCATCGACATGGTGCGGCAACAACAATTCTCTGCGGCTGGTAACTATGTTGCCTGCTGTAGAGAAAACTCTCTCACTTGCTACCTTATTTAGCATGTTTGACTTTCAAGGATAAAAATATTAATAAAAATATCACAGCATAAGGAAGTGGTACAAAAAAAAAACAAATTTACCGTTTTTATCACGTAAGCATCGCACATTTTATTCTAAAATCAAGTTTATAATTGGGGTGAGACCGTGGGTTCACTCTTAGCTGAGTTTTGAAATAAACAAACACCGTCGTATCACTACGCCGCGTCAGCAAGTGATAGGCTGAAATCATCTTGCGCGCCAAGCACTAGTTGCAACACACACACTTCAGTACAGTCGGTGCTAATAAAATAACGGAGAAGTAATTTAACAGGAAGCACCGTAGCACTTTGTTCAGCGTAGGTGGTTCATTTGCAAAGAAAAAACTATGCACTTTACGCCTAATAGCCGTCTTCACAAAATTATCACAAGTTTTGATAACAGGATACCTATTCAAGTGTCCTTTTCTTCCCGGGAGTTGTTAATGTCCCAGTGTCCTGTAATTCTTTCCTTGCACGAAGCACACTGCTCTTCGAAACACTCGTAAATTCCGCAGTTAAACTCGCGATATCGTTCACACGACAATCCGGATATTTGTCTGAAAATGTTTTAAAAACATTTAACACAATAGTTTTCTGTGCACTTTTCAAAGGCTTTCCCGTTCTGTGGTTTACAAAACTCGGTCCGACATACAACTGTCGCGCCGAGCATCAACTGTACTCTGTACACACGGCGTCTGCTAACATAATTGTAAGTAAATACTTGCTGACACATTAAACTGTATTGGATATTAATGAAGAAATGCTGTAATGCTATATAACAACAATTGTTATAAAAAAGGCAGTGTAAAAATACGTACTTACAAATGGTACGTAACCAAGGGACTATTTCTTGCGCACGAATAATGTGCGCAGCGGCCGGCAGCCAATGAAAATGTTTGTTTACAAAAGGCTTTGTTTATTCCAAAACTCAGTTAATTAAGAGTGAACGGAGAATACTATTATTAAAAAAAAATGTAAAGTAATCCATAAAAACAAAACCTATTCATGAAAAGTACATTTATTTAAAAAGTAGACTTTGCGAAAGCAAGTTAAATAATATAATTAATGAGTGATGCAAAAAACCATTTTATTCAACATAAAAAAAAGCAACCCGTAACAAGAACGTGATTTGTAACTATACGCATAACGATCGTGCGGGTTTACTCGGTTACTGACAGAGCGCGCGCGTGCATGCAGTCTGCAAGCTTGACGTGCGACGTGCCGCGCACGTCTATAATCACGAAGCCGTCAGCCCCTTCCTTCTTAAACACGTGTGCGCGCCGCCGCCACTGACGGCCGCGACAGCTGTCACCGTCCGGCCACCACCGCGTCGCCCGTTGCCAAGGCGACCGCGCCGCGTCTGGGTTACCATGGTAACCAGGCAAGTGCGCGCGCACACTCCTACCGGCCACCACCCCTCGCCTGGCCAGCCGAGTGCGCGCGCAGCTTCCCCTGCCTCACCCACCACCGCTACTGGCCGCCACCCCTCGCCTACCCCTCTCTCGCCAGGCCGAGTGGGTGCGCGCGCAGCCTCCCCCTCCTCACCCACCTCCGCCTGCCCAGCCGCCTGCCCAGCCACCTCCCCCCGCCTTCCCCTCTCCCACCAAGCCGAGGTCCGTCCAAGTCACGTAGCCCCAGTATGGGCAACTGCTGCGAAATCGCACTTAATAAAGCTACAACGAGTACAAAACAAATGTATTCGGGCAGTTACAGACACCCCAGTGTATTGTGCTGTAGCAGCCTTGCATCGTGAAACGAAGTCGGAAACCTTACAAGACTTCTACATCAGAACTACACAAACTTTTTACGATAAATGCGCAAATAGTTTAAATCCACATATTTCTACATTAGGAAATTATGATCCAGACATTAATGAGAAATATAAACGCCCAAAATCTATCCTGTCACACCGCCCGCCGTAGACGCGGACGTGGCAGGACTGCTCTCTGATTGGCCGGTAGCCCGCGGACCAATCAGAGCGCGCCCCCTCCCCCTGCTCCGAGCGCGAGAACACGCGCGCGGAGCGCACGCACACAAGCTGGCAGCTCACGTACATTAAGTTAAAATTAAGTTAAGTTAATATTAGGCCCCAATTATATATAAGCACACATAATCCCACTACACACTGCACAACACAAACTATCAGGCGAATCAAATAGTCGTGCTTTGGCCCAGCGGGGCCCTAATGGAATAAATAATTTATCCTTCGAAGATTAACAGCGTAGATGCTAGGCTAGAGTCTTTCAATGACAGAAGGTGGCAATTTCTCTAACTGACCGACTGCCTTTTGCTGGCAACAGGTCGACCTGAAGCTATGTCACCATTCTGGAGTCTGGCTCGATGCCCTGCTCGCGACCGCAGCTCACACAGCGTAGCACTGCAGCTAGGACTTATCAATGACAGATGGTGGCAATTTCTCTAACTGACCGACAGCCTTTTACTGGCGACAGGTCGACCTGAAGCTATGTCACCACTCTGGAGTCTAGTCCGACGCCACAGTTCGCGACCGCCCCACTTACACGATCATATTACACAGCCACAATGAGTGCTAACTGGCAGCACGACGGGAAACGGCATAAGCCGCCCCCAAAAAGACCAGACCTGACCAAACCAATGCGGACTAAAAGTCCAAGTGCCCCACCCCTTGCATAGTAGAACTTCTATCACGCCCCACTCTTCTTCCAGGACCATCCTTCTATTCCTGTAATCCACCTGCTTGTAATAATACATGACCTTTGCATCCCGTATGTATGTGCCCAGGGTTTTCACTCTGTCTATGGAGGTTTTACCTGGGACCAACTTATCTAGTTTTAGTCTTGAATTAAGAGTGAGGGGAGTTAGTCATGGCGAACACGTCTGCCATGGCTGGCCAATCCCCTCCTAGCACATGATGCACGTGACCTTTTCTGCATGGTTAAAAACCCGCATGTTTAGAGCGTATAGGGCTTGCCCTGAGACGCACTTAGAGTCTTCCCTACCTAGACCCCTCCCTTACACACTTAGTTTTAACTTAGGTTAGGAAAAAAAAAAACGTCACGTAGGCCGGCTGGAATTCCTGGAAGCGCCCGTGATTCTTGGAACTCCCAGCCCTTCCTACGTCACGCCCTGGCCCTCAGGAGGGGTATATAAGGCCGGCCCTTGGGCCAGGACAGGGGGGGGGGGGACATTTCATAGGGCAAGGCAATCACATTTTTCTAGTTGCTATACCGTTTTATCCAACATCTGAGCACGAAAATTATAATCAAAACACCACGTTGATTAAATAAATATTACATTTGTTTTAACATTTTATCAAATTTATGGCATAAATTGGTATTGTTGAAATGAAAATAATATATTTACTTAAAAGAAAATAAACAAATTTTTGTTGGCATGTTGAACCACTTGTTTATCCAACAACACCATAATTAATGGCGTCGGCGTTGAATTAAGCAATATTAGGATTAATAAAAAACTTTCTAAGGAAATTTTGTTTCAATAATGTTGAAATAGTAATCTCGTAAAATAATATCAATGATTTCATGAACTACTTTATAAATCACTGTTGACTGTTATGAAACATGCCTGATTCGGCTACGTGTTGTGTTAACTACTGCTACAACAAGAGAAGAGATAATAATAATTAACTTTACTTTAAGTTTCCGCTTGACGAAACTAGGTATGTGTAAATTATTAAAACGAAACAAAATAAAAGTTTTGTGTAATTAAAATAGTGATGAGCATTTTGTTTTCATGCCCTACAGAATTTCCTCTTTTTAGGCTGTGTGTAGTCGCACGTTGAGGACAAGCACACAATACATTAATACCTAGGTACTGTTCTAAATGTCAATGAGTCTCAAATTCTGCTCAAACTTGCTACTTATGTACTTTAATTAGTCTAAATGTTTTGTATGAATTTTATTTTTAGGTCGAGAGGGAGGTGTGGGTAAAAATTTTGTATTGCGTATCCAAGTCTATCCCTTGATACTAATGGCATTATCCTGTGGTAATGATTCTTGCTGTTTTAACATTAATTAAAACAGCAAGCATCATGTGCCACCGGATAAATCATACATGATCATGCCAACAGGATCAAGGGATAAACTTGGATACGTGATAGGGAACAATTACCGAGGTGAGGGTTGCGATAAAATGAAGTGTCTTTTAAATTTTTATGTTGAAATTAAGGTTTTTTTTCCTTAACAATTGCTATACACCTGTCTTCAAGAAGTGAAGATACGAGAATTTGTACTTTCACCTAATCCATAAAGAATTGATGCCATTGGTAACAGCTTCATTTCAGTTTTTGTGGGAAAATTGTACAACTTAGGCAGTTAAATTTGCCAGAAATACACATTGCCTGTGTTAATGATTAAATACTTCTGCACGTTTTTTTATGCATTAGTTTTGTTTGCGATTTGTAATGCAATTCGGTAGGTACCTACGAAAATCCTAACCTTAACTTCAATCAACGTGATTCTACTAGAACAGAAATTGTTTCTTGGACATAAAAAAAATGCAGCAATTTAATATAATCCAAAAATATGTTACATGTTATGCATTTTAACAAATGTTATGCTATGTAAACAAGACATTTTTAACCGAAATGAGGTTAAGGCAAACACTGTCCCGAAGGTAAGAAATTTACTTATTGTTTTAAATATTGCTCTCCTAAATAATTTTATGTTACGTTTACCGATATTTAGTTAAATGATTTGCTTATAAGGGGAAAAAAAAAATCAATATTTTTATAAATATTAATGCATGCACGAAAAAAGTCACAAGCTCGCCAACATTCAGTTGAAGCTGCAAATTTCCCTACTATTCAAATTAGTGTTTTAAGCATATTAACTGCAAATTGTACTTTCTACGATCAATGTTGTATTTAAATTAAAATTCACTTATAATTTGAAACGTAAGTCTTACTCCAGAAGGTACTTTATCTCGGTTTTAAGCCATTGCAACTTCGTTTTAATGTTTGTCAATGTAATGTCCTTTTCATAACATTGTTCCAGCTAATCGGGATACACTTTGTTCTTAGGTAAACCCTAGTAGGCGGCCATTGCTTAATCACTGTAGCGCACATAACACAAGACACCAACTGGCTGCAGTGTTGCCACAGTGTGCTACATAAACACGGTGTTGCCACTATGTCAATACATAACAGATTCTCTCCCCTCTTAAGATGTCACAAAATCACGAAACTTCGCAGGGGGTCGACGTTGTCGTGAGGAACATCGTGGAGGGGCAGAAGATTCTTCATGACAATCAAATCCTCGGAATGGAGAAGAGTCCCTTGAACATGGAGCACTTCCTCCCACTGCTTGCTGGTTTGATACAGTTGTAGACTCATTTCCAACCACCTCTGCATCCCTCTGTGGTGGGAACCCAGAAGGCAACTGTGCTCTGGCATAAACACCACCCATCATGAATGAACCAGTCTCCTGTGACCCTAGTGGTTGCCGTGAGGCATGCCGTGTCCTTTCGCTCGGACATAAATTTGAATGTCCCCTTGTTTTCTGGCCCAGACGGTGCCGTAGTTGGTCAACATGACGTCGATGTTCATGGCCGTGCTTGTCCCGCACTCTGTACATCAGCTGCCCTTCACTTGCAATCACGCATCCTGCAACCCACTTTGGCTCCTGCAAATAATTACGTAGCCAGATTGCCTCTCCAGAGACAAACTGCTGGGCCTGGTAGGTGTTGGTCTCGTGGGCCCGTGAGATTCCCTGAGTTTCTTCTTGTGCACTCGGATGCATTTTTGTCAAGATGGTCTTCAGGCACCGGTTCATCAGCATCTCTGCTGGAGTCTTTAAGTTGTCCAAACAAGGGGTTGTGCGTAATGAAAACAACATACGTGCCAAGCGTACTCTCCAATCACCCTGTACTAACTTCCTCAGTTTCTGCTTCACCGTTTGTACACTGCGTTCAGCCTGGCCATTGCTTGAAGGATGATATGGAGGTGAAAACATCATCCGGATTCCATTTTTCTTCATGAATAATGCCACTTCCTGTGATCTGAAGGCTGTGCCATTGTCTGCTTCTACCACATCAGGCAGCCCATGGCAACTGAATATGTCCCGTAATTCATGCACAACTGATGCAGCTGACATACTATTGACCCGCTTAACTTCTGGCCACTTTGAGTATGCATCAATAACAATCAAAAAGATCATCCCTTGGAACGGTCCAGCAAAGTCCATATGCAGTCGTGACCATGGCTTCTCTGGTGCTGGCCATGATACCATCTTTAACTTGGGTGGATTGTTGTGACAACTTTGGCACCTAACACATTCCCTTACCGCTTCCTCAATTCCTGCATCCAGCTTGGGCCACCAAAAATAGCTTCTGGCAACTGCTTTCATACGGACCATGCCATCATGGTTTGCGTGGAGCATCTTCATCATCACTAATCGTAGGGTGGTTGGGATTATAACCCTAGTTCCCCACAACGAACAACTCTTGTGCACCGACAGCTCATCTCGCCTCACATAATAAGGTTGCAAGTCCCCATCTTTAATGCCTGTCGGCCATCCTTCCTGTACATATGCCATGACCTGAGCTAACAAGGGATCTTGTTTAGTTTCTGCAGCCACTTTTAAGGGGTTAATAAGTGGCTCTGGTAAATCTTCCAGCATGAGTACATCACATGGTGCTGGGACTGTAAATTCCTGCCCAAGCAGAGGCAACCTGCTAAGAGCATCAGCATGACTAATTTGTGGCCCGAGCCTATATTCTAGTTCGTAATCATGCATGGCCAGCATCAGGCTCCAACGTAATAACCGAGGAGAAAGCGTATCTGGAATAGGTTGTTTAGGATGCAATAGTCTTAGGAGCGGCTTGTGGTCTGTTACAATTTTAAAGCTTCGGCCCACCAGATACTGCCTGAACTTAGTTACGCCAAATATTATTGCGAGAGCCTCTTTATCCAACTGTGCGTAGTTGCGCTCACACTGTTGCAATGTTCTGGAACCAAATTCCACAGGAGCCTCTAACCCATTCCCTAGCTCATGAGCTAGTACTGCTCCCACCCCATACTCCGAAGCATCACAAGTCAGGATCAACGGCTTGCCCAGGTCATAGTGGATAAGAACTTGATCTGACTGCAGCAGTCGCTTTGCGCTCTCAAAGGCCTGGCTGTGTACTTTTGTCCACTGCCACGGAGTCCCTGCATCAAGTAGTCTATGCAATGGCTCCAGTACTTCAGATCTGTTCTCCAAGTATCTTTCATAAAAATTTAAAAGCCCAAGAAATGCCTGTAGCTCTTTCTTATTTTTTGGCTCTGGTGCACCATGAATAGCTTCCACTTTGCTCTCCAATGGGTGAATGCCTCTTCCATCAACTTTCTGCCCCAGGAATTGTACAGACTCTACTGCAAAAACACACTTAGAGTTTTTTAGTTTGAGTCCCGTCTTTTCCAATCGCTCCAGGACCTCATGGACACGGTTCCAATGCTCATGTGCATAACCCCCAGTAATTAAAATGTCATCCAACAAAACTACAGTGCCGGGCACCCCTACAAGCAGTGTGGCCATCAGGCGTTGGAAAATCGCTGGCCCGCTGCTAACTCCATAAGGCAGTCTCCTTACCTTAAAGAGTCCCTTCATTGTGTTGACTGTAAGCAGCTCTGCTGTGGCGTCGTCCACAGTGACCTGCAGGTAGGCTTCCTCCAAATCAAGTTTTGTATAAACTTGACCCCCTTGAAGCATCGCAAAAGCCTCCGTGAGTGTGGGCAATGGATATACTTCTGTCGCTGACACACTGTTTAGCGTGCTCTTGTAGTCCCCACACAACCTGACCGAACCATCACTTTTTACTATGGGCACCACTGGTGTAGCCCACTTTGAGAAAGACACTGGTTCAAACACACCTCGCTGCACTAGGCGGTCTATTTCCGCACTTACCCTTTCCCTCAGTGCAAAAGCCACAGGTCTACACTTCCGAAAAACTGGATTGCTTCCCGGATGGATGGTGATTGACACCTCTGGTCCAATATATTTACCTAACTCCTCTGTCTGAAAAATAAAAGGGTGCTGGTTCATCACTCTATTCCAATGAGCATCTGCAAGTTGGTGCAGCCCAACCAGTTCCATTCCCAGTGGCTCTAACCAATCACGACCCATCAAGATGGGCCCATTCCCTTGCACCACTAAAAGCTCCAGTGTTGCCATCTTCCCGGTTTGTGTTTTCACTTCTACTTCCATTATACCTAATACTTCCAAATGCTCCTGAGACCATGTACGCAACACAATCCTTGCCTTTTTTAAGGGGGGCTCCTGGGGCCACAATAATTGGAATGTTCGCCAACTAATGATGGAATGGCCTGCCCCAGTATCGACTTCCATGGTTAGAGGACTCCCATTTAGGGACACTTCCATGCACAAAGGCTTTCGTCGATTGGTGTCTTGCATACTGTACAAGGTGTATGCAATGTCCTCTGCTGGTGTGTCCATTTGCAAATGTGTGTCCAGTCTTTACCTGTTGCGTCCGTAGCAGGTTGGTTTTTCTTTTTCGTGATGCACGCACGCTCAATATGCCCCCGGTTCTTGCAAAACCGGCAAACTGTCTTGACATGATAGCACTTGTCGGCCAGATGGTTTCCATTGCATCGCCAACACTGCTGGGTAGTACTGGCCTCCGTGTCCCGTTTGGTGGCTAATTCTTCAGTTCGCCTCCTCATGGCTCCCGTAGGTAATTCTTTACTGTCGCGGCTTCGTCCTGTGTGAATTCTATTCACCTCTTCACTCCGAGTTTCGGTCGTAGCACTTCTTAATTCCCCCATGTTCTTCCCAGTCGCCTCTGCCGCAACTGCGATTTCCACTGCATCTTTAAATGTGAGCTTGTCTTTCGCGAGGAGAAGCTGTTGAACCACTCTGTCTCTCACTCCACACACGAGCCGATCCCGCAACATGCGCTCCAAGTTAGGGAAATTGCAGTGCGTGCTCAACCGCCTCAACTCTGCCACATAAACGGCGATTGTCTCTCCCTCATGTTGGTCTCTGTGGAGGAACTTGAAGGTTTCCACTATTTCGCTTGGCTTCGGTTCAAAATGATCGGTTAGCTTCGTAAACACATCGCCGAGCGACACAGCATCTGTGGATTGTGGAGATAACAGCGCCGTAACCAGATTGTACAGTTCTGCCCCGCACACAGTAAAAAACACGGCCCGTTTAGTCTCGTCATCCGTAAGTTTATTTGCGACAAAATAAAATTGCAACCGTTCGCGGTATGTCTTCCACGACTCTTTTCCGGGCACGAACTCACCCACCAAACCAATAAAACCCGCCATGTCCGCGGCCGTTAGTACCAACTTGTTTTATCCTCGTCGCCAATGTAATGTCCTTTTCATAACATTGTTCCAGCTAATCGGGATACACTTTGTTCTTAGGTAAACCCTAGTAGGCGGCCATTGCTTAATCACTGTAGCGCACATAACACAAGACACCAACTGGTTGCAGTGTTGCCACAGTGTGCTACATAAACACGGTGTTGCCACTATGTCAATACATAACAGTCAAGTTTGCGTTTTTGTATAGCAACTAGAGCATTTCTGAATAAAAAAAAACGTAGAACTGCAATAGCATTGAGTCTCCACTCTGTACTAGTACTTTATTTACTCTATGGGCCAGGAGGTCAGTCGGTGCCCTCGAGGCACCACTGGCAGCCGAGCCTCGCTCACCGCACCATCAACCGCTCACCGCGCCTTCACCGGCAGCCGAGCCTGCCAGCCAAGAGCCGAAGACCGACAACCGAGTCCGCGAGCCAATGTGTATCGGGAGGCTGTCGGTACTAACCGCGAGTGTGCGAAATAAAACTCGTACCGCATATCGGAGAGTGTTCTTTCGGGGTGAGGGAGAACCTCGGGGACCTATCCAACCAGCCAGCCAGTCCGCCAGCCAGCCGCCTGACTGCCAGCCAGTCCGCCAGACAGCCAGCCAGCCAGCCAGCCAGCCAGCCAGCCAACCAGCCAGCCCGCCTGCCTGCCTGCCAGCCAGCAAGCAGGGGTCAGCCCTACTACTGCAGGGAAAGGGAGACCGCAGCAAGTAAGTGGGCATCAGACGAGGGACACTGGGAGCCACTTTCAGGGCATCCCAAGGTGGGGGAAAATCCTACCTACCCCTCTTAGGAACCTCCAGCCAGAAGTTACTCGTGCCAGTCAGGCCGCTCCCTTCTTATTCAGGCATCACAGTAAAGATTGGACGCAGGGAGGGGACTCGCTCCAGCAAGAAGCAACCCTCACCTCGCGACAATTAGTGGCGCCCAAACGGGCCACTCCCTTCTCACCCAGGCAGGAAACTAAGGATTGACGCTTAAGGCCATTATGGAAGAGTCAGAGGAGCCAACACGCGACAAGCTATCTATATCAATCTTAGACTACGTGCGTGCTCTCTATGCGGAAATACAGGAATCAAAACAACCAAATTGGCGCTGCTTACGTTTTTATAAGCGGTATAAAGCGACTCCCGAGATGTTAAAGATGAAGTTTTTAACGTTTAAAAACGTCTTTAAAACACGATTTACACATCAGATTACTTTGTAATAGGATTAATTAAGTTAGTAAGCAGTTTTATCAGAACGATCGGCGCAAACTGCGTAAAGCAATAGGCGCGTTGTAAACAAAGGAAATTCATTGGGTTACATCAAATGAGGTTAAAACGGGACAGAAATAAAATGATTCAAATAACGTGAAAACGTAAATAACGGTAACGTAAATAAGTGATGTCTATGTATAATTTTTTGTAAGTGGTAGATGTAATCGCCCATTTACATTTATTTTAAAAATGGGGGGGGGGGGGGGGGGATGTCTTATATTAGTGTACCCGGGCCACATTTAGCAAGTCGAATTATTGTAAAATGAATTCGATTCGAATTTACGAATCAAATATCAAAAAATTCGAACTCGAATTCGGAAATTTCGAATATTCGCAGAACCCTAGTTAGCAATATGATGTTAAGTAAAAAACCATTATGAGATACCTATGTATAGTGTGTACTTTTGTGCCACTATTTCCTGTTAGTTGACCTTAAACCTATCTGCACTCCCACCTCACTGCAGCCACCTTCCCATGAAAGGAGTACGATGCGATTACAGAGCCTTTCACACTCAAGTTCTCAAATACATGGGATTTGAATTCTAGTCCACTCACCATGATTTCAAATTTCAAATCAGGGGCATAGACAAGGAAGGGGTTAGGGTGGTTATAAATTCCCCCACAAATCCTAAAAACTCTATATAAACTGGTACTATCATTCCCACCAATAAAAGAAAAGAAATTGAAAGCAAACAGCAGGTAAACACTTCCTCCCTCCTGAAATGAAATTCTGCGTACCCTGTTTCAGATTTAAGTTTTTCTCAAAATTTCTCAAGGAAATTTCTGATATAGGCTTAAGGCAGATTCCTTCCTCAACACCCCTTGTTTGTTTCGTCTCTAACCGATGACATGCTGATCGACTTCGCGGAAACGGAAGCTCACCTGCGACATCCAAGGTCTCTTCCAACCGGCGACACTCGCGTTGTCTGCAGGGGAGAGGGAGACAGACCGCCGTGGAGAGGCGGAGGGGCCACTGCTGCCTGCACTGCTCCTCTCGTCTGCCTTGACGAGGAACCTGCGGCCAATCACCGGCGTCTGCGACAGGTCGAATGTGAACTCCATGGTCCTTCCTGCAAACACACCAGTACACAGTTACACTACGATTGTGCAAATATCGCTTAGTGTAATCAATATTAAAAAGTTTCAAACATTCATTGTTCATTTCAATAAGAAATCCTGGTAGAGATAAAAGTCACAAATTATATAAAAAAAATATTTCAGAATAACGAGTACTACTAATGTTGCTTTATCAAAGTGCAAAACACTGCTTTAAATCTAACTGGATTCTGAAATAAACTCAGTAGTAGGGATGTCGATGAAGTTCAGAGAAATTGTTAGGTAAAAATCATTAAAAAGTTAAAAAAAAGAAGAAAAAAAAAGAAAAAAAAATTAAAATCACTATAACAAATTATTTACAAGGGTCTTTTAAAATTTTTTTATATTCAAACATTTTGAGTTCGATGAACCATGCCATTTTTCTTGTCTTCAAAGCCTGTCATAACTACTGAAATCTTCCAGAATCCAGTTGGAACAAAGAACTCAATTTTTGGGGAGGGTCTGAATTGAAAGTAGACAGCCAGAGTCCAACAAATAATTAACTAGAAGACAAAGCTGCGGTGATTCTTTGCCTTTCTTAAACCTTATCTAGAATATCAGTATTCCAAGCCTCTGTTCTGTTAACCTCACCTAGAATCTCGGGTGGTCCAAAACTGCATTCATTCTGAAATTTGCCTCAAAAATAAATTACAATGCTCTGTTTGATCTGGAGTTAAGTATGGTAACATGCACCATAACATGAAGTGCAGTTCAATCGTGAATTACAGTGAAGTCTCTTAAATCTGATACGGTCAGGACAATGGCTGTGACGAATTAGCAATTTGTTTGGATTATTAAACGTTGATAGTTGATATTATTTAAATGGGAATATCAAAGAAAAATTAAAACTACAATGTTACTAAATGTTGTATCTTTGATTTAAATATCACCAACAAAAAATCTTTACGGATTACCTACAAATTTTACAAATGTCCGACTCTAACCAAAAAACCTGAACATGAGCGGCTTGATCAATGTCTGGTTACAGAATTGTTGGTCCAAAGAATGGAGGATTAAAAACTGCTGCCAACTGTATCAACCACAGTAAAGTATTGTAAAAGTAAGAAACAAATTTTCCCTAATGTACTTACTATGGCACAATACTAATAAAAACATAGAGCATGTAATGTTACCTGGCAGCTCCTTCTTCATGAAGACCTCACTTTCAGCGAAGGACGGGTGCGAGGAATGTCGCGATGTGTCCCAGTGTGACGGGTGAAGTGAGGTGGGAGGAGCCACCAGAGTGGACGAACGTGTCACCACCAACTTCAGGATCTTCAGAGCTTCCTTGAAGTGAGGACCCTTTCACCCAGAACAAGGCATGCTGTCAATAAAAACATACTAGCCAACCACTAACTGCAAGGACTTTCAACCAATCACTGTTTCCAAACAGTATTAAAAGTTTTTTCAACCAGCAACATTTATATGGTGGTTATTTTTATTACCATTTATTTCAAAACACTGCCTGACCAAAAAAAAAAAAATACCAGCTTTTTTTTTAAATTTATTTAATGTTAACACTAACAATATTTATTTTTTAAAATAAAAGTCTAGTTTACGTAGGTAGATTCACAGATTACCTTAATCCATATTGCCAATAAGTAGGGATCAAATTTTATAGTTTAATTTTTAGGCTAATATCGTTTTTAAAATAAGAGATTTATGTGTTATTGTTGTTTTTTAATTACTTCTGTTTAAAGACAGCATATTGTTATTAAATATGACATTTAATTGTTTCATGTTACTTATTTCACCAAACTATTTCAATTTGACTTCTATATGATGGAATGTTACAAAATAATAATTTGTATTAAGTATGTGTAATGACTTGGAACAGTAACAAATAATAAGTAGGCAAGTATTTGTGTGTTTTAAAACTGTACCATTGCCATACTGAAAATACGAGTTACTAATAACATATGCAAGATCAAAATACGTATGTATTTTTTTTCCAAACTATTAATTAAATATACAGTACACTCCCTATTTAACGCGGTTGTCGGGGGACATAACTTTTACCCGCGTTGTTGAATAACCGCGATGTTTCGATGTGACCAAGGTCAAAAGGCAAAAAATACAGCCTGTGTTCTAATAAGTCGGCAAGCACGCACAGTATAGACAGCCCACCTTATGTGCGGACTTTGCATCCGCAGTTTTCACTAAACGCGGGTGAAAAAATAAAAATAATAAATTTTAAAAATAAATATTAAATGTTGAATTTTTTTTTCCCGCGTGCCGCGCACAGTTTGTCGCACGGCCTACGAGCGCACCACACGCCGCCATACACACGTGCGGCACACACGCTGCTGCCAGTCTCGTGGTGTTAGCCACAGTATCTGCTTCGTCTGAGTGTCCGTAACAAAGTAAGTGCAGTGTGAGCAGTTACACACGATTCTGTGGTCAAAGTCTTCTAAATAGAAAGGCCGTAGAGATACTTCAAACCGAATATGAATCTCAAAGTACCGAGTTTGATTGACAAAATAAAAATTCTAGATTTACTTACTGATAGCGTGTCTTTTGCATATGTAGGCCGCAGATACGGGAAAAACGATTCTAGCATTCGTACAATAAAAAATAAATAACCGTCTATCGTGTCAAGTGGTTAAACTTTATTATCCATGTTTACAGTAAATTATAAATGGTCACATGTAGGAAACAAAAATTGCGCAAAATTAATTTTAGCGCAATCAGTGGCGCCGTATTATAAAGTCTGTAAACTTTGTATTTACTTATTCCACCAAACGCTGTGTCGAGTTGCTGAGTGTGTGTGTGGCTCGGATCGGCAAGTGTTATATTGCCCAGGCTTAAAGGTCGGGAGGCCGCTACACATAAACATTTCCGGGACTTGTTTACTACCTCACGGCAAAAGTGGTACAGTATGGACCACTGGGAATTCCTCTGCAAAGATTAAAAATACGCTAGCTGATTTACTTTACTATTTAATGTTAAAACATTATACCAAAGTAAAAAGATGAACATGTATAATACAATGAATTACCCAATAATATTACATCAGTAGGTTCCAGTTGTAACAAAAGATTTATATACAGATGTTCAGTAAAATACCAATTAATACAGTACATACTGTACTGTAAAAGCTGTAAAAAAATAAAATAAGTAATAGTTATTGTAAGTGCTCCACACTAAATGGGAAGATTCTGGAGTGGAATTTTAAACACTGGACTACCTGATTTTGCCTTGTACGCAGCGACGCTGCTCAGTCAAGTGAGTCATGCTCTGCCTGTGTGCTGCGTGAACACATTCCCTCCCCCACCCCCTCCACCAGCCGTGTTTCTGCCCGCTCCAATCTCTAACTCTCTCTACGCCTTATCTTTCCCTCCCACCTTTTCCCTCAACTATCCCGCCCCATTCACTGCTATACATAATACCGCAACCTCTCCTGTCAAGACAGCACAACATGGGACAGGTCAGACTGTAGCATTGCAGAACCTTGCCCTCCTAATTAAATAATTTTCTTTTAAACTTCCTTTTGTATAGGTAAATATAAATAATACAATGTTTTTAGAGTGGTGTGTATGTTATGAGACAGTATAATCAGACGTTATGGATACTTATATATATGTTATTTTCACTTGCTATGTTTTTAAGAAGGTATTTTGTATTTTATTAGACATTTTTACATTTTTAGTCATTACTATTTTTTATGTAATTATTCACAAAGAAGTCGCTGTACTAGAATTTTACCTGTTTAGGCCTACTTTTTTTGGTTTTTCTCAATAAGTTTAATTTTGTAAAGTAATTCGTATTATGATTATTGTTCTTAATTTTAATTAACGTGTTGCAATATAATTATAGATCACGGGACTGTGTCTGGGCTGGGGTGATGTGTAGAAAGAGAGGCATAAGAGACATGTAAGTGTGAGTGAGAAAGAAACAGTGCTTCCCCACCAACCGAGATAAAGACGGTAATTTCCCCCCTGCGTGGGAACTGAGTGATAACTGCTCTCTCACGGTGTGGGAGAGAGAACGAGAATGTAAGTCCCCGATTTCGATGTGAAATTGGGGAAGCCCAGAGTTCTGTATGTAAAAGGTTTTTTCATGTATTGTAACTTGTTCTATGATTGGCTTGTATCTGTAAGCATGAAAGAAGCGTGCGTGTGATTGGTCGGTGAGGTCATGTGACGTCTACTCCCTGCGTGGAGAAGAGTGTGGCAGGACTTCACCAGTCGTCCGTCAAACGCTGCTCAAGCAGGTCGCGTTCGGTGGCTTCTCGCCAAATTATGATGTAATTTGCTAATGGATAATTTAACGTTGGTGGTCAGAGCCAGGCCGAGTATTAAGTCAACCTAATTTGTTTTATTTTCTTTCGAACAGTACTAAATTAGAAATTGCGGCCACCTTCGTCGGCGTTCGGCTTTTAGCGAAATTCGTTTTCGCTGGGTGCGGCCCTGTTCGAGGTCGCACCATCTTCGTATACTTGCAGTGAAAGATTATTGAAGGACGTTATTCTCGGTAATTCACATCGCACAAACTGTGAGCATTTTTCGACGGGCAATGTACTTGTTGAACGAGTGAGTAAAACTGTGAAAATGATTGGATTCGTCTATGCATTCTAATTTGAAGGAATAAAACAACTAAAATCGACGCTTTAAATCTTTTTATTTGTGTATGTAACGAACCGTTATAAGACGTTAAATAAAAATAAAAAACTGCCCTCAAATTTACATTTACAGCGTGGAGCGTTTACACAATCACTAAAATATATGTATGCATTACATATTGTATATGTATCTATTCTTTTATTTTAAAATAATAGGACATTATTGTTTGGCGTACTAATGCAGTGCGTTTCTGTTCTGCATAATGCTTTAAGTTTGCCAGGTGAAGCAATGGGACATGATTGGGCTCACTCTGTCTTTCTGTACCTTCTGGGATACCGCACTCATGTGTTATGCTCGCTTTCGTCTCACCTTTTTTCACACGCTCAATGATTTTTAGTTTATCTGCTATAGAATGAGTTTTTCGTTTCTGTGACATCGTACCAAGCGCTAACAAGACTGACTGTAAAAACACGTCTTCAATAACGTATGGTCAACAATGACTTGTCTCCGCTTGTCAACACACGTGACCACGAGAAGTGTGCAGACAGGAAATGAGTGAACTACATACTCAAGGTCACCAGACTTCCCCCCTTTCGGCTTACTCATCGCCCCTCTCATCACTAGCGCTTATATTCCACCCCTCCTGTCTACCCGGGTGTCTTGGTCGCATATTCTCGGCTCGCCTCTCCCCTCCCAGCATTTGCCGTCATCCAAGCCTATCCAACATCAATCCCCAGCCGAGTCACGCTGGTAATGTCGCTGGACGGTGGGCTTTATCGGGTCCCCTGTCCGATGCTTAATTTGTGAGATAAAGCGACGTTAAGAACTAGTGTTTCAGAAAATAACTCTGGGCTGGATTGGACCATAGTTTGAAAACCCTACAAGATAGTGGAATAATGTATGGAGATATCTTGTTTAGAATTTCACTGCGGACATTTTCTACGCCTAGGCTTTTTTCTGCCCGATGCTTAGTTTGTGAGTTACGACGCAAAATTATCCTAATCGGCTGTCAACCATTTATTCTATTATTATTATTATTATTATTATTATTATTATTATTATTATTATTATTATTATTATTATTATTATTCATTTCTGATTGGGGGACATGGTTTGACCCGCGATATACCCGATTCCGCGATCAATCGGGGCGCGATATACCGGG
The DNA here is from genome assembly GCF_032445375.1 of Bacillus rossius redtenbacheri. Classification (NCBI taxonomy): domain Eukaryota; kingdom Metazoa; phylum Arthropoda; class Insecta; order Phasmatodea; family Bacillidae; genus Bacillus; species Bacillus rossius. The sequence continues at coordinate 135,429,495 of NC_086330.1, read as the reverse complement.
AGTTTACTGTAGCTTACTACAAACTTCCTGCTAAATAAACTACACTAATATATATTAATATCTTAAAAAAATTAAGTCTTTGTGATTTGAGTTAGTATTTTATTAAAAATCCCGATTAATTTCTTAATTTTTGTTGAATTTTGGTGCTTTATGGTTGTAGCATTGCAGGACAGTGCCTTCCCCCTTTTTTCTTTAAGTTTTTATGAATAATATGTTTTAACAGTAATACAGTATAAGTTGTTTAAATAATTTTCAGGCATAACCTAACTGTGGTACATGTGGTAAATCATTGAAACTTACAATGAATCTTTTCCAATAACTTTCATGAAAATATTTTACCGTTTATGATTGTTTTCCATGTTAATATTTATGTTTGCTTATGTTTTATTAATGTACTCTCTCAATTAATTACCGTTTATAATATTTGTGTATTGTTTAAGCCTATTTGCTTTATTATGAAACAGCCATGTATATGTAAATTTACTGAATTATACCTAAATAATTACATTTTTATGTGTTTTAAAATGGTTTTTTAAGCTTGAAATATTTTCTTTATATGCGCAAATGTATTGTAACGTATTTTTATTTTGTAATTTTGTCCGTGGGATGATGAAATCAAGTAAGCCAGTTGCGTGGCAGTTAGGGTGAAAAAGAAAGGTGTGCGTCGACACAGTGATGCCGAGGCGATAAAACGATAATGATGCATCCGGTGTAAGAGAGAGACAGAGCAACTAGCGTGAGAAAATATTCTGGGAGTCCCCGATTTTGATGTGAAGTTGAAAAGAGACAGATAAAGGGAAGCCCCGAGTTATGTGTGTACAGGGTTTTTCCATGTATTGTAATTTGTTCTGTGATTGGCTGGTGTTGGAGGGAGTGTTTGATACTGTGCTGTGATTGGCCGAAAGTTATGTCATGGTGCAATCCTTGGTCTCTCCTGAGACCAGTGTGTCGTTTTGGTTCTTTAGTCATCTACTGAACAGCGACTGAGGTGGTTAGTTGAGTAGGTGGCTCAAAACTTAATTATGAAGATTTAAAGAGTAAATTTCGCGGCTGTGATCCGGGCGTCACCGGTTTATAATCAACCTCATTTTCATGTTTTTGGACACAATTAGAATTTAGTGACTACAGTCGTCGGTAATCGCCCAAAACAGGACTTACTAAAATTTGTCACTGTTTCCGGGGACATTGTCCTTCAGCATTGTACCGAAAGTTGAGTGCAACTGTGGGACTTAACTTCGAACTGTTTTAATATGAAATTATCGGCAAGTCAGCGTGTGACTCAAATTAATGAAGCTTATTTGTTGTGAGAAAGGAAAATACTGTTTTCAACTTGTAAATTTTGTGGTCGCAAGATGGCGGCAAATGTCTTGTGAATTCGTAAGGTATAAATAAATAATCAGTGAAAAACATTTTGTGTAAGAGAGACATCATTGAAATTCAACATCGCCCATAACTAATAATCTGAGGGAAACATAAACTCACTTTTTCAGCATCCGAATCTGCAAGTGTACCTTGTGAGTTACCCTTCGAAGACCAAAATGTAAAATATCTGAGCTAGTCCGGCGGTCTTTGGAGTGTAACATTGTGTATTACTTAACTTGAATTTCGGTGTTATATGGTTAAGTGACATGCTTTCAGTGTTATTCTGGTTTTATCACAATCCACCACATAATCTTGTCTGTATCAATACGACACTTTTTTAGTCTTTTATTATAATGTGCTTCACCAAAAAGTATGGTCATTGTTTCATTCATCATTTAGCAGTGTTATGAATCTTAAATATTAAAATACAATCAGATGTTCAAAACTTAACACCACCAATGCAACGGCTAATTTTTCTCATCAATAAAAATAGCAATAAACATTTGCAAGTGTTTAAGAAATGTTTACCTTACTTGAAATGTTAAAAAGGTATGCATGAGTAAGTACTTTCAAGTGACTGGGTGAAATATTCATCACTCACTAAATATGGGGGGAAAAATCTAGTTCTGCATACAGCAAATTACTACTGATATTTTTAACATATAATTAAATTATAAGCAAGGTTCTGAAAAGTGAACATAAGATGTATAGAAAAATAAAGTTGTACATAGCTCTTGTTATGTATAATTTGTAGGGGTGTGCAAAGCTGTGGAAAGTCAAAGTTTAATCTAACTAATTATATTTATCTCTGTCTCCAGGAAAATTAAACAACTTAGAAGATTCTGCAGATTTTTTTTAAAGCAGAATATGTTTAAAGCTGGATTCAAAGCTGTTTTTGGGGTCCAAAAATAACATCAAAAGTGTCTGCTAATTGTATTTTACCAAGAAGAGAAACAGTCAAGCTATTAAAATGAATCAGAACTATCAGCTCGTTCCTCAGGTAGATAATACAGATGTCAGGGAACACGTGCATTCTTTGAGACTTGGACGCCACCACGTGGACCCAGATGAAACTCTGTACTACAGGGCCGTGACCTGCTAGGCTCGATTCCTCCCCTAGTATCTGGCCACAGAAACTCGCCCGCTCTCAGCAGCAGGTACCCTATTTACTAATGATAATAGTTATTCACTGATGGGCTCTTATAGCAACCCAGACACCTCAATTGAATTATTCGTTGTCGTTGATTTAAAATATCTGCGATGGAATTATTAAAATTCTTAGGTGAAATGGTCCACCATTCGAAACAGGCCTTGATGAAACAGAAAAGCATTTAAAAATACTCATACGAACGGTGGATGCTAACAGATCAAATATGCAAAAAGGTTAAACTTGACAAGGTTCAGAGGCTGCTTTCTACCCTGAGCGGCGACGATAACGGTCTGACCAGAGGTCAAGGTGTCGTGGCTGCATGGGAAAGAGTTCTCACCCTGTTGACCGTTATGTCACATTTAAAACCCTAATGTTTGCAAGACTTAATTAACCCTCAAATATATTGTTAACTTAAACAAATCCAGCTAAATCAACTATAGTTATTACATTTATACTAAAATAAAAGAATTGATCCTTAATTTTAAACCGCCTGAGCGGGTTGCATTCATGAATGCAAGCGCATAGATCTACTGGTCATAATTACCGTATATACTCGTGTATAGCGCGCCCTTGTTTCCCCTCAAGTAAAGGAAAAAAATAAGGATGCGCGCTATACACGGGGGAAAAAAAAAAGTGAGGAGGTGTGGCGGGAAGGAGTGGAAGTCGTTAACTGCCGTGTGACGGGTGACGTTTCTGGCCAGCCCCCCCACATACGCACAAGCAACAAGGCCTCTCTTTCACACACGCACGCACGCACACAACCTGGTCGCGCGCACACACACACACACACACACACGTGCGCGCGCAAGCTCGCAGGTCTCTTGTTTATTTTTAGACTTCCCCCTCTACAGAAAGCCAACGCAGCTAGTAAAATAAAAGAGAGAGAGAGAGAAAGAGAGAGAGAGAGTATGCTGACACCAGTCCCCCCTCCCACTTCCTTCGCTTCGACGCAGCTGCTACCGGTGAGTCATCTAGTCCTCTGTGTCACATTCCTGCCTGCCTCCCTTCCTCCCGCCCACGTACCAGTTGTGACAATACAGCGCTTCATTATCTTCTGTCTACACAGCAGAGTTTAAGTATTTTCCTGACGCATCACCACACATCAATTTAAATTATCATTTGTTTCATACGTAATTACTTAACAGGTACCACAAAATGTTAGTACAATTTATTTACGGGAAAAAATTTTTTTTTCTTTGGAATTTGTTGCAAAAATCGTGGTGCGCGCTATACACGAGGGCGCGCTATACACGAGTAAATACGGTATATTCCCCCCCCCCCCCCCCCCCAAAAAAAAAAGTACACTGGGGAATAAAAAGAAACGTATACTGCACTATTTAATTCACTTATTTAATTTAAAGAAATAATTACGAGGAGCATGGCACTGATTTTACATCTGCCTATTGGGTACACACACTTTGTTGGGAGGTTCAAAAACACGTAAAAGACATACAGGGTGTTGGTGGGCAGCGATTGGGATATGAATGGGGCGAGGCACATAGGGCTTAAGGGAGCATGTAGCCCTGCTCCACATCAATACATAGCGACAAGATGAAAGCCTTACCCTCTCCTCTACCCTTACAAGTGTAGTAAATACAACCGGCAGGGCCATTGACGGTGGTGACAAGGGAGAAGGGGAGGGGGGGGGGGGGGGGTAATCATTGGGAAAATACAAACATTATGCATGAACTTACCTCAATATACTTGGCAATAACTCTCAGCAGGTCAGCATTGATTGGCTGTGCAGCCGCTGAAGCCAGGTCCACGTAATGCAGCATACAATGTATGATGCTGAGGATGGGCAATTGCACTATAGCTGGGCCTTTCTCTAGAACCTTGCGAAATAAAAAACCACAAGTCACTGAAACAATCGGCAAGAGTAAAAAAATAATGAGTCAGAACCAGTACGCTCCATATGATAAAGCTTAAAATGTGTGTGTTCACAAAATGTCATGAAAATTGTGAAATCATACATCACATTTTAAAATATAAACATGTGATTTTCCCACAAATAGCTTATTTTAGAATAATTTGACAAGAAATGATTTTGCCAAAATTTTTAACTAAAAAAATTCCTCAAGTTTGAAAAGTAAAGTAAAGTATATTAAAAAAAAAAAAGAAAAAAAAAACCCACACACAATACACAATGTATAGTGCAGGTCTGTATTTGACAAATTCCAAATTCCATATTTACAAAGTAATTTAATTAATTTTTAGGATAATTACTTAAGGCGGTAGTGTCATAGTGTCCTAAATTATTTTGCTTCAAATATTTAGCGTTATTGCAAATGTTTTAAATAAATTCAAAACATAATCATATTTAATTGTTTGTAAAGAGATTTTTCTACTAACAAAGATACTAACAAATTTTTATGTCAGTCCTAGCATGCTTTGAAAGAATGAAAATAGGCGGTATACAGTTTGGTTTTAAATATTCAAATGTAACCTTTGTCTTGAAAATTTTTGTTTTTAGTATATCATTAAATCAAGATAAGGTTTTCCCAAAACCATAGAAACCTAAGTTATAAGTTATTCAAGGTTTTGAGAATACCTAAATTTTATTAAATATGAATGATTAATAAAAATAAAGCATTTTTAAAATGAAGGCTACATATGAACAGTTATCCAAAAATGTATACCACATGATTTCATGCTTTCAGTACATGCTAGGACAGACATATCAATTAAATTAAAGTTCATAAAAAAACATTAAATAAGTGGGTAGAGGAAAAAACCTTTTATAAACATAAATATAATTAATTATGAATTTATTTAAAATCATGTGCAAAAGCACAATACAATAAACACAAAAAAAAATTAGGCTACAACGCATTTAAAAGCTTTCTTTTCTTATGTTGACTAGAAACTAAGCTAGAATATAATAACTAGCACAATCGCTTGATCACAGGAAGAGCGAAGAATCACCTCGACGAGAAAGGCGAGCATGTGGAGACTGAGGTGCGCGTAAGTGTCGTACAGGTACTTCACCACACACTTGGTCCACTGGAAGCTCTCCTTGCTGAACGTGCGCCGGCTGTACAGCGTCATCACCGTCGCCAGGTTCTCCAGCTTCTTGCTCTTCTCCGTGCTGACCTACAAGCACATGCACACACAACACGTTTCATTTACCCACCCAGCAATCACAGTTCCAGGAAACCTGGGAAGGAACCAGCCCAGCATTTGACTACAATCAGGATGTATGGACCACAACCCGAGGCATTCAAAATGAGCGTTTACCACTTCAACCCACTGCTCCAAAAAAAAAAAAAAGATTGTTTGTAAAATTTTTAAGATCTACTAAAAATTGTATGTATTTTGGAAAAAGAAATTGTCTGTCTGCTGCAATCATTAATAAGCATATTGAGATTTCTATATTTCGTAATTCCGAGTTTCAATGTTAGTTAAATGCTTCATATGTCATGTCATTACTGTTTGCATTTAAGTTTGGGTTTCACATGCCAAGAAGATTTTTTTTTAATTTTCTCATCATAACTGTTACTTAAGGTCTATTTCTATAAATTAAACACTATAGCTTTCATGCATTTGTTATCCTGTCCCAAATATTTACATCGGATATTTCCCAAGTATAATGTAACGTGTAAAATGTTGCATAAGTGATAATAATTATGAACACTGTGCAACATTTTATATCCATTATATTACACTTGGTAATTATCCATTGAGGAGATTTGTGTCAGGGCAACAAGGGCAAAAAAACTTTAGTGCTAACATTACAAGACTAGCCCTCAAAACCAATAGTAATGAGAAAAATTAAATAATTAACTTGAAGTGTAAGCTCCAGCCTTAAATATTTTCTGTACCAAATAAATATGTCAGATTTAATGTGTGTTTGTTAGAGTAGGTAGCATTTTTTAACAAAAGCACAAAAGACTGTTTAAATCTGCTGAATTTGAGAGGTTTGTTAAGAGATGGTAAGCCAATGCTGTCTCCCATGCAGAAGACTAGAAATGGCGTGTGTCCATGTTTAGCATGTGGGTGGGATAGCACCTGCGCGATGTTCTCGGCACTGCGGATGCACAGCTCGTTGGCGTCCTCGTAGTTGAGCAGCAGGTACGGCAGGAGTGCCACCACGTTCATGGGGAACGCCAGGCTCTGGCTGGGGTCGACAACCGGTAGGTCCAGCAACAGCGTGAACTGCGACAGCAGCTGGACCACCGGCTCGTATGTGTTGGGGTTCGTGCAGCCCTGCGCAGCCAGCAACATTCCTCTTCCTACTCCTCCACCACCACTTGGCTCCCTCGCACACACCTCCAGCAAACCTGCCTTCGCTCCCACTCACAATCACACCTGCACCTCTAAGGCAGAGCACACAGTGTACATTTTTTGTTACAATGCAATTTATACAATGATCTGACTCACTTTCCAGTCCCAAGGAAGACCAACGAGGAGGTGGGAAGAGCAGATACGTATTTACTTGCGTAAAGGCCCCCCTTTTTCCCCCCAAAAACTCCAAAAAAGGGGAGGGGGCCTATACCAACACCTACTAGAATACAAGGCCTGAGCGCTGGGGAAAGTTGAAGGCGTGACGTCATGCACACTAGGCCGACCCTTGCCCTGCTACCTGAAAGAGCGAGGCAGTCAGTCATCTTGGCCTACCTGCCTTGACGCGTTGTCGTGTTGTGATTTCTGTGGCAGTCGGCAGTTTGCGTATAGTGTTGGTGGTTTCACGTACACGTTGCAATGATATAATATTTTAAAATGTACAAGTGCTGTGTTCCGAATTGCAGAGAAAATTATACCAACGGGCCAACAGTGCGCGTTTTTAAATTTCCTCAAGATGAAGACACTAACAAGAAATGGCTTTTAGCTATTCCAAGAGAAAATTTAGAACCAAGTCTACGGTCACGAGTAAGAATTTATCTTTATTTTCGAAAGAAGCACTACTTTTATGTAAACGTCCATTTTTATTTTAAAAGATAACTGATTATTCTGTAGATACGTAGTTCTTTAAACTTTTAAGCCCGCACAAAATAAGATATATAGCAGAATTCAATCTCCCCCCTTCCCTTTTTTTCAATATTAGCTCTAACTAGATATAAGTATAATGCGGAATATTCCAATGTTTGTTTCAGTACCTCTCATTTAGTTTTACTATACACTGTAATCATGCGTTAACATTCGAGTATATTATAGAAACACAAGGCCTATCATTCACATAAACAAGCATACCGAAACATAAATATTCGTTTTATAATTCTTTAAGCTCACACATGTTTTTAAGTTTTAAAATGTTGATATTGACTGGTAAACCTGTAATACAAAATTTTACATTGCGCTAAAAAATATTTGCTGCTAATGTTAAGGTTAGGCACTAATAATAATAATAATAATAAATTTAAAAATTACTAGTACTATTACACAACCTACATGATACTAAGAATTTTTTTTTTCAATGGCAAAAAGGCACTGCCGTTAATCCAGATGTAATCAGTCTGCATTTATTAATACGTACATTTAGATAAAATTTATTGAAAGTAAAATTAATTCATTCAAGTCTCTGCTTCTCCAATTGGATGCGTTTGTGTTTAAAACTAAATTGATATTTTAATCATTTTTTTTTTGCTATGAAATGCATAACATCATATAAACTGTTCATTGTTAAAATTTGATGACTAAAATTACATTTTCATACGAGTTAAAAAAAAATTGAGACATATATTTGCAATAGTATGAAATATTTTAATTCACAAACATTGAAAGACATTGTTATCAATAATTCAATTTAGATAATCATCCGAATACAGAAATATAAGTTAGAAATGTGTTTACTGTCATTTGGGGAAATATCAATTTAAGTTTTTTTGAAGAAAAAATATATGTTAGCCTACGGTTAGTTCCATAATATTTGCGAACTGAGACATTTAATGCGGAATTAAGTTGCTGTGATTGTCAACAACAATTAAAGATACAATATTTTTTTTCACTAACCTATACCTTCTTGAAGACTTACACATTTTGTGCGTTATTGCTTACCTCATTTAAAACTATAAAATATTATTTTGTTTATTAAAAATATTTAGAAGGTATAAAATAATCCCAACTAGACATTTGTTTCAGATATGAAATGTCATCCAAATTATTTTAACAAAATCAAATTAATTGGGCACAGGTACATACACTGGCTTAAATTTGGTCAGGAGATACGATAATTTAGAAATTGTGTTTGCATAATGTTTTCCTTGTGTTATGAATACATGAAAAATAACCATGACACTAGTTGGACTTACATGTCAAATCATCATTGATATTGTTAATATAATAAACGCACTTGCCATACAGTTGATATATTAGTGTCTACATTTTGTTTTCTACTAGTTCAATGGAAGCTACTAAAATCATACTTAGATGTTACAGGGATTTTAACTCAAGATTTAATATCTTTATTATTTTATTACATTTTAAGGACCCAAAGTAACGTATTTTTGTAAGTTTTCAATTGCATTCGTTCTTTGAATTATTCTTACAATGGGGAAGATGTATTAAAAACATTTTTATGGACATACGCCAAAACAGCAATGGCGTAATCCCATAAACATATTTTAATTGCAATTGCATTGTTGTATCTATTTACAGTATTTTCACACCCTTCTACGTATTTGGCAAAGTATTTTTTTGTCGCTAACAACACTTTTTGTTTTGCCACATTAGCACTGTCAGGTGATTATGCTGCAACTGTCAAAGTTTAAAGTTACGTATTTTAAAAGACATGTCTTACCTTATCTACCATATACTTAAAGCATTGTGCCGGAAATTAGGCATTTCGTCACTTTTTTTAATTTTTTCTATAATTTTAAAATTATTTGGGGTTTCTATTTTTTTAAATTTATCTGGTTGTTAATGGGGGTGATTAACTTTTTGTTAGGCCGGTGTACGCCACCGATTTAAACTTGGTGCCAGTGGACCGAAGCCCCTTCCCAGGGGGCCAATCAGATATTTTGCTGTCTAATGTGGACATGGTCAGCCCGGTTGAAATTTCTCTCGCCTGCAGTCACGCCCCGAGTTTGTAATTTTAATTCCCTGCATGACCAAAACTGCTTTGAGCAGCTCCTGGGCTGCAAGCTGCTACCTTGTAGAGGCCTGCTGAGAAAAGCATGTCTCGTCACGAAGCAGTCTCCAGTGGAGCTGCGTTCCCACCTTAGTGGCTATTTCTGCCCCCCCTTCCTCTCTCTCCTCCTCACTTCTGTTCTGAGAAATTAAGCTAAGAGCAGTGACCGGACGGGACGATGACCTGATGCAAAAACCTTCTCCCGGGTCCGACAGACACATCCCTGACATCTAGCGGCAAAAAAAGTAACCGCGGGCCTGGTCGCCAGCGTGCAGAGCTTACCCTCATGACACCTGGTGGCAAGTCTGCTCACCACCTCAAGTAGTTCCCCCTTACGCCGCTAGAAGGCAGCGTCGCGGTGCCATAAGGCACTATGCTTTCCTCTCGCGGCCCGGAGAAGTCGATTGTTCTTTACTTTCGTTTCGGTCCGGTAGAGAGCGCGCATGTCGTGTTGTTGTCACGACCGCCTCGGACTCCTTCGGAAATTTTCGGCTTAGAACCGAACCTACCCCCTCCTTTGACCCGGGGCCTTACCGCCCGAATTAATTAGGTGCGTTGGCCGATTGCGGGGCACTCAGCCCTCTGACCTCGGCTACTGACCTCGTCTCCTCTACGTCCTCTGCGCTAAGAGGCTTTTTGCGGGAACGGTGATTTTCGCGTGCACGAGAATGTAGTCAGTTTGCTTAAGGGATGTGATCCCGTTTGTACAGTAGCCAGGCAGAGGTAGTTTTTAGAAAAGTCATGCGTAGTTAAATTTTTATTTCTTCTTATGTAATTCAAAAAAATTCCGGTTTCGTCCGCGCATCCTGACTTCTCGGTCCGCGGCATCCTGATGTCGGCGCGGGACACCTAGTGAGCTCCGAACTCTACACCCTGGTTGACAGGGTCGAAGTGCTGGAGAGAGAAATTGCTCCCAGCTCGTGGTCCTGCACCTCCACTGCGGGTCACGTTAGAAGAGAGGTTTCCGCGACCCGACGATATTTTTTGAAGACCCGGGTGGTAATGTGAAATCAACATCCCCCCCCCCCCCACACACTTTCTAGCTACGAACTACATTAATCGAATGAATAGCCTACCAGCGAACAGTGCTTTCCTCAAGAATATGTAGAATCAATAAAACTAATCATCGATGTAATTGTTGGGACATTCAAATTTGGTGCAATTTTTAAATTTTTGATTATGTAATAATTTTTTGTTAAGGTGTAGTATGTATTGTTTTAATTAATCCTGGGGCGCCCCCTTTAACTTGGTTATTTACTAAGATTTTTATTGTCAGGTTTGAATAATACGATCACAAAAATCCTTAATAATAAAACAGGGAACCTATAGACCAAGCTACTTGTGTAGTGTTAATTTATTTATGATATACCTTGTTCCCTTAAAAGATCCACAAGCTCCCCAGTTGCTTGTGTCAGGGAGTTCCAAATTATCTTGTTCTCCACCTCGTGCCACCTCTGGTCAATAACATAATTGTCTCATTTTTCTTACCCAGCAGTTTCCAAGGCTCTTTTTTAATTAATTTAAAATAATTCAACTTTGAGGCACGAGGGGCGTTACAATTGGTAGCAGAGCATGGTTTGGTCTATAGGCATACCTAAATCGAGTAGGCATACCTAAATAATAATAATAATAATAATAATAGTAGTATATAATAGTATTTCCTAGATCAGGGTTCAGGGTGTGGAGCCGAGAGCCGGCTCCACCATCTTGGATTTGTGACGTCACGGCGGCAAAAATTCCTCAAAATTCCTCAAAAATGACTCAAAATGACTCAAAAATTCCCGTTTTAAGAAAAAATTTCCCTTTTTCGAGGGAAAAATTCCCGTTTCGAGGGAAAATTTCCCGATTTATTCCGTAAAAATCCCAACGGCTAGAAATGTCCTGATAGAGGCTTAAGCATCCTTAACTCAAGCCTCAGTTAAGCCTCTATCAGGATGTGACCTTGACCTTTGACCTTGACCCCGACGGCCATCTTGGATCCACCATCTTGGATGACGTCATTTCGTTTTATCGAACATTCCGGCATTGTGTTATCCGCCATTTTGAATTATGACGTCACCGTTGCAATTTCCGTTACGGCCGCCATCTTTAAATTTATTATCCGATTTTAATGAAAAAAGTTTAAAAATTATAAAAAAATTAAATAGTAAATTTTTTATTAAAATATTTAAAAAACAAACATTTACAACACGGAGCTCTGAGTCCTCGGTTCGAACCCGACGAGTGCAAAAAAAAATAAAAATGGCGACCGATCCTTCCCCCGCGGTGGCTGCAGGCATACTGACTCCCTCCACTTTTTTTTCAAAGCATATATATATCGTCAGGTAGTATGACGTCATGTCCGCCATCTTGTCCTCGTCTGCTGGAAGCCATCATCAGTGTATCGTCGGCGAGAGTGCGCTGACGCCATGTTAGTTTAATTCTTATCCGCTAGAGTGCAGTAATCATTTATTATTGCTGTGACACCAGACATCTTGTCATTTGGCCGCCATCTTGAAAATCCATAATTATTTAGCTAGAAATTCGGGAAAAATTCCAAAATTCATTAAATAAATTTGTAATCTATATACTGCTCGATTAGGTCGACTAAGGTCCTTGGTACGATCTAGGACGATGCAAAAAAAATGAAATATAACATCAATTTAACATAATAGTAACAGGTTCGAGGAATTAAACACCACAAGTTCTTTTACAAACATAATATTTATTACATTATTTCTATTCTACTACAGGATCATTTGCGAAAGCCAGCAATCTTATAATCATTTAGTTCCGCAGCGGTGTGAAATGACTAATTCTTAGCTCCAATCGGTTTATACTAGACAGAGTCCAGCCAGAACCTTTACAGACATAGTCCACCTCTTCTTGACAGAGTTTCTGGATACCGTTTTTAACAGTTTGCTTCACATCGTTAGAACTGTAAATTACTGCAGCCGATGTCTTGAATGCACACTTCTCCACTTTGTCATCGAACGGATATGGCTTTCCATATATACAGTCCAACCACAAGTTATATTTCAAAGGTCCGTTTGTTGCTACATCATCAGTAAGCTGATTGATTATCTTCTGTCTGATATCGTCAAGAAAATTACAAATGTCCTTCGACTCACCGAACGTATTTAGATAATAGTAGTCTTTCAACGTTCCACGAAATGCAGACTGCGCCAAGTAGAAGCCATTATCGTTCACTTGTAATGCTCCGAACACAGTCTTAGGTTTAGTTCCATGTGCAGACGTCATAACAATCGGTTGCCGGGCATCTGTTTTTTTGGTTGTACGCTTTCGTGTCTCCAACCTAAAGCGAGGAGTCTAAATGTCGGCAGGTAGTTCAGCAGTAGGAGCACAGACTCCACCTTTACAGTTTTTCGCATGTCGTCGCAAACTGTCAATTCGAGTAAACCATTTAAGGCACTCATCACATCGAAACTTCATGCGAGATGGATTCTTCGTGCATTTGCTCCGCTCATGTCTTCATGCATCATGGGAAAATGCGAACGACGTATCACAGTAGCTGCAAGGATACCGTGGTGATGAAGACGAACCTTTCAGACCCGATCCAGATACAGGAGTTGCAACAGTAGTACCATTTCCAGGCATTCTCTTATGCACATCGATGCATCGTTGTTGCGCCGAAACCTTTACTTTCTGCCGCACGGCAGGACCTTTGCATGCCTTCATGTGCGTTTTCATATTATCTTTTCTGGCAAACTGCTTATGACATTTCTCACAAACAAACATTTTACGATATAGGTTCTTGGCACATACGCTCCTCTCATGTCGTCGAGCATTGCTGTTGTTTGAGAAAATCTTGTCGCAGTAACAGCACCGATGTTCGATAGTTGTTGTCGATTCGGCATCCATTGAAGTCTCCATCGAGGTCGTATCGTCGATCGTCGTGGTTTCCTGCACATCCAGCTCAGTAGTCATTAAGCTATCTTCTGCTGGCGGTACCACATCTGTTGAAATCTCCTCCAATGTTGACGTCGTCGTCGTTGCCAACGAGATCTGCTCCACCATTGTCGTCGCTGACGTCAAGGTTCCCGTAGACGATGGTACAACCTCCATCGAGTTCGTCGTTAAAGTCGGTAAAGATGCCATCGAGTTCTCAAGAACAGGTAATTACGTGATTAATGCACCAGAAGAAACAAACTAGGTGATCCTTACACCGTCGTTGACAGTAACAAACTGAGCGACCTGCTGTCTAGGACTCGCTTATATACATGCACCGGATGGAATAATACGCTAGTCAAATCAAGAACCATTTACAATAATACTAGAGTCAAAACAACATTAAAAATAGAAGGACCATCAACGAAAAGGCAGCACATTTGGAAGCACCGACAACGAAAAGGCACATTTGGAAGCACCGACAACGTAAAGGCAGCACATTTGGAAGCACCGACAACGTAAAGGCAGCACATTTGGAAGCACCGACAACGAAAAGGCAGCACATTTGGAAGCACCGACAACGAAAAGGCAGCACATTTGGAAGCACCGACAACGTAAAGGCAGCACATTTGGAAGCACCGACAACGTAAAGGCAGCACATTTGGAAGCACCGACAACGAAAAGGCAGCACATTTGGAAGCACCGACAACGAAAAGGCAGCACATTTGGAAGCACCGACAACGAAAAGGCAGCACATTTGGAAGCACCGACAACGAAAAGGCAGCACATTTGGAAGCACCGACAACGAAAAAGGCAGCACATTAGGAAGCACCGACAACGAAAAGGCAGCACATTTGGAAGCACCGAAAACGAAAAGGCAGCACATTTGGAAGCACCGACAACGAAAAGGCAGCACATTTTGGATGCACCATCGAATAAGGAAGCACCGACAACGAAAAGGCAGCACATTTGGAAACACCGACAACGTAAAGGCAGCACATTTGGAAGCACCGACAAAGTAAAGGCAGCACATTTGGAAGCACCGACAACATAAAGGCAGCACATTTGGAAGCACCGACAACGTAAAGACAGCACATTTGGAAGCACCGACAACGAAAAGGCAGCACATTTGGAAGCACCGACAACGAAAAGGCAGCACATTTGGAAGCACCGACAACGAAAAGGCAGCACATTTGGAAACACCGTCAACGTAAAGGAAACACATTTGGAAGCACCGACAACGAAAAGGCAGCACATTTGGAAGCACCGACAACGAAAAGGCAGCACATTTGGAAGCACCGCCAACGAAAAGGCAGCACAGTTTGGATGCATCATCGAATAAGGAAGCACATTTGGAAGCTCCATCAACTAAAAAAGGCAAAAAGGAAGCACAAGTTACGAGATCTAAGTCTTAGTAAGAAATCATAATACAAGAAATAAAAACATTACATTCTTATAATTTAAATTATTTATTTTATTGCTTTACATTATACAAATGCAAATATAACAAGTCATTATTGTATGTAGCCAGCATTCCTCAGTTCCTTGAGTATGAAGGATATTTCTTTGATGCACAAATAGTTTCCTGCACAAAGCGAACCATGTAGAAGTCTTAGCCGGTCAACCAATATGTTTGGATCTTTCGATGATGTGTAATCATTCTCTTCTACCACCATCTTCCTTGCACCTTTATAATAAATATTATGATCTCTGGTGTCTTCCGTTTTACCACCAACCTCAGGGTAACTTTCATGTTTGAGACGATGATCAACACAAGCTTAATCAGATTTATTTAATATATCACGTCGTTTCCATCGTTTCGGTCTCAGGACACCACCACATTCTTCGATCTTGGCAGCTTTAGGTGCTTCATCATAGTCTATGTCTTCGTCAACAGCCTCAGAGTCACTGTAACAATCACCGTAGAAGGAATCGTCTTCACCCAATTTACCGTAATAATTCGATGTTGATGATGTTGAAGTGTCTTCATCGTTTTCATGCTTCCTTTTTAGGAGTCCATCATTTTTACAAAGTAGTTAAGATCTACTTGAATTCGGCTGGAATATATTCTCACTTTTCACGTTAAGGATTCTTCCATTGTCTTCATTCTTCCGTAAATCATCATCCTTCTTCAATTTAAGTTCTTTGTCGAGATCAGAAGATCCAAGAAAATTATTGTTGTAATGCAGATCACTCTTCCTTAGGCTAGTAGATTCATCGTTGTCCTCTAGCTTGTACGCAGGCTTGGCGCTACAAGTTCTGCCATGTCTTTTTAGGCTCTCTCTCCGCGTAAACGACTTGCTACATCGAACACAACTTATCATATTGCGCAGTGGATTTTTAATACAGTCATTCTTCTCGTGTTGTCTTTTATTCTTTCTCAAGATAAACTCTTTACTGCAAAACTTACACCTATGTTCTTTCGATACAGCATCAGATCCCAAATCGGAATTCATATTAGTTACTGAGACTAATGCCAGATACCAATTGAGTGTTTTAAATTAGATTCAATACTTAAATAGAAATTTTTTCATATTTAATCAGCGAGAATTAATATATCTCATGCAAAAGTACTTTATGCATGTAGTTCTGATTTTCAACAACAGATGTCGCCACATGTTGCTTGCAGGTAAATAATATTTAGTTCTTTTATGCGGGATGCGGGATGCTCACTAACGATCGCTAAAGAAGGATGGCTTCGCTAGACTCCATGGAAAAGGAAGTTCGTCTTGCATGTTGGTGCTCCACAGATGTCTCATGGCGTAATATTAATTTGACTGAGTAATCATATTTGTTAATTCCACCTGATAAAAATATTGCAAGTTTTGATTTAGTAGCAGAAATTATCGAATTAAATGTAACTCCAAATAAAATGACATGTCTCATTAGACCAAAAAAAATCCATGCAGAGAGCAGTTTCTCAGAATAGTCAGAAACACTTGAAGAAACCACAGGAATGATTGCAAGAACACGGGAAAAACCATCAAAATATTGTCAAGAATAATCAGGAGCACACTGAGAAAACCACCATAATATTAACAATAATAATCGGAAGCACACGGAGAAAACCATCATAATATTGACCAGATTAATCGGAAGCACACAGAGAAAACCACCACATGTTTTCTTTGATATCATAAAATTACAAGAAAAAATATTTAAATATAAAAATAAATTAATAAAAAAATATAAAAAAATAAAAAAAATGCATAAATTTCTGGCTTGTACAAGAACTCTATCTTTGCTCAACAATGATAAGTTTACAAGCTAGCAGAAACTGTTTATGCATTTTTTTTTATTTTTTTTATATTTTTTTATTAATTTATTTTTATATTTTAATATTTTTTCTTGTAATTTTATGATATCAAAGAAAACATGTGGTGGTTTTCTCTGTGTGCTTCCGATTAATCTGGTCAATATTATGATGGTTTTCTCCGTGTGCTTCCGATTATTATTGTTAATATTATGGTGGTTTTCTCAGTGTGCTCCTGATTATTCTTGACAATATTTTGATGGTTTTTCCCGTGTTCTTGCAATCATTCCTGTGGTTTCTTCAAGTGTTTCTGACTATTCTGAGAAACTGCTCTCTGCATGGATTTTTTTTTGGTCTAATGAGACATGTCATTTTATTTGGAGTTACATTTAATTCGATAATTTCTGCTACTAAATCAAAACTTGCAATATTTTTATCAGGTGGAATTAACAAATATGATTACTCAGTCAAATTAATATTACGCCATGAGACATCTGTGGAGCACCAACATGCAAGACGAACTTCCTTTTCCATGGAGTCTAGCGAAGCCATCCTTCTTTAGCGATCGTTAGTGAGCATCCCGCATCCCGCATAAAAGAACTAAATATTATTTACCTGCAAGCAACATGTGGCGACATCTGTTGTTGAAAATCAGAACTACATGCATAAAGTACTTTTGCATGAGATATATTAATTCTCGCTGATTAAATATGAAAAAATTTCTATTTAAGTATTGAATCTAATTTAAAACACTCAATTGGTATCTGGCATTAGTCTCAGTAACTAATATGAATTCCGATTTGGGATCTGACGCTGTATCGAAAGAACATAGGTGTAAGTTTTGCAGTAAAGAGTTTATCTTGAGAAAGAATAAAAGACAACACGAGAAGAATGACTGTATTAAAAATCCACTGCGCAATATGATAAGTTGTGTTCGATGTAGCAAGTCGTTTACGCGCAGAGAGAGCCTAAAAAGACATGGCAGAACTTGTAGCGCCAAGCCTGCGTACAAGCTAGAGGACAACGATGAATCTACTAGCCTAAGGAAGAGTGATCTGCATTACAACAATAATTTTCTTGGATCTTCTGATCTCGACAAAGAACTTAAATTGAAGAAGGTTGATGATTTACGGAAGAATGAAGACAATGGAAGAATCCTTAACGTGAAAAGTGAGAATATATTCCAGCCGAATTCAAGTAGATCTTTCCTACTTTGTAAAAATGATGGACTCCTAAAAAGGAAGCATGAAGACGATGAAGACACTTCAACATCATCAACATCGAATTATTACGGTAAATTGGGTGAAGACGATTCCTTCTACGGTGATTGTTACAGTGACTCTGAGGCTGTTGACGAAGACATAGACTATGATGAAGCACCTAAAGCTGCCAAGATCGAAGAATGTGGCGGTGTCCTGAGACCGAAACGATGGAAACGACGTGATATATTAAATAAATCTGATCAAGCTTGTGATGATCACCGTCTCAAACATGAAAGTTACCCTGAGGTTGGTGGTAAAACGGAAGACACCAGAGATCATAATATTTATTATATGGTGCAAGGAAGATGGTGGTAGAAGAGAATGATTACACATCATGGAAAGATCCAAACATATTGGTTGACCGGCTAAGACTTCTACATGGTTCGCTTTGTGCAGGAAACTATTCGTGCATCAAAGAAATATCCTTCATACTCAAGGAACTGAGGAATGCTGGCTACATACAATAATGACTTGTTATACTTGCATTTGTATAATGTAAAGCAATAAAATAAATAATTTAAATTATAAGAATGTAATGTTTTTATTTCTTGTATTATGATTTCTTACTAAGACTTAGATCTCGTAACTTGTGCTTCCTTTTTGCCTTTTTTAGTTGATGGAGCTTCCAAATGTGCTTCCTTATTCGATGATGCATCCAAACTGTGCTGCCTTTTCGTTGGCGGTGCTTCCAAATGTGCTGCCTTTTCGTTGTCGGTGCTTCCAAATGTGCTGCCTTTTCGTTGTCGGTGCTTCCAAATGTGTTTCCTTTACGTTGACGGTGTTTCCAAATGTGCTGCCTTTTCGTTGTCGGTGCTTCCAAATGTGCTGCCTTTTCGTTGTCGGTGCTTCCAAATGTGCTGCCTTTTCGTTGTCGGTGCTTCCAAATGTGCTGTCTTTTCGTTGTCGGTGCTTCCTTATTCGATGGTGCATCCAAAATGTGCTGCCTTTTCGTTGTCGGTGCTTCCAAATGTGCTGCCTTTTCGTTGTCGGTGCTTCCTAATGTGCTGCCTTTTCGTTGTCGGTGCTTCCTAATGTGCTGCCTTTTTCGTTGTCGGTGCTTCCAAATGTGCTGCCTTTTCGTTGTCGGTGCTTCCAAATGTGCTGCCTTTTCGTTGTCGGTGCTTCCAAATGTGCTGCCTTTTCGTTGTCAGTGCTTCCAAATGTGCTGCCTTTACGTTGTCGGTGCTTCCAAATGTGCTGCCTTTACGTTGTCGGTGCTTCCAAATGTGCTGCCTTTTCGTTGTCGGTGCTTCCAAATGTGCTGCCTTTTCGTTGTCGGTGCTTCCAAATGTGCTGCCTTTACGTTGTCGGTGCTTCCAAATGTGCTGCCTTTACGTTGTCGGTGCTTCCAAATGTGCTGCCTTTACGTTGTCGGTGCTTCCAAATGTGCTGCCTTTTTGTTGTCGGTGCTTCCAAATGTGCTGCCTTTTCGCTGTCGGTGCTTCCAAATGTGCTGCCTTTTCGTTGATGGTCCTTCTATTTTTAATGTTGTTTTGACTCTAGTATTATTGTAAATGGTTCTTGATTTGACTAGCGTATTATTCCATCCGGTGCATGTATATAAGCGAGTCCTAGACAGCAGGTCGCTCAGTTTGTTACTGTCAACGACGGTGTAAGTATCACCTAGTTTGTTTCTTCTGGTGCATTAATCACGTAATTACCTGTTCTTGAGAACTCGATGGCATCTTTACCGACTTTAACGACGAACTCGATGGAGGTTGTACCATCGTCTACGGGAACCTTGACGTCAGCGACGACAATGGTGGAGCAGATCTCGTTGGCAACGACGACGACGTCAACATTGGAGGAGATTTCAACAGATGTGGTACCGCCAGCAGAAGATAGCTTAATGACTACTGAGCTGGATGTGCAGGAAACCACGACGATCGACGATACGACCTCGATGGAGACTTCAATGGATGCCGAATCGACAACAACTAACGAACATCGGTGCTGTTACTGCGACAAGATTTTCTCAAACAACAGCAATGCTCGACGACATGAGAGGAGCGAATGTGCCAAGAACCTATATCGTAAAATGTTTGTTTGTGAGAAATGTCATAAGCAGTTTGCCAGAAAAGATAATATGAAAACGCACATGAAGGCATGCAAAGGTCCTGCCGTGCGGCAGAAAGTAAAGGTTTCGGCGCAACAACGATGCATCGATGTGCATAAGAGAATGCCTGGAAATGGTACTACTGTTGCAACTCCTGTATCTGGATCGGGTCTGAAAGGTTCGTCTTCATCACCACGGTATCCTTGCAGCTACTGTGATACGTCGTTCGCATTTTCCCATGATGCATGAAGACATGAGCGGAGCAAATGCACGAAGAATCCATCTCGCATGAAGTTTCGATGTGATGAGTGCCTTAAATGGTTTACTCGAATTGACAGTTTGCGACGACATGCGAAAAACTGTAAAGGTGGAGTCTGTGCTCCTACTGCTGAACTACCTGCCGACATTTAGACTCCTCGCTTTAGGTTGGAGACACGAAAGCGTACAACCAAAAAAACAGATGCCCGGCAACCGATTGTTATGACGTCTGCACATGGAACTAAACCTAAGACTGTGTTCGGAGCATTACAAGTGAACGATAATGGCTTCTACTTGGCGCAGTCTGCATTTCGTGGAACGTTGAAAGACTACTATTATCTAAATACGTTCGGTGAGCCGAAGGACATTTGTAATTTTCTTGACGATATCAGACAGAAGATAATCAATCAGCTTACTGATGATGTAGCAACAAACGGACCTTTGAAATATAACTTGTGGTTGGACTGTATATATGGAAAGCCATATCCGTTCGATGACAAAGTGGAGAAGTGTGCATTCAAGACATCAGCTGCAGTAATTTACAGTTCTAACGATGTGAAGCAAACTGTTAAAAACGGTATCCAGAAACTCTGTCAAGAAGAGGTGGACTATGTCTGTAAAGGTTCTGGCTGGACTCTGTCTAGTATAAACCGATTGGAGCTAAGAATTAGTCATTTCACACCGCTGCAGAACTAAATGATTATAAGATTGCTGGCTTTCGCAAATGATCCTGTAGTAGAATAGAAATAATGTAATAAATATTATGTTTGTAAAAGAACTTGTGGTGTTTAATTCCTCGAACCTGTTACTATTATGTTAAATTGATGTTATATTTCATTTTTTTTGCATCGTCCTAGATCGTACCAAGGACCTTAGTCGACCTAATCGAGCAGTATATAGATTACAAATTTATTTAATGAATTTTGGAATTTTTCCCGAATTTCTAGCTAAATAATTATGGATTTTCAAGATGGCGGCCAAATGACAAGATGTCTGGTGTCACAGCAATAATAAATGATTACTGCACTCTAGCGGATAAGAATTAAACTAACATGGCGTCAGCGCACTCTCGCCGACGATACACTGATGATGGCTTCCAGCAGACGAGGACAAGATGGCGGACATGACGTCATACTACCTGACGATATATATATGCTTTGAAAAAAAAGTGGAGGGAGTCAGTATGCCTGCAGCCACCGCGGGGGAAGGATCGGTCGCCATTTTTATTTTTTTTTGCACTCGTCGGGTTCGAACCGAGGACTCCGAGCTCCGTGTTGTAAATGTTTGTTTTTTAAATATTTTAATAAAAATTTTATTATTTAATTTTTTTATAATTTTTAAATTTTTTTCATTAAAATCGGATAATAAATTTAAATATGGCGGCCGTAACGGAAATTGCAACGGTGACGTCATAATTCAAAATGGCGGATAACACAATGCCGGAATGTTCGATAAAACGAAATGACGTCATCCAAGATGGTGGATCCAAGATGGCCGTCGGGGTCAAGGTCAAAGGTCAAGGTCACATCCTGATAGAGGCTTAACTGAGGCTTGAGTTAAGGATGCTTAAGCCTCTATCAGGACATTTCTAGCCGTTGGGATTTTTACGGAATAAATCGGGAAATTTTCCCTCGAAACGGGACTTTTTCCCTCGAAAAAGGGAATTTTTTTCTTAAAACGGGAATTTTTTAGTCATTTTGAGTCATTTTTGAGGAATTTTGAGGAATTTTTGCCGCCGTGACGTCACAAATCCAAGATGGTGGAGCCGGCTCTCGGCTCCACACCCTGAACCCTGATCTAGGAAATACTATTATATACTACTAATAATAATAAATATAGAAAAAAAATTAATTAAATTTTGTGATAGCAAATTTGTAATAATAACATTGTGAACTGATCGCTGGTACACCCGGTAGTTATATTGCTTTTCTATTTTAAAGTTATGATTGAGTTTTAAAGGCCCGTGTGGACTTAGTCTGCGCGCGGCGCAAGAAGTCGCGGTGTGCGGTCCGCTAGCAGGCCGGCAGCGAGACGTGTCTTATCACTCGGCTCAGCTGGCGTCCCCCCCCCCCCCCCCATCACCCCGCTTGAGCCAGCGACACGCCCGTTATCTGAGGGCGACGACACGGCCCTGTTCCTCCCGCACACCCCTCTCCCTTGTCCAACGTGGCAGACGACCTTGCGAGCGGCAGGTCAGTCCCCCTGTTGAGTATACAGGTTGGCAAGTCAAACTGACAGGGGAAGCTCGCGCAGTTGTCTGAGTAGTACGGCGACTCTTTACGCAAATAAGTTTGGGCACATACCCCCCCCACCTTGAAAGTGTGACTTGCTCCCCGCGCATTGGGGATAGTTAGTAGTTTATATTAATATATGAAGCCTTAGGAGGTATTTAAAATTAAGATAATTCTTAAGGGAGGAGTATTTATGGTGTACGTTTGAATCGTACATGTGTGTTAAATTTTTGTTTTAATTAGCAGTAATTTACGTCCGAGCAGTATGTTTAAGCCGGAGTTATTGCTGTCAGATGAGCTGACCTATGAGTTACAGCTACGCAATTTGCCCTCCAGTGGCAATGTGCAAGTCCTCAGGAGGAGGCTCAGGGCCGCCCTTCATGATGGTGTGCCCACTAGGGTATCGAATTTGGATTTAGATGTAACTGAAGAATTCAACCTTGCTTGCGCCAAGTTTTATGATATATCGGCTTTCGTAAGCTATCTAGATGTGGAGGTAAATTTACCCAATGTCGAGCGACATATAGTCAGGCTAAAACATGTTACCCGACGTTTGCAAAACCTGAAACAGCTTTCGGCAGACCTTCTCCATGGAATTTATATAAAAGAGGTAGAACGATGTTTGCAACAGACGGCAGGTTTCCATTCAAAATTGGCGGCGAGAGCAGCCGTTTTGGAAGACACACGACGCAGTCAGCATTATGTGGCTGAGGCACAGGCTTTAGGCATCGATTGTCCCGCCTTCCCGGAAGGGGACGCTCCTAGCTTGCCCCTGGGAGTAGAGCAACCCAACACGCGACAATCAGAAGTACGGGCGACGGTAAACAGACAGGAGACGGAAACGAGCAGATTACCAGACGCAGCCCCTGACTCACAGCCACTAACGTCGCTTCCAAACCAACCGATACACGTATCTACCACTCATTCAGAGCCGCTTGTGCAGTCGACGACAGCGGCGACAAACATTACAACGGGTCATGTGACAACCCACCCCGTCACTAGCGTGACATTTTCACAGGGATTACCAACCATGGCACACCACATGACGCAACCATACCCACCAAACATGTTTTTCCCGTATCCGACCACTCAGGGCTATTTTAACCCTTATGCTCAATTTCAACCACAGTTTCCTTCATGGCAAACCACCCCACTTCCGAGTGCTGGTATTTTGCAGCCGCCACTCATAACGCCCCAGATCACTCCACCACAGGTCAGTCCCTCGGGTGCGACTCGGGAACAGATTCAGTCGCACCCGGTGCCACAAAATCAGCCTTCACCTCAGCCGGCAGGAGCCGCGGCTCAGCCCCACGACTCAGTATTGCGGAGCACGACAGCCCCAGAAACTGGCTACAGTTTCTACGGAAAAATCACCCATCCTGTAGAAAGGCTACTCAAGGATTTGCCAGAGGCGTCGGGTCTGGACGCACACAAACTGATTGATTTCCTTCGAGTCTTGTTAAAACTACGGCAAAAGGGAGGGATTCCCGACAAACAAATTTTTGAAATTGTTTACCCGTACACCCAAGCTCCCCTAAGTGAGAGGATCATGGCAGCCATTGAGAATGACCTCACTTTCGACGAGTTTCATGAAGACGTGTTAAATTTTTGTATACCGAGTAGGCTACTCACAAACATCCGGTTGGAGTGGTTTAACCGACTGCAGCAGCGTAATGAAGCCTTGCCAAATTACGTGGCTGACATACGCGAAGCCAACCAGGTACTCAGGCTAAAGGTTTCCGAGAGAGAGGTCGTGAGTACGATTCTAGACGGTTTGAACCCAGCGGAGCGCTCGCGCTCAGTGTTCCAGGCGCGCCCCCAAAATTATGCTGAGCTAGACAAACTTTGCGTACACGCCGCGAACATAGAATACGCTGATTTTCAGCGAAATAAACAAGACACATTCGCTAGTCAGCAAGGTAGCAGCGCGGGAGCGGAGCGCAGTAATTCGCAACATAAGAATGCACCACAGAAACATCAGGGCAATACATTTTTCTCTTCAAGGCCACAAGGGAGGTATCAACAAAATACACATTGTAATTTCTGTAAAAGAGACGGGCATTCCCTGGCCCAGTGTTACCACAAAAACAACAAACAAAATGGCGACACTCCAAAAAACGCATAACGCGGTGGCCCGAACAACCTTATTTAGGGTCACCGAAAAATTCTAGTGTTAAAAATTCTTCTTATAAGTGGGAAGTTCAACTTGCGCCAAGTAATGACAGTACACAAGAAACATCATTACATAAAAACAAGAATCCTAACAACGAAGAGTCCAGGAATAAAAGTAACAAGCGAGGTCACAAACATAAACAAAGAAAGCACAATAGCAGGAGAAATAACAAAAATAAGGGAAATGGTAATTCAACGCACACGTACTCATGTAAAACGTGTGTTGATCCTACAAATAAGGGCAAGAGAAAATGCCACCAAATTTTTGGCAGTATTCCTACAGTAATTCCGTATGCAGTAACAACGATTGGCGAACACACTGTACCGGGACTAATTGATACGGGATCAGCGCGCAGCCTAATTTCTGGACGTTTGTTTAACAAGTTAAAACAGAGCAAATTAATTCTAAGGACTGAGACCACTAAGTTACAATGTTTCACAGCTTCAGAGCAGCCATTAAATATTACGTTAGCAGTTGTGATCAAGGTGAAGATTGATTTATATTCATGGAATTTCCCATTTTTGGTGTCTGATCAACTTGCTACAGACCTAATCTACGGGTCTGATTTCATTGCCAAGACAGGTCTAATCATTAATCTTCAGGCGAAGAATTTCGTTTTTAAATTCAACATGGGTAATCCCATTCCTTGTGGGACCCCTGAACAAATAGTTTCAGTTCCGGCCGAGCCAACGGCAGCCATCTTGGATCAGGGCAACACCACTTCACACGAGCACCTTAATACACAGCAGCGGGGCGCCATTGATAAATTATGCAGTACTTTTCCAGATGTCTTGACTAATAGATTAGGTCGCACAAAATTAGTCGAGTACCAAATTGAGTTAGCGGATAAAATACCAGTGAGATCTCACCCTTATCAATTTTTAGGCCCTAAGATGCAGACGATGCGCAATCATGTTCAGGAGCTTTTGGAAAAAGGGGTAATCGAACCCTCGACCTCCGCCTACAGTTCCCCAGCTTTTCTGGTGCCTAAGGGCAAGGATCAACAACGATGTGTAATTGATTACAGAAAAGTTAATGAGAAAATAGTCATACAAAACATACCTTTGCCAGACCTAAATACCGCTTTTCATTGGTTCAGTAAGGCCAAATATTTTAGTATGTTTGATCTAAATTCTGCTTACCACCAAATTCCCCTTACTGCGGATTCAAAACCCATCACAGCCTTCTGTGTCCCGTGGAACTTGTACCAATACACAGTAGTACCTTTCGGACTTGCCACGGGAGCCCAAGTACTAACTCGACTCCTGGATCAGATACTAGGAGATCTAAAATTCAAAACAGTGTACAACTACCTAGACGATGTCGTCGTATATTCAGAAACATTTGAAGAACACATCAAACATTTAGAGGAAGTCCTAAGTAGATTTCGTAAAGCGGGGTTAACTGTCAACACAAAAAAGGTTAAGTTTGCAGTCCAAGAACTGTCTTTTCTAGGACACCTGGTTTCTAGCAAGGGAGTCACCATTGATCCTTCACATACACAAGCTATTCGTGATTTTCCGCCTCCCACAAACCCTAAGGGTATTTCACGTTTTATTGGTATGGCAAATTTTTACTCAAAATATATTCCTAATTTCGCTGAGCACGCAGCACCACTAAATACGTTGCGTAAGAAAAACACACCTTTCACATGGGGTCCGGAACAAGAAAAAGCTTTTAATTTCCTGAAACAGGCGATTTCTTCCCCGCCTGTACTCCGCATGGCAGACTTCACCAAACCTTTCATTTTACAGACTGATGCGTCCAGTGTGGCTATAGGCGCAGTACTGTCACAGGAAGTTGAAGGCTGCAGACAGCCTATTGTGTTTGCATCGCGGACACTTACCCACGCCGAGAGGAAAGCCTCCTCGATCTACGAATTAGAATGCCTCGCCGTGGTTTTTGGCATTGACAAATTCCGCCAATTTATAGAACACAGGGAATTCCTGTTGGAGACAGATAATCAGGCATTAGCCTGGCTTTTGGCACACCCGAAACAATTAGGGAAACTCGGGCGATGGATTGCAAAAATTTCCTCCTTGAAGTTCAAAATCCAACATATTCGTGGCACACAGAATATAGTAGCGGACACACTGTCTCGCATGTTCGAAAACCCAACTCAGACTCCGCCCGAAGGAACACCACTCTTATGTCAAGCCCTATTGACAGACTTTCCGTTGGCATTTCAGGATTTACAGAGCCAGCAGGAAGCTGATCCCCACATTTCCAGTATTATTAAACTTTTTAATTTAGGAACGGCGCCAAAATACTTTAGGATGTCTAAGGGGCTGTTGCAAAAACGCACCCCCCAATCAAAAACATACAAAATCGTGCTCCCGCAAAATCTACGTAATATGATATTCCATTATTATCACACCTCGCCGGTGGGCGCACACCTCGGTATATATAAGACCATTCAGGCTATCCGACGTCATTTCGTGTGGGACGGCATGCACAAGGACATCACCGAGCAGGTGAAACTATGCAAAATCTGTGCGCTGAGTAAGCCAGCGCAGAACACTCGTTTCGGTTATTTAACTTCAGATGTGGCCGAGCGCCCCATGCAAAAGATGTTTATCGACTTTGTCGGGCCTTTCCCGCGCTCAAAGACAGGAAACACTATGCTGCTGGTGTGTATCGACGCCTTCACAAAATTTGTCTGGCTCATCCCCATGCGAAAAGCCACCGCAGAAAACACTGTATCTGCGCTACGTAATCAGATCTTCAAGACGTCGGGAGTCCCGTCTATAGTAGTGTCAGATAATGCAACCCAGTTCACGGCTAGGATTTTTAAGAACATGTGCTTCTCACATGGCATTCTGCACGTCACAACCTCGCCTTATTATCCACAGCCCTCGCATGCTGAGAGATTCAACCGCAATCTCCGGTCTGCTTTAATAGCTTACCATGCGCAGGAGCAGGATAAATGGGATTCGAATTTGGTGTGGCTGCAAATGGCCTTTAATTATGCACATCATGAAGGACACAAAAGTACTCCTTTCGAACTCATGTTCACTTACCGACCTAATACCCCTCTTTCAAATCTTTGGTCTTTGAATGACCTATTGCCCGATGATCCGAGAGACATCAGGGAGATTTGGAGAAGAGCTCGTAAAAATCTCAACCTGGCTCATGAGAGCAGAAAAAAGAAATACAACGAAAACCGATCTCCTAACCCTTACAGGGTAGGCGATTTTGTGCTTTGTAAGGCACACCCACTCAGCAAGGCAGTGGATAAGTTTTCCGCCAAGCTGGCGTACCGCTGGAGAGGTCCTTTTCAAATACAGCGATTTTTAACGCCAGTGACGGTTAGCCTAGCTGACCCCAGTTCAGGAGAATTCGTGACCAGAGCGCACATCTCCCATCTAAAGAAAACACAGGCTGACTTAAAGTAGATGTGTTTAATTTCTTTCCCCTAACATAGGGGACTCTCTAATATTAGGCATGCCAGAAATCCTCGAGGTCTTAAAAATCCATGGTACTAGAAATAAGAATGCTAGCTTTACGTTGTATTAGTTTTAAGTGGCCACTTAGTTAATAAGCTCTTAGTTAATAAGTTTGTTTAAGGGTTATCGATATGTTGTGCCTGAGAGGCGGACGCGTCTCAAAGGTGTTAGAATATAAGTAGTAGGATACAGGCGAACCTGGTACTAGTTTTACTGAGCAGTGTAAGTGTTGTTTTTTTCTTCCCTATATGCTCCGCATTCAAGCGGGGGAGTATGTGCCGGAAATTAGGCATTTCGTCACTTTTTTTAATTTTTTCTATAATTTTAAAATTTTTTGGGGTTTCTATTTTTTTAAATTTATCTGGTTGTTAATGGGGGTGATTAACTTTTTGTTAGGCCGGTGTACGCCACCCATTTAAACTTGGTGCCAGTGGACCGAAGCCCCTTCCCAGGGGGCCAATCTGATATTTTGCTGTCTAATGTGGACATGGTCAGCCCGGTTGAAATTTCTCTCGCCTGCAGTCACGCCCCGAGTTTGTAATTTTAATTCCCTGCATGACCAAAACTGCTTTGAGCAGCTCCTGGGCTGCAAGCTGCTACCTTGTAGAGGCCTGCTGAGAAAAGCATGTCTCGTCACGAAGCAGTCTCCAGTGGAGCTGCGTTCCCACCTTAGTGGCTATTTCTGCCCCCCCTTCCTCTCTCTCCTCCTCACTTCTGTTCTGAGAAATTAAGCTAAGAGCAGTGACCGGACGGGACGATGACCTGATGCAAAAACCTTCTCCCGGGTCCGACAGACACATCCCTGACATCTAGCGGCAAAAAAAGTAACCGCGGGCCTGGTCGCCAGCGTGCAGAGCTTACCCTCATGACACCTGGTGGCAAGTCTGCTCACCACCTCAAGTAGTTCCCCCTTACGCCGCTAGAAGGCAACGTCGCGGTGCCATAAGGCACTATGCTTTCCTCTCGCGGCCCGGAGAAGTCGATTGTTCTTTACTTTCGTTTCGGTCCGGTAGAGAGCGCGCATGTCGTGTTGTTGTCACGACCGCCTCGGACTCCTTCGGAAATTTTCGGCTTAGAACCTGCACCGAGCAGCCAGCGCTGCCCGTGCATACGGCCTCCCTCCCCTTCACCCCCCTCCATGCCTTCGCAGTGACTGTCTTTCCCTCCCCTTTTTTCCCCTCTTCCCTTTCCCCTTGGCGGCGGGCGACACTAGCGCCACTTGTTCGTTTGGTATAAAGAAGGCCGCTAGGCTTTCCTCGAGGTGGTCATCGTCGGGACGCGGCTCGAGCAGCTTGGTCTGTTTCCCCCTGAAGGTATGGTTGGCATAGACTGAGACGTCAGTTCGCTTTGGGACGCGGTGGCCGTGCCCTACTCATGTAATTTACCTTTACCTTTTTTTTTCTTGTTTCTGTTGTTCAAATTCACCGTTTCGGCTGCCACCTCGCAAAATTATGTCTAGACGAAAGTTCGGTTAAATTTTCCGTTTTTCCCTCGCCAACCATGACCCTTGCTCATTTTACTGGTTACGTCTTGTTTTTACCTGGCCTTAGTGCACCTTGTGCTTCACGCGGCGGTTTGCCTCGTAAATTTTTAGTTAAATTGCTGGCTGCTGTTCGAAGTTTTCTTTCTCGGCGTCTTTCCGCCCTCCCGGCGACGACAGCTTGTAACCTTAATTTTTTGTGTGCGCACATAAATTTTGTGGTGGAATCAATTGAGCTTTATGAAAATTATTAAATAAATTTGGAGGTTTCATTCTTCGACCTAGCTGTTCCCTGAGAGGGACGTGATTTGACGCTCGACGCCATTTGATTTAACTGTATATCTTTGCTTGTTGTGTGATTTGTCTCATGTATTGGCCCGCTCGTGAATTGAACTGTAAATCTTTCCCGCTGCGGCGACACCGCATAGTTCGTTATTATGTAATTGTTATTATATTATATATGTGTACTCGTAAATGGCGGTTGTAAGGTGCCAGTCCTTTGCATTGTTATTTGTTTAAGGGCAAATTCTACTTCGCTTGTATGAACGTTCAAAGTATTAGTTACTTACTCACTTCTGCGAGTTGCGATTTCTTTTGTAACGATATTTGTCTACAGTTGTTCCCAAACCATGTTTGTACAATAATTGTTTATTATTATAAATTTGTAAATAAAACTTAGATGCTCTTACTCCGGCTCTTTACACTCTTGTTAGCCTTGCTACTTAACAGGAACACCTCTCTGGAGGCGATTCCCCTACCAGAAGGGGCTTTGACTGACGCTCCTAGTGGGCCTGGCTTTTTCCGCTCGCTTGGGGGTTGTGCTCATGTTGGGGCTTGTCTCTAAAGTGGGTGCAAACCGAACCTACCCCCTCCTTTGACCCGGGGCCTTACCGCCCGAATTAATTAGGTGCGTTGGCCGATTGCGGGGCACTCAGCCCTCTGACCTCGGCTACTGACCTCGTCTCCTCTACGTCCTCTGCGCTAAGAGGCTTTTTGCGGGAACGGTGATTTTCGCGTGCACGAGAATGTAGTCAGTTTGCTTAAGGGATGTGATCCCGTTTGTACAGTAGCCAGGCAGAGGTAGTTTTTAGAAAAGTCATGCGTAGTTAAATTTTTATTTCTTCTTATGTAATTCAAAAAAATTCCGGTTTCGTCTACGCATCCTGACTTCTCGGTCCGCGGCATCCTGATGTCGGCGCGAGACACCTAGTGAGCTCCGAACTCTACACCCTGGTTGACAGGGTCGAAGTGCTGGAGAGAGAAATTGCTCCCAGCTCGTGGTCCTGCACCTCCACTGCGGGTCACGTTAGAAGAGAGGTTTCCGCGACCCGACGGTATTTTTTGAAGACCCGGGTGGTAATGTGAAATCAACATCCCCCCCCCCCCCCCCACTTTCTAGCTACGAACTACATTAATCGAATGAATAGCCTACCAGCGAACAGTGCTTTCCTCAAGAATATGTAGAATCAATAAAACTAATCATCGATGTAATTGTTGGGACATTCAAATTTGGTGCAATTTTTAAATTTTTGATTATGTAATAATTTTTTGTTAAGGTGTAGTATGTATTGTTTTAATTAATCCTGGGGCGCCCCCTTTAACTTGGTTATTTACTAAGATTTTTATTGTCAGGTTTGAATAATACGAACACAAAATTCCTTAATAATAAAACAGGGAACCTATAGACCAAGCTACTTGTGTAGTGTTAATTTATTTATGACTAGCTAAACCCGGCCACGCTTTGCTGTGGCACAGTTTAATATTAATTCATTGTTTAATTTAATATTTTACTGTGCATGGCTGTGGAATGTAATAGAAGAAATAAAAATGTGTTTAGCTTAAATATTTTTATTGTAAAGCTAATGGAAGGACTACATTCCTTGTTTTCCCATTTTTTGCATAAACATATAGATCAGATGGTTTACCGACTCTGGAGCACCCGACATATAACTGTCCATGAGAGAGGCATTCATTTTCTAAATTCAAACCGCACACTTGCAAAGATTGTCCTTGTGCTTTATAGATGGTCATAGCGAACGCAAGGCGTATTGGAAATTGAAGTCGTTTGAACTCGAACGCCATATCTGTCGGAATAAGTGGCATTCGTGGAAGTAATACGTCTTCACCTTTATGAAGTCCAATCAAAATTGTTGCTTCAATAAGATTATCCATTAATTTTTTAACTACTAATCGTGTACCATTACATACTTTAGGCTGACAGATATTTCGAAGCAATATAATTGGCACACCAATTTTCAAATTCAAAATATGTGGTGGTAATCCTGGAACATCGAGTGAATTGAGAAATTCCGTTGGAAAGTTCACTGCTTCATTTTGGTGCACTACTGAATCAATAGATTTGTATGTCATTGTTTCACCTTCGATTCTGTTTATAATACTATTGTTCATATCGTGTACGTCAACATTTTTAGCCGCTAGAATGGCTCTTTCGCTCAACCATGCATGATTTTTGAATTTTGTTTCGATGTTTTGGAATACCTTGTCTACTAATTCCTCTTTTGAATCTACGATGTTGCATAAATCAGATGATAAGCTGATTTTTCCTGTTTCTGGATTTGTAGGTACAGTGCCGTTACCAACTTCAATTAATTGTCTTGAAAATATGACTGCTGTTGGATACAAAATACAAAATTCTGAAAATAGTGTTTCATTAAATCACAATTTTTTTATAAAACATAAGTTTACTCACTTTACAGATGAAATCCAACCAATTCCATTCTTTAATTAAACATTTATAAATGATACCATACACATAAACTGGTCACAGTGACACATTTTGTGCTTAATCAATATTTGGCTTATTAGAAAACAAAACAAAAGTGTTAAAAGATTATTGTTGGAAAAATCAACAAACACATTTTGCTATGACAACAGGGTTGATATGACAACCGGTTTGATATATCAACAATTATCATAACAACGTACGTGATTATAACAAATTATAATAGCAATATATAAGATATAAGCTATAAGATAAGAATTATTTAATTTTCAAATGTATTGTACGAAATGTATTTTTTAATTTAAACGTATTTTTATCAATAGAGTCGAAAGAATATACTTTCAAATTAAATAAAGTTTTTTATTCTTTCTTGAAATATATATATATATATATATATATATATATATATATATATATATATATATATATATATATATATATATATATATATACATATTTGTGTAAATTATAGTCGTCAAGGCACAATGGTCGAGTAGCCTGATGTGCTTGAACTTCGACAATATGGTAGAGCATCGTCGAGCGTGGTCGCAACTAAGTTGGGTGACCATGATATTTAGTTATAGAAACTTTTTTTTCCGACTTTTCCGGTGGATTTTCCCAAACTTTTATTTCATATAAACACTCTTCTGTTAAGATGCAATGTTCTGTAAAAATTTCAATCCAAACCATCGTATACTTTCCGAGTTTTGCGGCCAAATACATACGGAAGCTAAATTTTTATATATATAGATATACCTTGTTCCCTTAAAAGATCCACCAGCTCCCCAGTTGCTTGTGTCAGGGAGTTCCAAATTATCTTGTTCTCCACCTCGTGCCACCTCTGGTCAATAACATAATTGTCTCATTTTTCTTACCCAGCACTTTTTTAATTAATTTAAAATAATTCAACTTTGAGGCACGAGGGGCGTTACAGCATTATGGTCAAAAAATAATCTGATTTTATTTTAAAAGATGGCTTTTGTTGTGTATATCATGTAATTTTGATGTAAATTATGGTGCAAAAAGTGGCAAAATGTAATATTGAAATTACTTAAAAAAATTTAAATAAATACTTGAGAAGAATAAATTATCATTTTCAATGGTGAATTAGAATGCAGATCACTTTAATGTTAATAATAACTTTTTTCTGGACATTCCTAGCTACTTTGATATGTCCTACTTGGATAAGATTGTCAGAATAATTGTGGATTACCTTAAACAGTTCGAAGAATATGTTTTCAGATCGTTACCAAACAAAAATAAATTATTACAATTTAAAATTTTTTAACTTCGTGGCATGCAACATTTTTTTTGTAAATTTATTTGAACGTTCCACTAGTTTAAATGTGTATTAAATGGAGTCATTGATTTTTAAAAAGAGCATTGTTTTTATTAAATTACTAAATCATCAAAGAACTGTAATTAAAAAGATTTTTATTCATAGTGCCAATACATGTAATTATTTATGTGTTCATACTTAGATTTACGAATATATAGGTACGTAAAAATTCTAACTTGTATTTATGTTGTATAGGTATGAGCAATACTGTTATTTTAATTTCATAAAATTTACTTTCATAAAAGAAAACTCTTTGTGTAAATAAATTCTTTATACCTTGTTTAAATTGAAGTTATTAACAAAAAAACGCATTTCAAAAGTAAGTTATATGTGTTAAAAGAAAATAAACTTATTGTACGGTGTTTCATGCTGTAACTGTTTTCATAGGAACTGTGAGACTTTCTAGATGAAACATTTTGTTAATTTCTTACTCTGCAAAAAGCAAACACTTGATACAAAACCCTAAAATCCTTCTGTGTAACTTTGCCGAGCTCTTGTAACGGCCAGCACTGCCGTCTGAAGGTGGCCTCGGCAGGGGAAGGATGGCCTACTGTTGATGACGTCACAAGGGTGCGCGCAGGCCTGAAGTCTAGTAGGTGTTGCCTATACGCAAATTTGGAGGAAAAAATAGATTTTTCTTTTTTTCAGGTATGAAAAACTAACATTTAATAAAAGTAAAATGAAATACCGCCACAACTTATTTAAACGCCAATTAAATTTTGATTAAATGAAACAGCTGGCGGAACGACTGGCAAGTCGTGCGTTTTTGTTCTAATGAGGGAGGGTGGGGGAGGCAGCGATGTGGCAGGAGGGAGAGAGAGGCAGCGAGTCTGCAGGGGGGAGAGGCAGCGCTGCGTAAGGGGGAAAGAGAGACAGAGGCGTGGCTTAACCTCCCTCCTGCCAGCTAGCCAGCCAGCCAGCCAGACAAAGAAGTGAAAGAAATACCGCTTGCTGACTACGTAGGTACCTGCTCCACCCACTTCCCTTCCTCCTTCACTTCCCCTCTTCTTCCCCCACAACACAAGCGCGCGAGTACAGCTTTCTTTATCTTTATGTCGTTTGAGATACGACTAATTGCGTACGTCTGTCACGCCTCACGACAGTCCTACTGAGAGCGGACAAACTATAATACCAGTCTCTGTATCACTGCCGCTTACAAAATCACCTCCCGCCGCTCCCAATACATGGCTTGCTGTTTGATGCATGCCAAGCTGACCTGCCCTCAGATAAACCCAGAAAAACACGCGTATACGCAGGCGGGGTCTTTACGCGAGCAAATACGGTAGTTAAGAGAGTGCAGGAGAGAGGAGAAGAATGGAACAGAGTGATGATACATCAGGAATTAAAGGAGAATTTGGGGGAAAAAACTGCAAACTGCTCTCCACAAAAATTTCGTTTTAGCATAACAGGCACTGATATAGAATACAAACTTCCATAAACAATCTCTATGGTGTAGTTAATTTAGGTGCCAGTCAAATTTAATAAGGCCTAAGAGGTTCCAGGTTGAAATTCTGGATGCCCGTAAATGTATGTAGCATTGTTTGTTTAATGTTTATATTATATTTTGTTTGATGCCTTACAAATCTGCCTGAACTCAAACCTAAAGTAATTTTTTTTATTTAACCCAATATCAGTGCACTGATGGGTCTCCAGTATAAAAGTGCAAAATTACCTAAAAGCCAATTCAAATTAGAACTACTAATCCAGGAATTTGCCACTTTTAATTTAAATCCATTCAAATTTGGATTTATTGCAGAAACATAGCATTAATTTATAACGTCACTCGATTTAACGACGAACTCCTTAAAACGTCGAAATTGCTTGACTTTGGTTGGTTTACCTTGTTTTCTATACAATAATACGCTCTATATAGCGTCACGCTCACTCTATTTAACGACAACAATATGGCATTATATATCACTAGCTGCAGTACCCGGCTTTGCCCGGGCTGAACACTGGGTGATATATTGTCAGCGAGTTACAGCAAAATGGATAGCGATATGTCCAGTGAGTTGGACATTAAGAATTGACACATAATTACTCTTTGTGTATCTGTGACCTATGATTTTCTGTTTACCCATGGCGATCGGTTGAAAGGTTTAGAAGTTGATGCGCTACAGCGCCCTCTAGCGGCGAGTTACAAAAAAAATGGATAGCATTAAAACCTTCTTCATGATAAAAACACTTCGATGTGCCAACTTTCATGGCGATCAGTCAAACGGTGTAAGAGTTTATCGACGTCATACATACCAAAATCCAATTATACATATTCTTATATTTCAAAATTTTGGGGCTTTCACATTTGCGGAAAGTGGATGTTCAGGACCTCGAATGGTTTGGAACACTCCATCTCGAAAGAAATGATATTTGAAATTCCTGAAATTGTCGAAATTTTGGGGCTTTGTCCCTAGAGGGGGAGGGGTGATTTTGAGGACCCTGGATGGCTGGGAAACAATAAAAATCAAAAGAATGATATTTGAAATTTTTTAAATTTTGAGGTTTTGACCCCTGTGGGGGGGGGGGGGGGGGGGGGGTGATGTTGAGGACCCCGAATGGCTCGTAAACACTCCAAATCGAAAAAGAATAAGTTTTTGGAAATGTTGGGAAATTTTTTAATTATTGGGTCTTTGACTCCTTGTGGAGGGAGGGTAGTTTGAGGACCCCGAATGGCTCGGAAACACTCCAAATAGTAAAAATGTATTCTTAAATTTAAGAAATTTTTCGAAATTTTGGGGTTTTGCATTCCCCCAGATATTTTGTCAATTATTTAGTGAGCAAGCAAATTGCATATATTAGGGCGTGTGTCAGGTCGTGTCTCAATTGGTTTAGAGTGCTCTGTCGTGCTCAGGTTTCTACGACATTTATTCATCGTACAGAGCACTCTGGCCGTCTCGATAATGCGCTGAGAGAGTGCGAAAGAGCGAGAGTACCAGAGAAAGCGATGCTATATACTTGCTGCACTCTCTCGTACTCTCTGACATCCGCTATATTGTTTATATTTGTAGAACGTGGTTATTGCAAACGGTGGATATGTTAAAAATGGTGCTGAGACATCACAATATTTCAATGCAACAAAGCATTGCAGTTGTAATTTATTTTAATTTGTGCATACATTTTTTGCGCGTATCATGTGTTTTAAATGCATACTAACATTGCTTAGATATCGCATTGTCCCAATTCAGAATGCGAGAGCACGAAATAAGGAAATAGCACTCTTGCCATCAAATAATGCGAAATGATGCCAGGGGATGGATAGAAAGAAGTCGAGGCTAATCTTGGCTTCGCTCTCTGAGGAATGTTAACAAAGGAAGGGGAAGAAAGGTTAACGCTTGCCATAGCTGTGGATTTTCCGAGAAACGAGAGGGTGGCGGGAGGAAGCAATTTTGTTTACCTGATTCAAGAAAGAACTGCAATGTCCGATTGCAACGCATTTCAATAACCGGGATTCGCGCCTAGGACAGTTAGGGCGGAATTCATAGTGAACTGCGTTGTTTTCATTTCACAGTACAATAAATATTACTTATTCGAATGCTTTAAAGTAATACTTCATGAAGTAATACTTGTTGAAGTACAACTTATTGTGATTTCATAGTCACTATAAGACATAAGTACTTATTTCTCAAGTATTCATAAACAAATAAGCAACACTTACTGTATAAACCGTTCTTCGTCAAGTTTGTTTATTATGCATATGTTGTTAAATGCATAAGCCGATTGTAATTGTTCAGTTATTATTTCTATAGACATAGCCCATTTTTAAATTTCAGATTTCACATTTTTAGAACAGTTTGTTCATGAAAACTTAATTAAAAAGATAACTTTGCAGCTAGTTTGTAATCAGAACATCACCCTACATAACCTTTTTCATGTCTGCTTTGCGATGGATGTTGGCAAGTGCAACGATTTTGAACGACTTGTGGAGCACAAAATCTCCATTATTTGAACCAAAGCTGTGGAGTATTGAACGCTCCAGAATGCCGGAAAGCACGCAAAACCTACAAAAATATTTTAAAAAATTAATAAAAACTTATAATAGTTAAATTTTTAATTTGAAATGAAAATATATTTTAAAACAATATGTGAATATTAAAACACCGAAAAGCTTGTTTCTATCATTTAAATTACAAAAGTATGGACAATTCACGACGTGAACAAAATGCATTAATTTTTTCGAAAACGGTGGCGTGTACGGCAAAAATGCTGTACGATTTTTTGTGTATTTCAGAATTAAGTTAATGACCACATTGCAACCATCGCTGAACAAATGACGATATAGGCCTGTGACTTCCCAATTGAACGCTTCTAAATATGAATGTACTAGTCTACAAAAATAATAATTCAAACACGGTGTGTGTTTTAAATGATGATAGTTTCAATGTGTATCTGACCGGCGTATGTAATGATAACTTTGCATCAGCCGAGTGAAAGTTTAAAGTAATTTAAATAAAGTAAGGGTTTGTTTTTTTACTATGTCCATGTATGAAATAATCACATGACAGCAATAAGTAACTATAGTGACACAACATTTGGGAATTTCTGGTGATACAAGTAGTATTTGGTTGAAATCATCTAAAAAAGCCTAGATTTATTGGCATTTTTAGTGTACGCTGATTTACGATTTCATCTAATTATATCAACCACTTGGAAAGGTAATATTAATGGGCTGCTTTTCAGATCCAGACGAACAATATGTTATGTGAAATCACTTGAGATCAATATTCATTCGACAATCTTATTTTGTGGTTATTGTTTCCTTTAATTAAATATATATACAAATATATAGTCTATATATATCGAACTATGCATTTGCTATACTGCTGAGGTATTAAAACAGAAACAAATACACTCAAACGGACAAGAATATTCGGAAAATGTAATCATTTGTATGTTTTTCTTTATTTGTTGAAATAATTTGTAAGTAATCCATACAAGATATATCGCAATACAAACTATAAGTATGTTCTGCTCAATACGATCAAAATCCCTTCCTTAACTATATTCTAGAGTATAAGAAGTAGTATATTCGGCGAGCTAAACAAATTAACAAATTACTATAGGTCATACACTTTATTTGATATAATTTATTATTGGTTTACTTTTATATTTAAAAAAATAGCACTTTTTGCATACTTCATACGATACCAGACAAGCCATCACATTATCCGGGCTTCCTAGGTACAGAGCTACGCACTGTGTTCGCAAATATAGTGAGAATATCTCAAGTTGAAATAGCTGACCGCGGTAACCAGGATATCTGGGACACGCTTTCAGCCAACGCACAGGCCACCCGCCTTAATACAGTTCACCTGATTACGACTGCTAGCCATTACGTCAGGCGTCGCAGCCAGTCAATGTGGATGTGTTTTAATTATGATACAATCACTGGCCGTCTCCAGCAACACTCACATTGGAGCATTTTTACCAGCGAGATTGAGAAATATGTAATGTTGTGTGGCGCTTGTTCGTGTCAGGGGGGAAATATGGTATTGGCGAGGACGTCATCTGCATCCGCATCTACTCGCATACAGCTAAGATTTACATCTGCCATATAGTGACGAGTAAATAAGTCAACTGCACGGACTCAGCGGATACTTTTCCGAATGGTTAGTTGTCAGGATTATTAAGGGTGTAAGGCCCAAATTCATTTATATCATATTATTTTGTCTTTATATTGGCCTCATACGTACAAGTTTCTCTGCAAAACCGATTTTCACTATAACTTATAGTTTTCTCATAACAGGCACTCAAATTTGAATTATATGACATTTCTTGTAGGTATTATTTCAGTAGCCGATCGATGTAATTTAGTCATTTTTGGTAGTTTACAAGTTCATTATGCATACTATTGAGAGATATATTTTAAAATTTTTAAAAATAATAAGTTATTCGTGTGCTTGAGCCAGAATATGAGAAATTTTCACTTTTTTCTGGAACCAAAAAAATTTGTATAAAACATATAATAATACAATATTACGAAATACCTATCTGAATATACATTCATCTAAAATAAAATATGTGACTTTTACTGTATCAAAATCGTAAGCTCCAACGGAAGTAATGTATCCCCTGAAATTCCAAATATATCAAATGCAACCCGCCACTCTAGTGGTGCCGTGTTGTCTCACTCATCTGAAAATTTCAGGTAGGAAGACGACAGTATAAGTTCTGCGGTGGGGGGGAGGGGGATTAGCAGGTGATTTGGACCGGAAAGGATAAGGCATTTAGGAACACATTAGTGACACTGGAATTTCCCCAGCCTGTTTCATGCTACAGACAGGCAACAGCTCGTGTACCACTAGTTTTGAGAAGGGGTGCGGGAAACTTAAATATGATTAACTGTGGGGAAGGAAGAGACCAGCAAAGGAAAAACGATGCTGAAGCTGATGTTATATCCGTTTGAGTGGCCTAGCATCCACAGTACTGGATGTAAACAAAACCTTCTTAATGGTAATGGGACCAGTTATTTGTTGCATTTTGTTTTTGTACGCCATATTTAGTTGGAAGAAACAAGGTTAAGTTACTTTTTAATGCTTCGCTGAAATCATAATATTCCTAGGGAAACGTGCACAATGTTTCGCTTTGCATACCAATCGCATGACAAGTTGTTATTGATGCACATTGTGCATTCATGTCTACCGAAATTGCATATTATTATTTCTATCTCGTCTATCAACTATAGAAAATGTAAGCTATCAACTACCTGACTAATGAACCTCAATATGGAAATATGAGTTAAATACAGTTTTCTTAAACCTACTCAATTAAACATTGTGTTTGATTTTTTTTTTTTCACGTTTTCATTTATATATTTTATTATAGATGGATGGAAAAAGTAGGGCTACTGAAAGCAAGGGCAACATGAATTTAAAATTACTAAACGTCCACTAGACCTATATACTGTTCACTTTAAAGGCAGCCGCCTGGCTGGGGCTCCGAGGCTCGGAATAGATGGGGCGATAAGGTTGATCCGGCTATGAGTACCGAGTGCACTAGCACTTTTGAGTGTTATCAATGCTCCCAACTGGCGTGTATGCGGAATGACCGACACATTTTGTAATGGGACGTTCAGTCGTTAACGTAAAATGTTATTGGTGAAAAATTTGCAGCAAAATTTAACGCATACTTCAATCTAAGTTTTGCTTGTGCCCGGTTGGTATTTATGAAATATACTTCAGTGTGAAGAAGCCCTGTTTGACTATGTTGCAGCACTCCAAAATGATATTTCTAGCATGCGTGTTGTCTTCAAAGTTACATTCTGCCCTCGTCTTGAGTGCGTTTTCTTTTTGTAGGTAAACAAAATGTAGGCACGTGAAATAGTTCTGTCGAACAAAACGTGTTTTCAATTACGTTGCAATGAGTATTTGTCTTCATGCCAAGCGGCTCCCTTAAAAACAAATTATTATTATTATTATCGTGGAAAACAAACTTGCATACAGACAATTGTTGTTTGTAACTGCCGAAGAGAAACTTTGAACAAACAATTATGTCAGTGTGCTTATACGTAGCTCTCGTTTTGAGAAAGTAGCTCAAAGAAAATACTAGGTAATCACCACACAATTGACTATCCTAATATATAGTATTACAATACAATTTTTTTGTCTCCTGAGCCGATAGAAACCAATTATATGTTTGTATAGGGCAAGGTATTTCCCAGGAATATTTAAGGGCCAATCTAAGGGAAATTGTGGATTACATTTTAATATGGGGCTTCACGAAATATATTGTAATCATGTCTACAATAGCCATTATGTTATAAATGTTCCGGTAAAATTACGTTTACAACTTTACTGTTCATGAAACTTTACAAGCTGAATGTGATGACCCTACAAATGTAACCTTCGAGTCGAATCTGGGGGAAAATGCTGGATGGAATATGACAATGCGACTTTTCGCGAAATGTATCGTCATAAGGCCTAATTAGATATTACATTGTAAGTTTTCTCGTTGCGTTCATATCTGCGTAGCTAATCAAACTTTATAAATTAAAATTAATTTTCTAGTAATAAAATCGTTTCTTGTAAACTTTAATGCTGTTCGGCACTTCAAACATTATAACAATAACAGCCATTGAAGTAATGAACGGTAGCTCTAAAATGTAATTTATAATACTTTGACTTTATAGTTGTTAATAATTCACGTCTGCTGTGTGCACACTGTTGTACGAAATGCATTGATTGACAGCAGTAATGAGGCTCATAACCTACCTTTCCGTGATTATAATTATTTCCTTGTTATTTGCGGGGGGAAGGTAAGAGACAGATGCTACTACGATCTTAGAAATATAAATTATAATATTCACAAAACCATCTTCCTTAAGCAAAGTGGAGATGTTTATGCGTTACCCAAAACAGCAAATACCCACGATATTTTTGAGTAATTTTACGTATAGCCTTCTTCTAATAAGTTATCATATAACAAAAATTTTTTTTGCGATAAAGGTAAATGAAAAAAGTCTACGAAAACGTCTTTCAATGAAGCACAGTACTATTTTACCATAGCAACTGCATAGGAACGAGTTGTTTAGCTCCGAAATTGCTGTGCACTGGAATACCTCGTGCAGACGACATCAGTAGCGTATGGTCTGCTTTACCTGTACGACGATGTCACTGATCCCTAGTCTCTGAAAATAGGAAGCGAAAGCTGCGAATTGAACTTACTTTTGTATTATACACTTGCTCTCCTTCATATGCATTTATATTATTTTGTCTAAATGGCTAGACCATCTATTATACAATTGAAACTGCATACTTGAAACAAATGTCTACTATTATGGTGCAAATGAGACGTAGATAATTTAAAAATCCGTTAGGAGAGAAAAAACATAAAATAGAACCCGAAAGTTTTTTTTCACTAAACTGTCTCACAGTAAAAATGTCTGTAAATATCCACTGAGAAAAATAGTCACTGAGATATCAACAAAACTGTTCTGTAATCCGTTTAAATGGTACCTGCAACAAGACTTTAGTAATATTAACAGATTGTTTCCTACTTCATTGCAATAACTATCGTTTGAGGAACAATCCAAATCTTGTAACGCGTTTTCTGTTGGAGGAACTATATTCTCTGTAGACAGAACAGACAGTTTTGTTGTTACAAATGTATAAATGATTAAAAATACTGTCTCGAAGTATTGTAAAAATTACTAAACATGTTACTGCTGAGCCAACAAACTGTTTCGCAAGCAGCACCAATCACTTTCCGTTACAGTTACAATAACTTGGTTCTAGAAACTATCTGATTTTGTTAAAAGTTTGTAAACTAGCTGGGTAACCTTAACAGTACTATATCGTACACGCAACAAGCTTGCTTCGGTTTAAAATACTATCCTACTTGTAATGACTACCATCTGATTCTGTTAAAAGTTTACAATCAAACTGGGTAACCATAACAGTACTATATAATGCCCGCAACACGTTTGCTTCATTTTAAAATACTCTCCTACTTGTTGTGCCTACCATCTGATACTGTTAAGTTTGCAAACGAACTTGGTAACTTTAACAATGCTATACTATGCCCGCAACATATTTGCCTCTATTTGAATTACTTTTCTATTTGTTGTGCTTACCATTTGTTTCTGTTTCAAACTTTTAAAGCAGTGCCAATATTCGAACCTCCGGTCCTGAAATTAATATGCAGGCATGCTAACAGTGAACAATAATTTAAAAAAAGTTTGCGATTAGTTTATAGATGTAGTTGTGGGCATTCCCATTTTGTACATAGCTTTGTAGTTAAAATAAATATAATCTTACTTTGCATTCATACATAGCATCATAATAGTATTTTGTGAGTGGTGATAGTAGTGTCAGTGTGGTCAGACCACTTGACATCCACAAAGGCGATTCA
Source organism: Bacillus rossius redtenbacheri (assembly GCF_032445375.1). Taxonomy (NCBI): domain Eukaryota; kingdom Metazoa; phylum Arthropoda; class Insecta; order Phasmatodea; family Bacillidae; genus Bacillus; species Bacillus rossius. The sequence goes on along the minus strand of NC_086330.1, from coordinate 135,385,945 downwards.
CGTTCGATCTCCGGTGGAATCAGCCCCCGATTTTTCGCAAGTGGGAACCGTGGTGGACGTTGCCGTTGGCGGGCTAGTTTTATAGGGAATCTTCTGTTTCCGTCAACTCTCCGCTGTACGGCCTAATTTAATATCATCCTTCAAGGCAGTAGTTGCGTCCGGGCTCCCAGACAGAAATCTGCATTCGGTGTACAATACCTGCCCTCGGGTACCCTCCCCATTTCATACATGTTTGGTAGTATCATGTGAGATGATAGAACTTTGTAATATGCACGTACACTAAATTTAAATTAAAGCAACCTTGAATAAGTTCAATGAACAATATTCACACGAGTGTGCTGGCCACGTAACTCAAGTTCAAGTTCAACACGAACCTGATTTAGGCCTGCAGCTGTGTAATCGGTTAAAATGATTTTACTACATTGGAGAGCTAATTAAAAAATTAGACAGGGTAAGTAAATATATATTCATGAGTAAACACAAAAAAAATTGGACCACTTATAACATGATGCGTAGCATGTGGGCCATCACCGATGCAGCAGCTCACAGCCACAGCAATCTGAGTTCTACCAATGGGTCATAAATGAAATTTCGAGTGTTGTATTTTCGAAAGTCGGCCATAGCTAACAAGCTAGCAGAGCCATTATTTATCATAGCCAGAAGCTACCCAGCATTGCCAGCAGTAAACGTGCAAACGGACAACTGTAGTTTGCTGCATGGGAACTTAGATAAACTCGGTTCCTATTTTAGAATACTACCTGCGCGTGCACGTCCACCCACGGCTTTGCTGGCGTTAAATATTCGTAGCAATTTGTAATAATGTTTTGCCTTGGAATAATATCTTAAAATTTGATTTTAAATGCCCCACGTTTAATCGGTGCGAACTTCGGACCGTAGATTAAAATGACTAGTAGTTTCACTTCCTAATACGTTGATTTTGAAAAAAAAACTCATAAAACTAACTGATCTTATGACATTATTTGGAGTGACCAATTTAAGTTTAAATCACGTATCGATAACGCGTCAAAAATAGTGAACCAGTTATTGAAAATATATTTCATCCAACTCCCATACCTTTGGAGATGGAATTTCTTATTTTTGCGTGAACAGCTTCTTCATAACTGATTAGTACTCTACTTAATGTGCAAACGCTATAGTTTCATAAACCAACACTTAAAAAAAGATTTATATGTTCATCATCTTTGCCATAATATGTTAATTTTCCGGGGGAAAACATGTCAGTTTGGAAATCTTGATTTGATACAATCTTATTCGACTATCTCTGTATGTACCACAAATGGCATATAATCATGCACTTCAAGTGCTATATGTAGTTTTAAAACTTATGCTACTCAATTAAATTATTGTGAAAGAATCAATTCACAGAAGTTGTTTATTTATCCGGTTTAGTAATATTGATATTTGTCTAGTTAAAATTATCTGTTTAAGATTTTGTTTATTTACTTATAGCCTAATTACCCACTGACCAATATTAACATATTTTTGTTTGTTTATTTTAAGAATTATTAATTGATTTATTTCTTTAAAATAACGCTATTTATTTCATTTAATATTTTATTTGTTTTTCTCTATGCTAGAACATTCTCATATCACTATGCCAGTTGAATTATTACTGCTTTGTGAAATATTTCCTTACTGAGTGTCACCTATATTTTTATATCTTTGGTGCACAGTTTAAATGAGATTTTGGCTTTGTTAGCAAAAATTCCGTGCTGCTGATTCGAACCTTGTCCGATTAAGACGTGACTGAGGCGTAGTCATGTCTCAATTCATCCTAATTAATAGTTTAGAAACTTAGGGCCGTAATTATAAACGTCATTCGAATGACAACCAAACCAACTGCCCTCCAGCGCAATCGATGGTTTCGTAGATTATAGTCCTCTTCCGGAGGTCGGTTGACCGCCGGCGAACAACCGACCTCCACTCCAGGGTGGATGAGGTCTGGCGCTCTGCCAGCGGTCCTCCAGCGGACATCCGACATCTCGATTTATGAAAATGGCAACATATCTGATGAGGTTAGGTGGCATATGCAAAATAATTTCAGCTTCTACAAAAAAATCGAGTAAACGGAATAATTGCTGGTACGAAAAAGATACTTTTGGGGCATGGCAGACCCGTTGATTACTGCTACGTGATAAATTTAAATAGTCGTACAGTTTGTAAATATGTGTGTATCGGTATTTGTAAACAAAACCTAACATCAGAGTGCAATCTTTTAAAGAAGATGTTAATCCTACTTTCACAAAACCATATAACATGGTGTGATAATACTTAGTATCACAGAACACTGAAACTTTAGTTTAAATTGTTTATTTATATTTTTCAGTGTTTGTTTACTTTAATTCACGTAATTTTATTTATGTAAAATTTATATGTCTTTCAATTGTAATAATCTCTAGAGTTTGTTTTGTTTATTGCTCAGAGCAGTAGCAATGTCTCTATGTTTTGACAAAATTTTCTAATGTTTGAAAAAGATACGTGATTAAGAGAAGGTGATTTGTCTATGGATTGGACGGACCTTTAAAATGGAAAATTTAGGCATTGTTGGAATTTTGACGATATAATTTTGGAGAGAATAATGAAGAGGAAGGTTTTGTGTGTCATTTTTGTGGCTGGTGTGTGTGGCCGCGTCGGGCATTTCCGACGCGGAATTCAGCTATATTTTCAGCAGATATTTCACTGAATAAGTGAGCTGTTGCGCCCCTGAGCCGGGGCGAATGTTTACAGTAATATTTAATTACCGGGGCTACCTTTATCTATGGAAATATAAGGTACTAAAGTTTAATGTATTTAGGCCTGAAGTTTTGTGTTCCGCGAGCCCCTTATATTAACTGTTTTGGCCTAGTAACTGATTGTTCCTGTTAATGCCTCTGGTTTTCGTCATGGCACAACCTAATTATCTTAACTTTCACCCAGTAGTCTCGACTTAAAGTTTCTTGTGTGATTCGAGGGAACTTAGTTAGTTGATTTTTATTTCACTTTAAGTATTATTATTTACCATAAATGAACTTTTGCTTTCGGTTGTGCCCAACATAACTATGTAGATAAGTTATATTTTATTTTATTTTATGTGAGTTATGTGTAAGCAACCTTGTTTCCCAGTGTTAATCACCTTATGTGTGTCAAACTAAGCTTTAATGTTATTGTGTTTACACTTATTCATAATTTTAATAAATAAAAGTGATAATTTTCAGTTGTATTAATATTTGAAATGGGTAACTTTGGGCATAAGCCGCAATTGAAAAACCACTTATAGCAGTGGAAATATTTATGAGTAATATAGTAATATTAAAGTGTGGCGCCCGTATAAAAATAATAATAATAGTTGTCCTATTACCTATAGCAACTACAATTCATTCATGAAATAATAGTAATTATATACAGACTAGTCATAGAAGTTATACATATATGATAGGTATAACACATGATCAGATGATTTAATTACAGAGTACAATTATAGAGTGGCTAACCCAACTTGGAGACAGTCAAACTGCGATTAATATAGTTGTGGTAACAAGCAAGTAATTGTACAATGGATGTGATGTTTTCTTGGTGGTGTTTTGCAAATCAGTAGTGTTTGCAAAACTCGAATACAACAACCATGTGATTAAATACATGACTAATATAAAAACCATTATTTTCCAAATGCCACTTTCGCTCAGTAGGACAAAACAAAAATGGTACAAGAAGAATTATTAGGAAAGGTTAATGAATCACACTTTATTGGGAGGATCCAATCCTATCCTAAACCATCCTACCCCGTTACTGTAACTAGGTTATTATGTACACTACCTACTGACATGCATGGGGCTAGCAGACAGCCCTGCGTGTAAATACTGCCCAGCAAACACCGATGATGCCTGCCACACCTTCTTCCACTGCGGCAGATGGGAGACAGAAAGAACAGCGGCCGAAGAAACAATCGGAGCCAAATTGAGCCCAGGAAACATAATCCCCCTTATGAGCAGCTCTCCGCGGAACTGGGAGACAATAATGAGCTACGCCGAAGCAGTTCTGAGAGCAAAGAAGCTTGAGAACTGACCAAGAAGAGCGCCTAGTCGCGTAACCTGGGCCAGGCTGAAGTAATGCGAAAGCGGTTTCCGGTCTGGCCCCCTTCCTAAAAGAAGGGCAGAAAGAGAGGAATGTTTTTAGTCAGTAAAAAACTGACACTACTAACAATTCCACCTGTTGGTGTCTTTTGAAGATTTTTAAACCTCTCTACCAAAAAAAAAAACACATTATTGCTTAGGTTTGGTGCTACAGACGATAGAAAGCATGTTTTTTTGTTTTAATTTTAGGTCTACTGTGCAAGATTTCCAACATGCAGCCATAAGTTGAACTACAATTCTTTATGGAGTAGTTGACCTAAGTTGTGTAGTTGTTTGTGCTAATGGCACGTTCAGAGTTAACAGAGCTTTGTACTGTGAGTGGCCTATGGATCATATTTTCTGATACACTCTAAACTGACATTGCCACTATGCTTGGTTTTTACTGAAAAAAAAAACGCAGGGTAGTAGTTTTTTGATTTTCCCTCCCCATCTTAAAGATCAGAAAATCAATTTTGTTTTAGAACAGGTAAAGATACAACTGCTGTTAGATCTCTAATCAACATGGTTTTAAATTCATTTAACACTAACAACTTTATCCAAGCAAATATGCGTGAGTTGAGTAAGTCATTTGACTGTGTCCCATAATATTTTATTATCCAAACTACAATTTTATTGTATATGTGTTGTTGAATTAATTTTTTTTAGGACATATATAATAGGACGAAAGCAATTTGTAGAAATATGACAAATCCTAATGCACCTTAACCTTTTTACATGTTTAAATTTCTTAATTCAAATTGCCTCAAGTTTCTTGTATTCCGTCACGTCGCGCTTATTTATATTCAAGTAAATAGCATTATTTCTTCAAATTGACAGTATGTTTACCACATACTCTAGTATTTACATTTTATAACCTTAAAACTATTTCCCGACTTTCGAGCCACCTAGCTCACAGTCAAAAACAATAACAAGCAAAATGCAAATGATTTTCGAAGGCGTTTTCCAAAATATCGAAAAAGTGTGGTTCGGAAGTATTTCAAACACAAAAATCACAGCAACGTTGCCACATTTCAAGGTGAAAAGCCATCCAACTCTCATTCTTCGGGCGGTCAAATGGCAGATGTTTATAACTAGGAAAGGGTGGATTGCCGCCAGTAAGCCGCTGGGTGGGTGACAGCCGCTGCTTGCCGGCAGTCATTCGAATGTCGTTTAAAAATTCGGCCCTTAATCTTATATTATCAGCATAGTTTTGGCAGTAAACAAGTTTTCTACAGTTTGAGGTAAAAATACAGTGTTAATTGGTTTAAAATTCAGTTTTAAATAGTTTCTTTAGTGCACGATGTCAAGCGTCACCACAAGAGAAGCCTACGAGGGTGTCATGGAAAATTCGTTTAATCAAATTGTCAACCTATACTTTTCGGAAGTGTATTTTGTACTAAAATATGTGAGTTTAATTTACGTCATCGCTCAAACGTTACTGGTATTCCTGAACTCGTGCTTGGCGTATAATCGAATATATCTTAAAATGTACTAGCCAGAGGTCCCGAGAAATGTATTTCAGTTGATCTATTTACTGATTTACCCAGGGAATAATTCAAGTACTATTCACAAAAGTAAAAGTCCTAGTGAAGAATTTATTGTAAAGCTCTACAAAGCTATGCAATTTTAATGGTAATTGTGTCTGTTATATGTGTGGTTTATGATAGCCAATGTTCATTCCTTGGATGTAAAGTCTTTCATTATTTTATTTTCACATTATGTGATATGGTGACAAGAACATTGTTATTGAATTTTCTTGCCACAAGACTTATTAAATTTATTATTAAATGTGTCTAGTTGCTAATTATTTCGTATTGCAGTGATTATTGTACCGTCTTAAGTTGTATTCTTAGGCTGGCGCTCAGTGACGTGTACTCAAAAAATCTCACAGATAACAAATTTTCTGACATTGTTGAACTTGAACTGCAAAAAACCATGCAAAATGCACACACTTCCCAATTATTCAAAAGAATTTAATATTATTGTAATATGACACACATATCGCGTCGCAAGAAAGTTACATCTTCCTACAATATACCAATGCGAACCCTAAAACTTATTAGTGCAATTCTTCAAGAAAAATTGTTGTTAAACATGTCATAGAATACTTACAAAACTTTGAATTATAGGTACACATACAAAACATATTAAGAAAGAAAAGGACGCCAGTGTCAAATGGTAGCGTGGTGGATATAACGTCCACAATTTATTCTAAATGTGTCTGTTAACACAATTTCAAGCCGTTCAGTATGGTTTTAATTTTTTGGCACAAAATAGCACTGAGTCTACAAATAACTGACCTGCCAAAATGTTTTTTTTATTTATTAAAAATAGGTTATAGATTATTTTTGTAATTAATGCACACATTCATTTAGAATCGACCTCTACCAATTAAGTGAAATGTTTTGTATATTATTATTACATTTTCATAACGCTATGGCAATTCTCAGCGTATTACTACTATTATTCTTTTTAGTATTTGCAACATATTTGTTGTGTTCGCCTTGCCAATTCATTATACATTTAAGTTTAATTTCTGTGGCTTTAGCTGTTATTGCCGCTGAATGAAAAGGTCGAAAATGTGGTGCTCATGGCACCATCTTCAGGTGAAATCTGACACTACCATCCTCTACGATATATCGTATCAGTGCTGCCACCTAGGAATAAAATATGTTACTACATGAGATGCGAAGCGCACAAAACTTAAACTTTTATGCCATTGCGTATCAGAACCGTCACTCAGCCTAAAATTATTCAGCCTAAAATCGTTCAGCCTAAAAATACAACCGCTCACATACATTAACAGCCAAGATCAGAATTTCGTTCTGCCTAAAGTCATTCAGCATAAAGTCGCTCAGCCTAAAGTCACTCAGCCTAAAGTCGTACAGCCTAAAATAACTCAGCCTACAGTCACACAGCCTAAAATTGTTCAGCCTAAAGTCACTCAGCCTAAAGTCGTACAGCCTAAAGTAACATAGCCTATAGTCACTCAGCCTACAGTCACTCAGCCTAAAATACATCCAGCCTAATTTTAGGCTGAAAAATTTTAGGCTCAGTGACGTGTACTCGATTGATCTTCAGAGAGAGAGACACCTATTAAATGTCTATAAAACTTGCTTTTTTATGAGAGCAGATTTTAATGAAATAAATCATTAAATCATTCAACGATAAAAGCTGTTTATTTAATTAAGCGGACGGGTTCGCCCCAAGGAGAAATTGACGCGGCGAGACCTCGTGGACATAGAGAAATGACACACACTCACTATTTATGTGTTTATGAAACATTATTTTTTTCTGCAATTTAAATTGTAATATATAAAAACGGTATTGAAAATTGAAACAAATATGGCGACACAACAAACTGTCAAGATCTTTATTTTTTTCTTACTCTCTACTTAGTTCCTTACAATAGAAAAACGTAACGTAATGGCTTGAAAGCTATTGCTCGGCAGGCATAGAGGAATGACAGTAACAGTTTGTATATCTATGACACACATTTCATAAAATTAAGATATATTTTTTTTACCCGTTTAGAGATTATTTTTTTAGACAAAAGATAGCCTATGTCCATCCCCAGGATATAATCTATCTCCTTGCCAAATTTCATTACGATCCGTTCAGCCGTTCAGCCGGGTAAAAGTAACAAACAAACAAACAGACAGACATACGTACAGACAGACAGACAGACAGACAGAAAGACAGAGTTACTTTCGCATTTATAATATTAGTATTGAAGTATTGATTAAGCAGTACTTTCTAAGTTGCCGAAGTTGATCAGAACTGCAGCTGTGTACGTTCTTTTGTTTGCTGTTTTGTTTTTGTATTATCTAGCACGTATTTACTTTGACTGACGTACCGGAGTTTCTAAGAAATTTTGTCTTTTGTTTTTGTATGATGAACTTGCACATGTTTACCTCGGTCACTAGACTTTTGTCAAGTTGTTACGCGTTATCATTATCGCAGATGCTTACAGACTTACGAACTGTAAACATGGCGAGTAAACGAAAATCTTTGTGTATTGACGAAAAAGTGTTATTCATACGCTCAATAGAGGCGGGAGAAAACAACAGTGATTTTGGAAGACGCTTTCGATTTAGCCGCTCTACCGTGTCTGCAATATGGAAAAACAAAGAAAAAATTCTTCAAGCAGAGGAGGATGGAAAATCCGCTAAAAAATTAAAGAAACCTCAATACGAAGATCTGGATCAAGCGATGGTATCATGGTTTTATAGACGTGTAAAATGTGTAATATATTAGTAAATACATATTATTATAGAATAGCAAAATTATATATTTTATTTCTCTCCATTTAATGACCACTCTCTATAACGCCAAAAATGGTCAGTCCGTTAAGTGTCGTTAGATAAAGTTTACACTATGTCTAAAACTGATGTGATTTAATTAAATTTTTTTAGCATAAGCAATAGAAACTGAAATTTTTAGTTTAGAAACATCTTCACAGATTGCCGAAAAATTAATTTTTATTCTCATTTTGGGCAGAGAACGCTAGCTAATTTGAAACTGCCAAACATTTTATATAGTATCATGCTCTTGACTCATATTCATTTTAATAATCAATGGTTTTTAAAAGCTATAAAAACTATAAACTACACGTGAATGAATGACTGAATTAGAGCTTTAAGTCTCGTGATCAGGGTCATTACAGATGGTGAGAGGTGATGATGTGAATGGGGCATCGGGAGTACGACAAGTGGCCCGCAGAGGATGGAACCCGGATGGCCCTGGAGGCATGTGATATGGAAGACTGACTGTTTGGAGTGTGTATAGTGTACATAGGTATTTAAGTACTTTTGCTGATTTTACGTGTGCAACAAATTCGAGACTGAACATTCGAACATTTGAATTCCCGCGCTGCACAAGTAGCAGCGCCACCCCTTCACAGTTGGCCACCATGGTTCCAGAGTTGGCAACGCTTCCAAGGTTGGCAGCGCGTCGAACTTCCGTCAGGAAGTCAGTTTATCGTGTGTTTTCGTGATGGTAAGTGTGGCTATCGGGCCCGCTCACCATTGTTTTTCGTCTCGTAACGCAATCCGTTGCAATCGTTGTTTGTACAGTCAATTATTTCGCGTGATGCGAACATTTGGTCCTCCGGGCCGGATCTATTTGTGCCGGCGTCGCTTTCGTTGTTTCGGCGTGTCGTGTGCCGCGTGGTGAACGTTTTTGTGTGTAGGGCGAATTTCTTGGGTATGTAATTTTCTCTAACCTTTTGTGCTTCGTTGAACATTGAGCTTGTCTCCGCTGTAGTTACTCGTGCGTCACCGAGGTAGCATTTACCGGCATACTTTTCACGTGGTGGTGTTTTAGGTTATGTGTTGAGTCATTGTACTACGTGACTATTTACTATGGCGGATAAACGGTCAGCGCTGATACGCGTGCGCATCGCAGAGAGTCGCCTGAAGCGGGCATTTGACTTTTCTCAAAGCGCGCGTGAGGACCCATCGCAAAGAAACTTATTTCTTGCAACAGTGCGCGACTTGGAAAACATAAAGGAGCAGTTCGAAGTTGACTGCGTCGCGGTGGAAGCAGCCATCGGCGAAACAGATGTGGACGTAGCTGAGCACGCTTCTCGCATGGAAGCTTTTGATGATAAATACTTCCAAATCAGGGCCGTTGTAGCCGGCATAGAGGACTCAAAGGTACAGCCCTCCAGCCAACCACAGTCTCAGGTGAGCAAACCACGGGTGGCCCTGCCGAAGATATCACTTCCAAGTTTTGATGGTAGTCCACAGCAATGGCCCAACTTTTCGAACTTGTTCAGTACACTTATCACCAATAATAGTGAGCTTTCCCCTGTAGAAAAGTTAGCCTATCTGAGATCTGCCCTCAGTGGAGAGCCTTTAGGGATGATCAGTTCCTTGACTATGTCCAATGCCAACTTTGATGTGGCCTGGAAGCTACTCGCAGGGCGGTATGAAAATAAGCGACTTGTCGTGGCAATACACGTAGATGCACTCTTGCACGCACCAGCTGTTACCTCTGACTCACCTAAAGCACTACGCCAATTGTTGACAAACATCACTGAGAGCATTTCTGCCCTGACGGCACTGGATGTGCCAGTGACTCAGTGGGACTTGATCCTGCTTCCTATCCTATGCAAGCGCTTAGATTCTTTTCTTCAGACACAGTGGGAAATGTCGCTTACTAATGAGTTCCCTACAGTGAGTGATTTCGTAAAGTTTTTGGAAAAGCACTGTCGCGCTCAGGAGGCTGTTGCTCAGTCGCGTGGCAAGTCGTCAGGACTGCAGCCGCCCATGAGAAAATCTTCTCCACCATTCGCTGGCTGGAAGCAATCTCGTGGTCAAGCGCTGAATAGTTTAGTCAGCTCCTCACAGACCTGCGGTCTGTGTGGTGGCCCACATGCTCTTGTAAAATGCAGTAAGTTTAATCAAAGTGACCCTAAAGATAGGTATACCATTGTGAAAAGACAGGATCTGTGCTTGAATTGTCTTTCGCCTGCACATCGAGCCAAAGGTTGTCCATCGTCAGCATGTCGTCATTGTGGAGCTCGCCACCATACTTTGTTACATTTTAAGCAGCAACCTCCCGAAGGCAGCTGTACATCTCCAGAAGGCTTCAACGCTTTGTCAACAGAAGCTAATTCTGCGACAGTTGCCGTTACCGCCGCAGCCCCGAGCTGTTCTAAGACTGTCCTGTTGTCAACTGCTCAGGTAAACATCCTCGACCGCACTGGTACACCATTTGTTGTTCGGGCACTGCTTGACACTGCTAGCCAAGCTAGCTTCATTTCAGAGAAGTGTGTTCAGAACCTGCGGTTAACAAAAAGGGGGACGCATTTGCCCATACAGGGCTTATCCAACACCCCTGTCAATGTGGCCAAATCCTATGTTTCAGTTGTTATCACACCAGTTGGCATCTTAGCGTCTCAGTTTGCGCTGGATGTTTTTGTGCTTCCTCGTATAACCAGTAGCGTGCCAGGTACAAAGTTGTCTGATAGGGTTCGTAAATCTGTGGCACACTTGCACCTTGCTGATCCTGCCTTTGACACTCCTGGTCCAGTCGACCTACTTATTGGTGCTGACCTGGTTCCGTATTTAATGAAAGGTGGAAAGATTGATGGGTCTCCAGTGGCTCTAGACTCTGTACTAGGTTGGATCCTGATGGGGAAGGTGGAAATTGAACAGACTTCAACCAACATGACATCCCTTTGTGTTTCGCTGGTGACCTCTCATCCCCCATTACCTGATGTCATGAGAAGGTTTTGGGAGATTGAAGAATTTCCCCTTGTGAAGCATCAGTCTCCCGAGGATGTACACTGTGAAGAGCTGTTTGTGAAGTCTTACACAAGGCATGAGACCGGCCGGTACAGCGTTGCGTTACCGTTTTGTCAGCCTGAGCCAGAGTTAGGGTCCTCTAGACCTCAAGCCATTAATCGTTTGCTTCGCCTGGAAAGACGTCTCAAAGGGGACCCTGCCCTCAAGCAGAAGTATTCCGAGTTTATGGAGGATTATCTCGCGATGGGCCACATGGAAAGAGTCGCTGAGACAGAAATGGACTGTGCCCATGCCTTCTATATACCTCACCACGCTGTCGTGAAACCAGACAGCTCCACTACAAAGGTGCGCGTTGTTTTTGATGCATCAGCCAAGAGTTCCACAGGTGTGTCGCTTAATGATACTTTGTTAACAGGGCCAAAATTGCAGCAAGATATTTTTAATCTACTATTGAGCTTTCGTTTACATGTTGTAGTTTTCACTGCAGACGTAAAACAAATGTATCGCCAGATCCATGTCCATCGTCATCATCAGGATTATCAACGTATTGTGTGGCGCTCTAGTGACGCAGCTCCAGTCCAGGACTACAGGCTGAAAACTGTGACCTATGGAGTGTCTTCAGCCCCATTCTTGGCACTCCGCACTCTTAAGCAGCTGGCTGAAGATGAGAGAGAACAATTTCCCACTGCCTCTCGAGTGTTGTTGTCGGATGTTTATGTGGACGATGTTGTTACGGGTGCGCCGTCTGTGGACTCTGCCGTGGCCATGCAGCAAGAGCTCATCAAGCTTTTAGCGAAAGGGGGATTTCAACTCCGAAAATTCATGAGCAACCATCCGACACTCCTGAATTGGCTTCCTGCTGAGGATATTGAAACCCTCCAACCGTTAGCCTTGGATCAGGACAGCTGCACTGTAATCAAGGTACTGGGACTACAGTGGAACCCCACCTCCGACACATATTCATACAAGGTCCGAGCCAGCGCCTGCCCTGCGACAAAAAGGACAATTTTATCGAATGTGGCAAGGATTTTCGATCCTCTTGGTTGGTTGACACCTATCAGCATGTTTGCAAAATGTCTCATTCAAGTCCTTTGGGTTCAAAATCTCGACTGGGATGCAAAACCACCACCAAACATATTAGACAGCTGGAACAAGTTCAACAGCCAGCTCCCTTTTCTGTCTGCACTCAACATCTCTCGCCTTGTCAGGGGAAAACAGGGCTGTTCCTATCAACTTCATGGATTTTCAGACAGTTCAGAATTGGGTTATGCAGCAAGTGTCTACCTTTGTGTGGTTGATGTTGATGGGACAATCACGGTACACCTGCTCGCTGGCAAATCTAAAGTAGCCCCTGTCAAGGCCCAGTCTCTACCTCGGTTGGAGTTGTGTGGAGCTCTTCTCTTGTCTCGGTTGCTTCGTCACATGATAAATGTGCATGGAATGGAACTTGAATTCACCTCCATTGTTGCCTGGACTGATTCACAAGTAGCCCTAGCGTGGATCCACTCTTCATCTCATGAGTTAAAAACATTTGTGGCAAATAGGGTTAGTGAGATTCAGGACCTGACCCCTTCAAGTTGGTGGAGGCACGTGCGTTCAGAACACAACCCTGCTGACTGTGGCTCACGTGGATTGTTACCTGCCCAGATACTTGACCACCACCTTTGGTGGACAGGCCCTGCATGGTTGACGTTACCTGCAGATGAATGGCCTGCAAGTGCTTCGTGTAGTGACATTTCCGATTTGGTCCAACAGGAGAAGAAGTCGTTGACATTGGCAACTATTCTGTATACTGAAGACATTGAGTCACTGGTCGAACGTTTCAGCAGTCTAATGAAGTTACTGAGAGTGACTGCCTATATTCTGCGTTTTGTTGCTAATTGTCGTCACTCACAAAGTGCTCGTGAATCAGGGACCCCGTGTCCTCGTGAGTTGGAGACTGCCTTAAATTTCTGGATACTTCGAGTTCAGTCGATGGTGTTCAAAGATGACCTGGCCTCTTTGAGAAAGAATAAGCGAACCTCACCACAGATACGGAAACTTCATCCTTTCCTCGACTCTGATGGGTTTCTTAGGGTGGGTGGCAGGCTTGACCAGTCGAAGCTCCCGTTTCAACACAAACACCCGGCCTTGCTTCCTAAATCAAACCCCTTGACGAGCAGGATTATACAACACTATCACAACGTCAATCAACATCCCGGGATACAAGCACTTCAAAGTATTCTTAGAGAGAAATTTTGGATTCTCTCAGATAAGCAGGCAATCACCAGCTGTGTTCACCGCTGCTTGAAGTGTTTCAAGGCACAGCCACCCACTTTCACACCCCTCATGGGAAGTCTCCCGGCCATGAGAGTTCAGCAAGTGAAACCATTTTCGAAGGCCGGCGTGGATTACGCTGGCCCCTTTTTCATAAAACTGGCTCGTGTGCGCAAGGTCACTCTGTTGAAGGCCTATCTGTGTATATTTGTATGTTGTACCACTAAGGCGGTTCATGTGGAGTTGGCGTCTGACCTGTCGACTGAGGTGTTCCTTGCTGCATACAAACGTTTCATCGCCCGCAGAGGGAGATCCTCTGACCTCTATAGCGATTGCGGGACGAACTTTGTTGGAGCCCACAACCAGCTGACAGAACTGCAACGCATGTTGTCATCCTCATCGCATCAGCAGACCATAGTGGATTGTTTGGCTCCCTTTGGAGTGAGGTGGCACTTCAACCCTCCAGCCGCTCCTCATTTCGGAGGCTTGTGGGAGGCTGCAGTTAAGGCGTTCAAGTCACATTTAAATCGGGTCATTGGTGAACAGATTCTCAGCTTTGAGGAACTCTACACGGTCGTGGTCCAAGTGGAGGCCATACTGAATTCTAAACCACTTTGTCCATTAAGTTCCGATCCCAATGATCTGCGTGCTCTCACCCCAGGACACTTCTTGACCATGGAGCCGCTGGTGTCGCATCCTGAACCCGAATTGGAACAGGTACAACTTAACAGACTGCAGCGTTGGCAACTAGTATCGCGGTTGCATCAGGACTTTTGGCACCGGTGGCACCGCGAATATCTGCACACACTGCAGCAGCGTTCGAAGTGGCAAGATCAAACGATAGCTCTCACACCAAACCAATTGGTGTTGATAAAGGAAGATAGAGTACCTCCCCTGCAATGGAAGTTGGGACGCGTCCTGCATCTTCATCCTGGATCTGATGGTGTGCCTAGGGTCGCTACAGTGCGTACCACCTCTGGGAGTCTAAAACGCCCTGTAGTGAAGTTGTGCCCATTGCCTCTTGAGTAGTGTTGAAATGGGTCATTTCAAGGTGGGCGGAATGTTTGGAGTGTGTATAGTGTACATAGGTATTTAAGTACTTTTGCTGATTTTACGTGTGCAACAAATTCGAGACTGAACATTTGAACATTTGAATTCCCGCGCTGCACAAGTAGCAGCGCCACCCCTTCACAGTTGGCCACCATGGTTCCAGAGTTGGCAACGCTTCCAAGGTTGGCAGCGCGTCGAACTTCCGTCAGGAAGTCAGTTCATCGTGTGTTTTCGTGATGGTAAGTGTGGCTATCGGGCCCGCTCACCATTGTTTTTCGTCTCGTAACGCAATCCGTTGCAATCGTTGTTTGTACAGTCAATTATTTCGCGTGATGCGAACACTGACCTTGAGCAGGAGGGCGTGCACACCGGGGAAGGCAGCCCACTTGAGCTGTGCCTGCAGCTTGTCCACCTTGTCCCGGGCATCAGGCCGATCCAGCGGCAGGCGGTGCAGCACTCGCCCCAGCAGGCGAAGGACCAACAGGAACTCGTGCTCGTAGTCCGACCCCAGCAGCGACACCGACAGCCAGAACAGCTGCGCCAGGATCGTCATCTTGTCGTCCTGCGTCGCCGAGTCGCCCAGCAGCTTCAGGGACTGTGCCGAGCGTGAGCGGGACAGGTTCGTCGAGTACTTGTTTAGGTTGCAGCCCGGCCGCGCCTCCAGCTCCGACGACGTCCGACCGCGCCCGTCTGCCGATAGTTCATGCATGTTCAGCTCACAGACAAGACAAGATACTCCCCACCTTCTGTTGTGGTTAAACACTTGTGGCCCCAATAATATTGTACTGAACTTATTTGCCATACAATATGTCAAAACTTGTGGCATGGTGTTATTTAATCTAATATGTAGAAGTTTCAAAACTATAAGTATTTGATATTTCGTAACTAGTGCACCAAAATATATACTGTCTCAAACTGCAACTTAACTTTAAATAATTATAAAGAAGGTGTGTGGACTTATGTATGTGTGCTAGCAGTTGTGCTTCTTTGGCATGATTAAATAAAACTTGTAGTTATCATCGAAAGAAAGAGATAGCACAGCATTAACCATATTAAATAAATTAACAAAATGGTAAATATCATTAACAACATGTTTGTTCTAACATAATTTTCTCAGCTAGCAAATTATAAATAAACATGGGAAAGAAAAACCAAACATCAGAAACTAATTTGCTGGTTTCAGTTGTAGCTATTAGTTCAATATTAAAATTATATGTGAGCATATATCTTTCAATTTGTTTGTTACATGAACTATTTTTTATTAGTTTGAAAATAAACCACATGCTAATTTGTATATATTGTGTTTGAAAGCAAATGGAGAAAATGTGCATGTGCATTGGACTTTGTGCAGTTAAATTCACATTCCAATACATCACATTTTCATTGCATATTAAAATTTCACCCTTAACGCATCTAAATATTACATATAATTTGAAAAAAAAAAAAAAAATAAAGAAATTAGTATCTCTTGCTGCCAATTGCTCAGATTGATAGTAAAAATATTTTTTGACTTAACTGATAAGTGGTCAGTTACATTAACTCCACTTCATAATTAAAAAATATTAAAAAAAAGGAAGCAGCAAGGCAACTAACCCTTGCTATCGGCGGCCGGGGAGCCGGTGGCCTTGCGCATGCAGTAGGACACAGAGTAGCTGGTACTGCGTGTGTGGCCGGCCTGGCCCGCCTGCTGCACGCCCACTGGCACGGCGCCCCCTCCCACACCCCCCGGCCCACATCCCGGGCCGCGCTTGCCCCCCGCCACCGCCACCGCCACGCCACTCTCCTTGTTGTTCAGGTTTGGCGTCGACTTGAAGATCTCCTTCATGAAGTCCAGTGGTCGGAAGTCCGACTCCAGCGAGTCCACAGCCGCTTCCAGCGTCAGCAGCAGTTCAGTCACGTAGCCCTGCCGCCGAAACACGGGGTTCTCACGCTCTCTACTCCAACATATCTCCCTCAGTTCACCCTGTTTTTCCTGTCCCACACAACTCATTTTCCTTGTCTTAGTGGTCTACCTGGCAAAATAACAGATGTACAGTTACGGTGTGTCCGTAAAGTCACGGTGCACTTTCCGACAGTCACACAAACACTTCAAGAGTCTACCTTTTATTTGGCAAAGATTTCACATTTCTATATACTTATCTTGTTTCGTTGCTTTCCTGTGACTGGTCGAAAGTGCACCATGACTTTATGGACAA